>NW_027660626.1:0-362601 GCF_963280865.1 Gymnoscopelus braueri | reverse complement strand
TATCATTGTCCTTTTGGCATTAGTGTCCTTTTAGCATCAGTGTCCTTTTGGCACTTATCATTGTCCTTTTGGCATTAGTGTCCTTTTAGCATCAGTGTCCTTTTGGCACTTATCATTGTCCTTTTGGCATTAGTGTCCTTTTAGCATCAGTGTCCTTTGGCACTTATCATTGTCCTTTTGGCATTAGTGTCCTTTTGCATCAGTGTCCTTTTGGCACTTATCATTGTCCTTTTGCATTAGTGTCCTTTTAGCATCAGTGTCCTTTTGGCACTTATCATTGTCCTTTTGGCATTAGTGTCCTTTTAGCATCAGTGTCCTTTTGGCACTTATCATTGTCCTTTTGGCATTAGTGTCCTTTTAGCATCAGTGTCCTTTTGGCACTTATCATTGTCCTTTTGGCATTAGTGTCCTTTTAGCATCAGTGTCCTTTTGGCACTTATCATTGTCCTTTTGGCATTAGTGTCCTTTTAGCATCAGTGTCCTTTTGGCACTTATCATTGTCCTTTTGGCATTAGTGTCCTTTTAGCATCAGTGTCCTTTTGGCACTTATCATTGTCCTTTTGGCATTAGTGTCCTTTTAGCATCAGTGTCCTTTTGGCACTTATCATTGTCCTTTTGGCATTAGTGTCCTTTTAGCATCAGTGTCCTTTTGGCACTTATCATTGTCCTTTTGGCATTAGTGTCCTTTTAGCATCAGTGTCCTTTTGGCACTTATCATTGTCCTTTTGGCATTAGTGTCCTTTTAGCATCAGTGTCCTTTTGGCACTTATCATTGTCCTTTTGGCATTAGTGTCCTTTTAGCATCAGTGTCCTTTTGGCACTTATCATTGTCCTTTTGGCATTAGTGTCCTTTTAGCATCAGTGTCCTTTTGGCACTTATCATTGTCCTTTTGGCATTAGTGTCCTTTTAGCATCAGTGTCCTTTTGGCACTTATCATTGTCCTTTTGGCATTAGTGTCCTTTTAGCATCAGTGTCCTTTTGGCACTTATCATTGTCCTTTTGGCATTAGTGTCCTTTTAGCATCAGTGTCCTTTTGGCACTTATCATTGTCCTTTTGGCATAGTGTCCTTTTAGCATCAGTGTCCTTTTGGCACTTATCATTGTCCTTTTGGCATTAGTGTCCTTTTAGCATCAGTGTCCTTTTGGCACTTATCATTGTCCTTTTGGCATTAGTGTCCTTTTAGCATCAGTGTCCTTTTGGCACTTATCATTGTCCTTTTGGCATTAGTGTCCTTTTAGCATCAGTGTCCTTTTGGCACTTATCATTGTCCTTTTGGCATTAGTGTCCTTTTAGCATCAGTGTCCTTTTGGCACTTATCATTGTCCTTTTGGCATTAGTGTCCTTTTAGCATCAGTGTCCTTTTGGCACTTATCATTGTCCTTTTGGCATTAGTGTCCTTTTAGCATCAGTGTCCTTTTGGCACTTATCATTGTCCTTTTGGCATTAGTGTCCTTTTAGCATCAGTGTCCTTTTGGCACTTATCATTGTCCTTTTGGCATTAGTGTCCTTTTAGCATCAGTGTCCTTTTGGCACTTATCATTGTCCTTTTGGCATTAGTGTCCTTTTAGCATCAGTGTCCTTTTGGCACTTATCATTGTCCTTTTGGCATTAGTGTCCTTTTAGCATCAGTGTCCTTTTGGCACTTATCATTGTCCTTTTGGCATTAGTGTCCTTTTAGCATCAGTGTCCTTTTGGCACTTATCATTGTCCTTTTGGCATTAGTGTCCTTTTAGCATCAGTGTCCTTTTGGCACTTATCATTGTCCTTTTGGCATTAGTGTCCTTTTAGCATCAGTGTCCTTTTGGCACTTATCATTGTCCTTTTGGCATTAGTGTCCTTTTAGCATCAGTGTCCTTTTGGCACTTATCATTGTCCTTTTGGCATTAGTGTCCTTTTAGCATCAGTGTCCTTTTGGCACTTATCATTGTCCTTTTGGCATTAGTGTCCTTTTAGCATCAGTGTCCTTTTGGCACTTATCATTGTCCTTTTGGCATTAGTGTCCTTTTAGCATCAGTGTCCTTTTGGCACTTATCATTGTCCTTTTGGCATTAGTGTCCTTTTAGCATCAGTGTCCTTTTGGCACTTATCATTGTCCTTTTGGCATTAGTGTCCTTTTAGCATCAGTGTCCTTTTGGCACTTATCATTGTCCTTTTGGCATTAGTGTCCTTTTAGCATCAGTGTCCTTTTGGCACTTATCATTGTCCTTTTGGCATTAGTGTCCTTTTAGCATCAGTGTCCTTTTGGCACTTATCATTGTCCTTTTGGCATTAGTGTCCTTTTAGCATCAGTGTCCTTTTGGCACTTATCATTGTCCTTTTGGCATTAGTGTCCTTTTAGCATCAGTGTCCTTTTGGCACTTATCATTGTCCTTTTGGCATTAGTGTCCTTTTAGCATCAGTGTCCTTTTGGCACTTATCATTGTCCTTTTGGCATTAGTGTCCTTTTAGCATCAGTGTCCTTTTGGCACTTATCATTGTCTTGGCATTCAGTGTCCTTTTAGCATCAGTGTCCTTTTGGCACTTATCATTGTCCTTTTGGCATTAGTGTCCTTTTAGCATCAGTGTCCTTTTGGCACTTATCATTGTCCTTTTGGCATTAGTGTCCTTTTAGCATCAGTGTCCTTTTGGCACTTATCATTGTCCTTTTGGCATTAGTGTCCTTTTAGCATCAGTGTCCTTTTGGCACTTATCATTGTCCTTTTGGCATTAGTGTCCTTTTAGCATCAGTGTCCTTTTGGCACTTATCATTGTCCTTTTGGCATTAGTGTCCTTTTAGCATCAGTGTCCTTTTGGCACTTATCATTGTCCTTTTGGCATTAGTGTCCTTTTAGCATCAGTGTCCTTTTGGCACTTATCATTGTCCTTTTGGCATTAGTGTCCTTTTAGCATCAGTGTCCTTTTGGCACTTATCATTGTCCTTTTGGCATTAGTGTCCTTTTAGCATCAGTGTCCTTTTGGCACTTATCATTGTCCTTTTGGCATTAGTGTCCTTTTAGCATCAGTGTCCTTTTGGCACTTATCATTGTCCTTTTGGCATTAGTGTCCTTTTAGCATCAGTGTCCTTTTGGCACTTATCATTGTCCTTTTGGCATTAGTGTCCTTTTAGCATCAGTGTCCTTTTGGCACTTATCATTGTCCTTTTGGCATTAGTGTCCTTTTAGCATCAGTGTCCTTTTGGCACTTATCATTGTCCTTTTGGCATTAGTGTCCTTTTAGCATCAGTGTCCTTTTGGCACTTATCATTGTCCTTTTGGCATTAGTGTCCTTTTAGCATCAGTGTCCTTTTGGCACTTATCATTGTCCTTTTGGCATTAGTGTCCTTTTAGCATCAGTGTCCTTTTGGCACTTATCATTGTCCTTTTGGCATTAGTGTCCTTTTAGCATCAGTGTCCTTTTGGCACTTATCATTGTCCTTTTGGCATTAGTGTCCTTTTAGCATCAGTGTCCTTTTGGCACTTATCATTGTCCTTTTGGCATTAGTGTCCTTTTAGCATCAGTGTCCTTTTGGCACTTATCATTGTCCTTTTGGCATTAGTGTCCTTTTAGCATCAGTGTCCTTTTGGCACTTATCATTGTCCTTTTGGCATTAGTGTCCTTTTAGCATCAGTGTCCTTTTGGCACTTATCATTGTCCTTTTGGCATTAGTGTCCTTTTAGCATCAGTGTCCTTTTGGCACTTATCATTGTCCTTTTGGCATTAGTGTCCTTTTAGCATCAGTGTCCTTTTGGCACTTATCATTGTCCTTTTGGCATTAGTGTCCTTTTAGCATCAGTGTCCTTTTGGCACTTATCATTGTCCTTTTGGCATTAGTGTCCTTTTAGCATCAGTGTCCTTTTGGCACTTATCATTGTCCTTTTGGCATTAGTGTCCTTTTAGCATCAGTGTCCTTTTGGCACTTATCATTGTCCTTTTGGCATTAGTGTCCTTTTAGCATCAGTGTCCTTTTGGCACTTATCATTGTCCTTTTGGCATTAGTGTCCTTTTAGCATCAGTGTCCTTTTGGCACTTATCATTGTCCTTTTGGCATTAGTGTCCTTTTAGCATCAGTGTCCTTTTGGCACTTATCATTGTCCTTTTGGCATTAGTGTCCTTTTAGCATCAGTGTCCTTTTGGCACTTATCATTGTCCTTTTGGCATTAGTGTCCTTTTAGCATCAGTGTCCTTTTGGCACTTATCATTGTCCTTTTGGCATTAGTGTCCTTTTAGCATCAGTGTCCTTTTGGCACTTATCATTGTCCTTTTGGCATTAGTGTCCTTTTAGCATCAGTGTCCTTTTGGCACTTATCATTGTCCTTTTGGCATTAGTGTCCTTTTAGCATCAGTGTCCTTTTGGCACTTATCATTGTCCTTTTGGCATTAGTGTCCTTTTAGCATCAGTGTCCTTTTGGCACTTATCATTGTCCTTTTGGCATTAGTGTCCTTTTAGCATCAGTGTCCTTTTGGCACTTATCATTGTCCTTTTGGCATTAGTGTCCTTTTAGCATCAGTGTCCTTTTGGCACTTATCATTGTCCTTTTGGCATTAGTGTCCTTTTAGCATCAGTGTCCTTTTGGCACTTATCATTGTCCTTTTGGCATTAGTGTCCTTTTAGCATCAGTGTCCTTTTGGCACTTATCATTGTCCTTTTGGCATTAGTGTCCTTTTAGCATCAGTGTCCTTTTGGCACTTATCATTGTCCTTTTGGCATTAGTGTCCTTTTAGCATCAGTGTCCTTTTGGCACTTCATTGTCCTTTTGGCATTAGTGTCCTTTTAGCATCAGTGTCCTTTTGGCACTTATCATTGTCCTTTTGGCATTAGTGTCCTTTTAGCATCAGTGTCCTTTTGGCACTTATCATTGTCCTTTTGGCATTAGTGTCCTTTTAGCATCAGTGTCCTTTTGGCACTTATCATTGTCCTTTTGGCATTAGTGTCCTTTTAGCATCAGTGTCCTTTTGGCACTTATCATTGTCCTTTTGGCATTAGTGTCCTTTTAGCATCAGTGTCCTTTTGGCACTTATCATTGTCCTTTTGGCATTAGTGTCCTTTTAGCATCAGTGTCCTTTTGGCACTTATCATTGTCCTTTTGGCATTAGTGTCCTTTTAGCATCAGTGTCCTTTTGGCACTTATCATTGTCCTTTTGGCATTAGTGTCCTTTTAGCATCAGTGTCCTTTTGGCACTTATCATTGTCCTTTTGGCATTAGTGTCCTTTTAGCATCAGTGTCCTTTTGGCACTTATCATTGTCCTTTTGGCATTAGTGTCCTTTTAGCATCAGTGTCCTTTTGGCACTTATCATTGTCCTTTTGGCATTAGTGTCCTTTTGGCATCAGTGTCCTTTTGGCACTTATCATTGTCCTTTTGGCATTAGTGTCCTTTTGGCATCAGTGTCCTTTTGGCATCAATGTCCTTTTGGCATCAGTGTCCTTTTAGCATCAGTGTCCTTTTGGCACTTATCATTGTCCTTTTGGCATTAGTGTCCTTTTAGCATCAGTGTCCTTTTGGCACTTATCATTGTCCTTTTGGCATTAGTGTCCTTTTAGCATCAGTGTCCTTTTGGCACTCAATGTCCTTTTGGCATCAGTGTCCTTTTAGCATCAGTGTCCTTTTGGCACTTATCATTGTCCTTTTGGCATTAGTGTCCTTTTAGCATCAGTGTCCTTTTGGCACTTATCATTGTCCTTTTGGCATTAGTGTCCTTTTAGCATCAGTGTCCTTTTGGCACTTATCATTGTCCTTTTGGCATTAGTGTCCTTTTAGCATCAGTGTCCTTTTGGCACTTATCATTGTCCTTTTGGCATTAGTGTCCTTTTAGCATCAGTGTCCTTTTGGCACTTATCATTGTCCTTTTGGCATTAGTGTCCTTTTAGCATCAGTGTCCTTTTGGCACTTATCATTGTCCTTTTGGCATTAGTGTCCTTTTAGCATCAGTGTCCTTTTGGCACTTATCATTGTCCTTTTGGCATTAGTGTCCTTTTAGCATCAGTGTCCTTTTGGCACTTATCATTGTCCTTTTGGCATTAGTGTCCTTTTAGCATCAGTGTCCTTTTGGCACTTATCATTGTCCTTTTGGCATTAGTGTCCTTTTAGCATCAGTGTCCTTTTGGCACTTATCATTGTCCTTTTGGCATTAGTGTCCTTTTGGCATCAGTGTCCTTTTGGCACTTATCATTGTCCTTTTGGCATTAGTGTCCTTTTGGCATCAGTGTCCTTTTGGCATCAATGTCCTTTTGGCATCAGTGTCCTTTTAGCATCAGTGTCCTTTTGGCATCAATGTCCTTTTGGCATTAGTGTCCTTTTAGCATCAGTGTCCTTTTGGCACTTATCATTGTCCTTTTGGCATTAGTGTCCTTTTAGCATCAGTGTCCTTTTGGCACTTATCATTGTCCTTTTGGCATTAGTGTCCTTTTAGCATCAGTGTCCTTTTGGCACTTATCATTGTCCTTTTGGCATTAGTGTCCTTTTAGCATCAGTGTCCTTTTGGCACTTATCATTGTCCTTTTGGCATTAGTGTCCTTTTGCATCAGTGTCCTTTTGGCACTATCATTGTCCTTTTGGCATCAGTGTCCTTTTAGCATCAGTGTCCTTTTGGCACTTATCATTGTCCTTTTGGCATTAGTGTCCTTTTAGCATCAGTGTCCTTTTGGCACTTATCATTGTCCTTTTGGCATTAGTGTCCTTTTAGCATCAGTGTCCTTTTGGCACTTATCATTGTCCTTTTGGCATTAGTGTCCTTTTAGCATCAGTGTCCTTTTGGCACTTATCATTGTCCTTTTGGCATTAGTGTCCTTTTAGCATCAGTGTCCTTTTGGCACTTATCATTGTCCTTTTGGCATTAGTGTCCTTTTAGCATCAGTGTCCTTTTGGCACTTATCATTGTCCTTTTGGCATTAGTGTCCTTTTAGCATCAGTGTCCTTTTGGCACTTATCATTGTCCTTTTGGCATTAGTGTCCTTTTAGCATCAGTGTCCTTTTGGCACTTATCATTGTCCTTTTGGCATTAGTGTCCTTTTGGCATCAGTGTCCTTTTGGCACTTATCATTGTCCTTTTGGCATTAGTGTCCTTTTGGCATCAGTGTCCTTTTGGCATCATTGTCCTTTTGGCATTAGTGTCCTTTTAGCATCAGTGTCCTTTTGGCACTTATCATTGTCCTTTTGGCATTAGTGTCCTTTTAGCATCAGTGTCCTTTTGGCACTTATCATTGTCCTTTTGGCATTAGTGTCCTTTTAGCATCAGTGTCCTTTTGGCACTTATCATTGTCCTTTTGGCATTAGTGTCCTTTTAGCATCAGTGTCCTTTTGGCACTTATCATTGTCCTTTTGGCATTAGTGTCCTTTTAGCATCAGTGTCCTTTTGGCACTTATCATTGTCCTTTTGGCATTAGTGTCCTTTTAGCATCAGTGTCCTTTTGGCACTTATCATTGTCCTTTTGGCATTAGTGTCCTTTTAGCATCAGTGTCCTTTTGGCACTTATCATTGTCCTTTTGGCATTAGTGTCCTTTTAGCATCAGTGTCCTTTTGGCACTTATCATTGTCCTTTTGGCATTAGTGTCCTTTTAGCATCAGTGTCCTTTTGGCACTTATCATTGTCCTTTTGGCATTAGTGTCCTTTTGGCATCAGTGTCCTTTTGGCACTTATCATTGTCCTTTTGGCATTAGTGTCCTTTTGGCATCAGTGTCCTTTTGGCATCAATGTCCTTTTGGCATCAGTGTCCTTTTAGCATCAGTGTCCTTTTGGCACTTATCATTGTCCTTTTGGCATTAGTGTCCTTTTAGCATCAGTGTCCTTTTGGCACTTATCATTGTCCTTTTGGCATTAGTGTCCTTTTAGCATCAGTGTCCTTTTGGCATCAATGTCCTTTTGGCATCAGTGTCCTTTTAGCATCAGTGTCCTTTTGGCACTTATCATTGTCCTTTTGGCATTAGTGTCCTTTTAGCATCAGTGTCCTTTTGGCACTTATCATTGTCCTTTTGGCATTAGTGTCCTTTTAGCATCAGTGTCCTTTTGGCACTTATCATTGTCCTTTTGGCATTAGTGTCCTTTTAGCATCAGTGTCCTTTTGGCACTTATCATTGTCCTTTTGGCATTAGTGTCCTTTTAGCATCAGTGTCCTTTTGGCACTTATCATTGTCCTTTTGGCATTAGTGTCCTTTTAGCATCAGTGTCCTTTTGGCACTTATCATTGTCCTTTTGGCATTAGTGTCCTTTTAGCATCAGTGTCCTTTTGGCACTTATCATTGTCCTTTTGGCATTAGTGTCCTTTTAGCATCAGTGTCCTTTTGGCACTTATCATTGTCCTTTTGGCATTAGTGTCCTTTTGGCATCAGTGTCCTTTTGGCACTTATCATTGTCCTTTTGGCATTAGTGTCCTTTTGGCATCAGTGTCCTTTTGGCATCAATGTCCTTTTGGCATCAGTGTCCTTTTAGCATCAGTGTCCTTTTGGCACTTATCATTGTCCTTTTGGCATTAGTGTCCTTTTAGCATCAGTGTCCTTTTGGCACTTATCATTGTCCTTTTGGCATTAGTGTCCTTTTAGCATCAGTGTCCTTTTGGCACTTATCATTGTCCTTTTGGCATTAGTGTCCTTTTAGCATAAGTGTCCTTTTGGCACTTATCATTGTCCTTTTGGCATTAGTGTCCTTTTGGCATCAGTGTCCTTTTGGCACTTATAGGTTACAAACATAACCACAGTTATCATTGGCCTTTTGGCATTAGTGTCCTTTTGGCATCAGTGTCCTTTTGGCATCAATGTCCCTTTGGCATCAGTGTCCTTTTAGCATCAGTGTCCTTTTGGCACTTATCATTGTCCTTTTGGCATTAGTGTCCTTTTAGCATCAGTGTCCTTTTGGCACTTATCATTGTCCTTTTGGCATTAGTGTCCTTTTGGCATCAGTGTCCTTTTGGCATCAATGTCCTTTTGGCATCAGTGTCCTTTTAGCATCAGTGTCCTTTTGGCACTTATCATTGTTCTTTTGGCATTAGTGTCCTTTTAGCATCAGTGTCCTTTTGGCACTTATCATTGTCCTTTTGGCATTAGTGTCCTTTTGGCATCAGTGTCCTTTTGGCATCAATGTCCTTTTGGCATCAGTGTCCTTTTAGCATCAGTGTCCTTTTGGCACTTATCATTGTCCTTTTGGCATTAGTGTCCTTTTAGCATCAGTGTCCTTTTGGCACTTATCATTGTCCTTTTGGCATTAGTGTCCTTTTAGCATCAGTGTCCTTTTGGCACTTATCATTGTCCTTTTGGCATTAGTGTCCTTTTAGCATCAGTGTCCTTTTGGCACTTATCATTGTCCTTTTGGCATTAGTGTCCTTTTAGCATCAGTGTCCTTTTGGCACTTATCATTGTCCTTTTGGTATTAGTGTCCTTTTAGCATCAGTGTCCTTTTGGCATCAATGTCCTTTTGGCATCAGTGTCCTTTTAGCATCAGTGTCCTTTTGGCACTTATCATTGTCCTTTTGGCATTAGTGTCCTTTTAGCATCAGTGTCCTTTTGGCACTTATCATTGTCCTTTTGGCATTAGTGTCCTTTTAGCATCAGTGTCCTTTTGGCACTTATCATTGTCCTTTTGGCATTAGTGTCCTTTTAGCATCAGTGTCCTTTTGGCACTTATCATTGTCCTTTTGGCATTAGTGTCCTTTTAGCATCAGTGTCCTTTTGGCACTTATCATTGTCCTTTTGGCATTAGTGTCCTTTTAGCATCAGTGTCCTTTTGGCACTTATCATTGTCCTTTTGGCATTAGTGTCCTTTTAGCATCAGTGTCCTTTTGGCACTTATCATTGTCCTTTTGGCATTAGTGTCCTTTTAGCATCAGTGTCCTTTTGGCACTTATCATTGTCCTTTTGGCATTAGTGTCCTTTTAGCATCAGTGTCCTTTTGGCACTTATCATTGTCCTTTTGGCATTAGTGTCCTTTTAGCATCAGTGTCCTTTTGGCACTTATCATTGTCCTTTTGGCATTAGTGTCCTTTTAGCATCAGTGTCCTTTTGGCACTTATCATTGTCCTTTTGGCATTAGTGTCCTTTTAGCATCAGTGTCCTTTTGGCACTTATCATTGTCCTTTTGGCATTAGTGTCCTTTTGGCATCAGTGTCCTTTTGGCACTTATAGGTTACAAACATAACCCCAGTTATCATTGGCCTTTTGGCATTAGTGTCCTTTTGGCATCAGTGTCCTTTTGGCATCAATGTCCTTTTGGCATCAGTGTCCTTTTAGCATCAGTGTCCTGTTGGCACTTATCATTGTCCTTTTGGCATTAGTGTCCTTTTAGCATCAGTGTCCTTTTGGCACTTATCATTGTCCTTTTGGCATTAGTGTCCTTTTGGCATCAGTGTCCTTTTGGCATCAATGTCCTTTTGGCATCAGTGTCCTTTTAGCATCAGTGTCCTTTTGGCACTTATCATTGTCCTTTTGGCATCAGTGTCCTTTTAGCATCAGTGTCCTTTTGGCACTTATCATTGTCCTTTTGGCATTAGTGTCCTTTTAGCATCAGTGTCCTTTTGGCACTTATCATTGTCCTTTTGGCATTAGTGTCCTTTTAGCATCAGTGTCCTTTTGGCACTTATCATTGTCCTTTTGGCATTAGTGTCCTTTTAGCATCAGTGTCCTTTTGGCACTTATCATTGTCCTTTTGGCATTAGTGTCCTTTTAGCATCAGTGTCCTTTTGGCACTTATCATTGTCCTTTTGGCATTAGTGTCCTTTTAGCATCAGTGTCCTTTTGGCACTTATCATTGTCCTTTTGGCATTAGTGTCCTTTTAGCATCAGTGTCCTTTTGGCACTTATCATTGTCCTTTTGGCATTAGTGTCCTTTTAGCATCAGTGTCCTTTTGGCACTTATCATTGTCCTTTTGGCATTAGTGTCCTTTTAGCATCAGTGTCCTTTTGGCACTTATCATTGTCCTTTTGGCATTAGTGTCCTTTTGGCATCAGTGTCCTTTTGGCACTTATAGGTTACAAACATAACCCCAGTTATCATTGGCCTTTTGGCATCAGTGTCCTTTTGGCATCAATGTCCTTTTGGCATCAGTGTCCTTTTAGCATCAGTGTCCTTTTGGCACTTATCATTGTCCTTTTGGCATTAGTGTCCTTTTAGCATCAGTGTCCTTTTGGCACTTATCATTGTCCTTTTGGCATTAGTGTCCTTTTGGCATCAGTGTCCTTTTGGCATCAATGTCCTTTTGGCATCAGTGTCCTTTTAGCATCAGTGTCCTTTTGGCACTTATCATTGTCCTTTTGGCATTAGTGTCCTTTTAGCATCAGTGTCCTTTTGGCACTTATCATTGTCCTTTTGGCATTAGTGTCCTTTTAGCATCAGTGTCCTTTTGGCACTTATCATTGTCCTTTTGGCATTAGTGTCCTTTTAGCATCAGTGTCCTTTTGGCATCAATGTCCTTTTGGCATCAGTGTCCTTTTAGCACCAGTGTCCTTTTGGCACTTATCATTGTCCTTTTGGCATTAGTGTCCTTTTAGCATCAGTGTCCTTTTGGCACTTATCATTGTCCTTTTGGCATTAGTGTCCTTTTAGCATCAGTGTCCTTTTGGCACTTATCATTGTCCTTTTGGCATTAGTGTCCTTTTAGCATCAGTGTCCTTTTGGCACTTATCATTGTCCTTTTGGCATTAGTGTCCTTTTAGCATCAGTGTCCTTTTGGCACTTATCATTGTCCTTTTGGCATTAGTGTCCTTTTAGCATCAGTGTCCTTTTGGCACTTATCATTGTCCTTTTGGCATTAGTGTCCTTTTAGCATCAGTGTCCTTTTGGCACTTATCATTGTCCTTTTGGCATTAGTGTCCTTTTGGCATCAGTGTCCTTTTGGCACTTATCATTGTCCTTTTGGCATTAGTGTCCTTTTGGCATCAGTGTCCTTTTGGCACTTATCATTGTCCTTTTGGCATTAGTGTCCTTTTGGCATCAGTGTCCTTTTGGCATCAATGTCCTTTTGGCATCAGTGTCCTTTTAGCATCAGTGTCCTTTTGGCACTTATCATTGTCCTTTTGGCATTAGTGTCCTTTTAGCATCAGTGTCCTTTTGGCACTTATCATTGTCCTTTTGGCATTAGTGTCCTTTTAGCATCAGTGTCCTTTTGGCACTTATCATTGTCCTTTTGGCATTAGTGTCCTTTTGGCATCAGTGTCCTTTTGGCACTTATAGGTTACAAACATAACCCCAGTTATCATTGGCCTTTTGGCATTAGTGTCCTTTTAGCATCAGTGTCCTTTTGGCACTTATCATTGTCCTTTTGGCATTAGTGTCCTTTTAGCATCAGTGTCCTTTTGGCACTTATCATTGTCCTTTTGGCATTAGTGTCCTTTTAGCATCAGTGTCCTTTTGGCACTTATCATTGTCCTTTTGGCATTAGTGTCCTTTTAGCATCAGTGTCCTTTTGGCACTTATCATTGTCCTTTTGGCATTAGTGTCCTTTTAGCATCAGTGTCCTTTTGGCACTTATCATTGTCCTTTTGGCATTAGTGTCCTTTTAGCATCAGTGTCCTTTTGGCACTTATCATTGTCCTTTTGGCATTAGTGTCCTTTTAGCATCAGTGTCCTTTTGGCACTTATCATTGTCCTTTTGGCATTAGTGTCCTTTTGGCATCAGTGTCCTTTTGGCACTTATAGGTTACAAACATAACCCCAGTTATCATTGGCCTTTTGGCATCAGTGTCCTTTTGGCATCAATGTCCTTTTGGCATCAGTGTCCTTTTAGCATCAGTGTCCTTTTGGCACTTATCATTGTCCTTTTGGCATTAGTGTCCTTTTAGCATCAGTGTCCTTTTGGCACTTATCATTGTCCTTTTGGCATTAGTGTCCTTTTGGCATCAGTGTCCTTTTGGCATCAATGTCCTTTTGGCATCAGTGTCCTTTTAGCATCAGTGTCCTTTTGGCACTTATCATTGTCCTTTTGGCATTAGTGTCCTTTTAGCATCAGTGTCCTTTTGGCACTTATCATTGTCCTTTTGGCATTAGTGTCCTTTTAGCATCAGTGTCCTTTTGGCACTTATCATTGTCCTTTTGGCATTAGTGTCCTTTTAGCATCAGTGTCCTTTTGGCATCAATGTCCTTTTGGCATCAGTGTCCTTTTAGCACCAGTGTCCTTTTGGCACTTATCATTGTCCTTTTGGCATTAGTGTCCTTTTAGCATCAGTGTCCTTTTGGCACTTATCATTGTCCTTTTGGCATTAGTGTCCTTTTAGCATCAGTGTCCTTTTGGCACTTATCATTGTCCTTTTGGCATTAGTGTCCTTTTAGCATCAGTGTCCTTTTGGCACTTATCATTGTCCTTTTGGCATTAGTGTCCTTTTAGCATCAGTGTCCTTTTGGCACTTATCATTGTCCTTTTGGCATTAGTGTCCTTTTAGCATCAGTGTCCTTTTGGCACTTATCATTGTCCTTTTGGCATTAGTGTCCTTTTAGCATCATTGTCCTTTTGGCATTAGTGTCCTTTTAGCATCAGTGTCCTTTTGGCACTTATCATTGTCCTTTTGGCATTAGTGTCCTTTTAGCATCAGTGTCCTTTTGGCACTTATCATTGTCCTTTTGGCATTAGTGTCCTTTTAGCATCAGTGTCCTTTTGGCACTTATCATTGTCCTTTTGGCATTAGTGTCCTTTTAGCATCAGTGTCCTTTTGGCACTTATCATTGTCCTTTTGGCATTAGTGTCCTTTTGGCATCAGTGTCCTTTTGGCACTTATCATTGTCCTTTTGGCATTAGTGTCCTTTTGGCATCAGTGTCCTTTTGGCATCAATGTCCTTTTGGCATCAGTGTCCTTTTAGCATCAGTGTCCTTTTGGCACTTATCATTGTCCTTTTGGCATTAGTGTCCTTTTAGCATCAGTGTCCTTTTGGCACTTATCATTGTCCTTTTGGCATTAGTGTCCTTTTAGCATCAGTGTCCTTTTGGCACTTATCATTGTCCTTTTGGCATTAGTGTCCTTTTGGCATCAGTGTCCTTTTGGCACTTATAGGTTACAAACATAACCCCAGTTATCATTGGCCTTTTGGCATTAGTGTCCTTTTGGCATCAGTGTCCTTTTGGCATCAATGTCCTTTTGGCATCAGTGTCCTTTTAGCATCAGTGTCCTTTTGGCACTTATCATTGTCCTTTTGGCATTAGTGTCCTTTTAGCATCAGTGTCCTTTTGGCACTTATCATTGTCCTTTTGGCATTAGTGTCCTTTTAGCATCAGTGTCCTTTTGGCACTTATCATTGTCCTTTTGGCATTAGTGTCCTTTTGGCATCAGTGTCCTTTTGGCACTTATAGGTTACAAACATAACCCCAGTTATCATTGGCCTTTTGGCATTAGTGTCCTTTTGGCATCAGTGTCCTTTTGGCATCAATGTCCTTTTGGCATCAGTGTCCTTTTGGCATCAGTGTCCTTTTGGCATCAATGTCCTTTTGGCATCAGTGTCCTTTTAGCATCAGTGTCCTTTTGGCACTTATCATTGTCCTTTTGGCATTAGTGTCCTTTTAGCATCAGTGTCCTTTTGGCACTTATCATTGTCCTTTTGGCATTAGTGTCCTTTTAGCATCAGTGTCCTTTTGGCACTTATCATTGTCCTTTTGGCATTAGTGTCCTTTTAGCATCAGTGTCCTTTTGGCACTTATCATTGTCCTTTTGGCATTAGTGTCCTTTTAGCATCAGTGTCCTTTTGGCACTTATCATTGTCCTTTTGGCATTAGTGTCCTTTTAGCATCAGTGTCCTTTTGGCACTTATCATTGTCCTTTTGGCATTAGTGTCCTTTTGGCATCAGTGTCCTTTTGGCACTTATCATTGTCCTTTTGGCATTAGTGTCCTTTTGGCATCAGTGTCCTTTTGGCATCAATGTCCTTTTGGCATCAGTGTCCTTTTAGCATCAGTGTCCTTTTGGCACTTATCATTGTCCTTTTGGCATTAGTGTCCTTTTAGCATCAGTGTCCTTTTGGCACTTATCATTGTCCTTTTGGCATTAGTGTCCTTTTGGCATCAGTGTCCTTTTGGCATCAATGTCCTTTTGGCATCAGTGTCCTTTTAGCATCAGTGTCCTTTTGGCACTTATCATTGTCCTTTTGGCATTAGTGTCCTTTTAGCATCAGTGTCCTTTTGGCACTTATCATTATCCTTTTGGCATTAGTGTCCTTTTAGCATCAGTGTCCTTTTGGCATCAATGTCCTTTTGGCATCAGTGTCCTTTTAGCATCAGTGTCCTTTTGGCACTTATCATTGTCCTTTTGGCATTAGTGTCCTTTTAGCATCAGTGTCCTTTTGGCACTTATCATTGTCCTTTTGGCATTAGTGTCCTTTTAGCATCAGTGTCCTTTTGGCACTTATCATTGTCCTTTTGGCATTAGTGTCCTTTTAGCATCAGTGTCCTTTTGGCACTTATCATTGTCCTTTTGGCATTAGTGTCCTTTTAGCATCAGTGTCCTTTTAGCATCAGTGTCCTTTTGGCACTTATCATTGTCCTTTTGGCATTAGTGTCCTTTTAGCATCAGTGTCCTTTTGGCACTTATCATTGTCCTTTTGGCATTAGTGTCCTTTTGGCATCAGTGTCCTTTTGGCACTTATCATTGTCCTTTTGGCATTAGTGTCCTTTTGGCATCAGTGTCCTTTTGGCATCAATGTCCTTTTGGCATCAGTGTCCTTTTAGCATCAGTGTCCTTTTGGCACTTATCATTGTCCTTTTGGCATTAGTGTCCTTTTAGCATCAGTGTCCTTTTGGCACTTATCATTGTCCTTTTGGCATTAGTGTCCTTTTGGCATCAGTGTCCTTTTGGCATCAATGTCCTTTTGGCATCAGTGTCCTTTTAGCATCAGTGTCCTTTTGGCACTTATCATTGTCCTTTTGGCATTAGTGTCCTTTTAGCATCAGTGTCCTTTTGGCACTTATCATTGTCCTTTTGGCATTAGTGTCCTTTTAGCATCAGTGTCCTTTTGGCACTTATCATTGTCCTTTTGGCATTAGTGTCCTTTTAGCATCAGTGTCCTTTTGGCACTTATCATTGTCCTTTTGGCATTAGTGTCCTTTTGGCATCAGTGTCCTTTTGGCATCAATGTCCTTTTGGCATCAGTGTCCTTTTAGCATCAGTGTCCTTTTGGCACTTATCATTGTCCTTTTGGCATTAGTGTCCTTTTAGCATCAGTGTCCTTTTGGCACTTATCATTGTCCTTTTGGCATTAGTGTCCTTTTGGCATCAGTGTCCTTTTGGCATCAATGTCCTTTTGGCATCAGTGTCCTTTTAGCATCAGTGTCCTTTTGGCACTTATCATTGTCCTTTTGGCATTAGTGTCCTTTTAGCATCAGTGTCCTTTTGGCACTTATCATTGTCCTTTTGGCATTAGTGTCCTTTTAGCATCAGTGTCCTTTTGGCACTTATCATTGTCCTTTTGGCATTAGTGTCCTTTTGGCATCAGTGTCCTTTTGGCACTTATAGGTTACAAACATAACCCCAGTTATCATTGGCCTTTTGGCATTAGTGTCCTTTTGGCATCAGTGTCCTTTTGGCATCAATGTCCTTTTGGCATCAGTGTCCTTTTAGCATCAGTGTCCTGTTGGCACTTATCATTGTCCTTTTGGCATTAGTGTCCTTTTAGCATCAGTGTCCTTTTGGCACTTATCATTGTCCTTTTGGCATTAGTGTCCTTTTGGCATCAGTGTCCTTTTGGCATCAATGTCCTTTTGGCATCAGTGTCCTTTTAGCATCAGTGTCCTTTTGGCACTTATCATTGTCCTTTTGGCATCAGTGTCCTTTTAGCATCAGTGTCCTTTTGGCACTTATCATTGTCCTTTTGGCATTAGTGTCCTTTTAGCATCAGTGTCCTTTTGGCACTTATCATTGTCCTTTTGGCATTAGTGTCCTTTTAGCATCAGTGTCCTTTTGGCACTTATCATTGTCCTTTTGGCATTAGTGTCCTTTTAGCATCAGTGTCCTTTTGGCACTTATCATTGTCCTTTTGGCATTAGTGTCCTTTTAGCATCAGTGTCCTTTTGGCACTTATCATTGTCCTTTTGGCATTAGTGTCCTTTTAGCATCAGTGTCCTTTTGGCACTTATCATTGTCCTTTTGGCATTAGTGTCCTTTTAGCATCAGTGTCCTTTTGGCACTTATCATTGTCCTTTTGGCATTAGTGTCCTTTTAGCATCAGTGTCCTTTTGGCACTTATCATTGTCCTTTTGGCATTAGTGTCCTTTTGGCATCAGTGTCCTTTTGGCACTTATAGGTTACAAACATAACCCCAGTTATCATTGGCCTTTTGGCATCAGTGTCCTTTTGGCATCAATGTCCTTTTGGCATCAGTGTCCTTTTAGCATCAGTGTCCTTTTGGCACTTATCATTGTCCTTTTGGCATTAGTGTCCTTTTAGCATCAGTGTCCTTTTGGCACTTATCATTGTCCTTTTGGCATTAGTGTCCTTTTGGCATCAGTGTCCTTTTGGCATCAATGTCCTTTTGGCATCAGTGTCCTTTTAGCATCAGTGTCCTTTTGGCACTTATCATTGTCCTTTTGGCATTAGTGTCCTTTTAGCATCAGTGTCCTTTTGGCACTTATCATTGTCCTTTTGGCATTAGTGTCCTTTTAGCATCAGTGTCCTTTTGGCACTTATCATTGTCCTTTTGGCATTAGTGTCCTTTTAGCATCAGTGTCCTTTTGGCATCAATGTCCTTTTGGCATCAGTGTCCTTTTAGCACCAGTGTCCTTTTGGCACTTATCATTGTCCTTTTGGCATTAGTGTCCTTTTAGCATCAGTGTCCTTTTGGCACTTATCATTGTCCTTTTGGCATTAGTGTCCTTTTAGCATCAGTGTCCTTTTGGCACTTATCATTGTCCTTTTGGCATTAGTGTCCTTTTAGCATCAGTGTCCTTTTGGCACTTATCATTGTCCTTTTGGCATTAGTGTCCTTTTAGCATCAGTGTCCTTTTGGCACTTATCATTGTCCTTTTGGCATTAGTGTCCTTTTAGCATCAGTGTCCTTTTGGCACTTATCATTGTCCTTTTGGCATTAGTGTCCTTTTAGCATCAGTGTCCTTTTGGCACTTATCATTGTCCTTTTGGCATTAGTGTCCTTTTAGCATCAGTGTCCTTTTGGCACTTATCATTGTCCTTTTGGCATTAGTGTCCTTTTGGCATCAGTGTCCTTTTGGCACTTATCATTGTCCTTTTGGCATTAGTGTCCTTTTGGCATCAGTGTCCTTTTGGCATCAATGTCCTTTTGGCATCAGTGTCCTTTTAGCATCAGTGTCCTTTTGGCACTTATCATTGTCCTTTTGGCATTAGTGTCCTTTTAGCATCAGTGTCCTTTTGGCACTTATCATTGTCCTTTTGGCATTAGTGTCCTTTTAGCATCAGTGTCCTTTTGGCACTTATCATTGTCCTTTTGGCATTAGTGTCCTTTTGGCATCAGTGTCCTTTTGGCACTTATAGGTTACAAACATAACCCCAGTTATCATTGGCCTTTTGGCATTAGTGTCCTTTTAGCATCAGTGTCCTTTTGGCACTTATCATTGTCCTTTTGGCATTAGTGTCCTTTTAGCATCAGTGTCCTTTTGGCACTTATCATTGTCCTTTTGGCATTAGTGTCCTTTTAGCATCAGTGTCCTTTTGGCACTTATCATTGTCCTTTTGGCATTAGTGTCCTTTTAGCATCAGTGTCCTTTTGGCACTTATCATTGTCCTTTTGGCATTAGTGTCCTTTTAGCATCAGTGTCCTTTTGGCACTTATCATTGTCCTTTTGGCATTAGTGTCCTTTTAGCATCAGTGTCCTTTTGGCACTTATCATTGTCCTTTTGGCATTAGTGTCCTTTTAGCATCAGTGTCCTTTTGGCACTTATCATTGTCCTTTTGGCATTAGTGTCCTTTTAGCATCAGTGTCCTTTTGGCACTTATCATTGTCCTTTTGGCATTAGTGTCCTTTTGGCATCAGTGTCCTTTTGGCACTTATAGGTTACAAACATAACCCCAGTTATCATTGGCCTTTTGGCATCAGTGTCCTTTTGGCATCAATGTCCTTTTGGCATCAGTGTCCTTTTAGCATCAGTGTCCTTTTGGCACTTATCATTGTCCTTTTGGCATTAGTGTCCTTTTAGCATCAGTGTCCTTTTGGCACTTATCATTGTCCTTTTGGCATTAGTGTCCTTTTGGCATCAGTGTCCTTTTGGCATCAATGTCCTTTTGGCATCAGTGTCCTTTTAGCATCAGTGTCCTTTTGGCACTTATCATTGTCCTTTTGGCATTAGTGTCCTTTTAGCATCAGTGTCCTTTTGGCACTTATCATTGTCCTTTTGGCATTAGTGTCCTTTTAGCATCAGTGTCCTTTTGGCACTTATCATTGTCCTTTTGGCATTAGTGTCCTTTTAGCATCAGTGTCCTTTTGGCATCAATGTCCTTTTGGCATCAGTGTCCTTTTAGCACCAGTGTCCTTTTGGCACTTATCATTGTCCTTTTGGCATTAGTGTCCTTTTAGCATCAGTGTCCTTTTGGCACTTATCATTGTCCTTTTGGCATTAGTGTCCTTTTAGCATCAGTGTCCTTTTGGCACTTATCATTGTCCTTTTGGCATTAGTGTCCTTTTAGCATCAGTGTCCTTTTGGCACTTATCATTGTCCTTTTGGCATTAGTGTCCTTTTAGCATCAGTGTCCTTTTGGCACTTATCATTGTCCTTTTGGCATTAGTGTCCTTTTAGCATCAGTGTCCTTTTGGCACTTATCATTGTCCTTTTGGCATTAGTGTCCTTTTAGCATCATTGTCCTTTTGGCATTAGTGTCCTTTTAGCATCAGTGTCCTTTTGGCACTTATCATTGTCCTTTTGGCATTAGTGTCCTTTTAGCATCAGTATCCTTTTGGCACTTATCATTGTCCTTTTGGCATTAGTGTCCTTTTAGCATCAGTGTCCTTTTGGCACTTATCATTGTCCTTTTGGCATTAGTGTCCTTTTAGCATCAGTGTCCTTTTGGCACTTATCATTGTCCTTTTGGCATTAGTGTCCTTTTGGCATCAGTGTCCTTTTGGCACTTATCATTGTCCTTTTGGCATTAGTGTCCTTTTGGCATCAGTGTCCTTTTGGCATCAATGTCCTTTTGGCATCAGTGTCCTTTTAGCATCAGTGTCCTTTTGGCACTTATCATTGTCCTTTTGGCATTAGTGTCCTTTTAGCATCAGTGTCCTTTTGGCACTTATCATTGTCCTTTTGGCATTAGTGTCCTTTTAGCATCAGTGTCCTTTTGGCACTTATCATTGTCCTTTTGGCATTAGTGTCCTTTTGGCATCAGTGTCCTTTTGGCACTTATAGGTTACAAACATAACCCCAGTTATCATTGGCCTTTTGGCATTAGTGTCCTTTTGGCATCAGTGTCCTTTTGGCATCAATGTCCTTTTGGCATCAGTGTCCTTTTAGCATCAGTGTCCTTTTGGCACTTATCATTGTCCTTTTGGCATTAGTGTCCTTTTAGCATCAGTGTCCTTTTGGCACTTATCATTGTCCTTTTGGCATTAGTGTCCTTTTGGCATCAGTGTCCTTTTGGCATCAATGTCCTTTTGGCATCAGTGTCCTTTTAGCATCAGTGTCCTTTTGGCACTTATCATTATCCTTTTGGCATTAGTGTCCTTTTAGCATCAGTGTCCTTTTGGCATCAATGTCCTTTTGGCATCAGTGTCCTTTTAGCATCAGTGTCCTTTTGGCACTTATCATTGTCCTTTTGGCATTAGTGTCCTTTTAGCATCAGTGTCCTTTTGGCACTTATCATTGTCCTTTTGGCATTAGTGTCCTTTTAGCATCAGTGTCCTTTTGGCACTTATCATTGTCCTTTTGGCATTAGTGTCCTTTTAGCATCAGTGTCCTTTTGGCACTTATCATTGTCCTTTTGGCATTAGTGTCCTTTTAGCATCAGTGTCCTTTTGGCACTTATCATTGTCCTTTTGGCATTAGTGTCCTTTTAGCATCAGTGTCCTTTTGGCACTTATCATTGTCCTTTTGGCATTAGTGTCCTTTTGGCATCAGTGTCCTTTTGGCACTTATCATTGTCCTTTTGGCATTAGTGTCCTTTTGGCATCAGTGTCCTTTTGGCATCAATGTCCTTTTGGCATCAGTGTCCTTTTAGCATCAGTGTCCTTTTGGCACTTATCATTGTCCTTTTGGCATTAGTGTCCTTTTAGCATCAGTGTCCTTTTGGCACTTATCATTGTCCTTTTGGCATTAGTGTCCTTTTGGCATCAGTGTCCTTTTGGCATCAATGTCCTTTTGGCATCAGTGTCCTTTTAGCATCAGTGTCCTTTTGGCACTTATCATTGTCCTTTTGGCATTAGTGTCCTTTTAGCATCAGTGTCCTTTTGGCACTTATCATTATCCTTTTGGCATTAGTGTCCTTTTAGCATCAGTGTCCTTTTGGCATCAATGTCCTTTTGGCATCAGTGTCCTTTTAGCATCAGTGTCCTTTTGGCACTTATCATTGTCCTTTTGGCATTAGTGTCCTTTTAGCATCAGTGTCCTTTTGGCACTTATCATTGTCCTTTTGGCATTAGTGTCCTTTTAGCATCAGTGTCCTTTTGGCACTTATCATTGTCCTTTTGGCATTAGTGTCCTTTTAGCATCAGTGTCCTTTTGGCACTTATCATTGTCCTTTTGGCATTAGTGTCCTTTTAGCATCAGTGTCCTTTTGGCACTTATCATTGTCCTTTTGGCATTAGTGTCCTTTTAGCATCAGTGTCCTTTTGGCACTTATCATTGTCCTTTTGGCATTAGTGTCCTTTTGGCATCAGTGTCCTTTTGGCACTTATCATTGTCCTTTTGGCATTAGTGTCCTTTTGGCATCAGTGTCCTTTTGGCATCAATGTCCTTTTGGCATCAGTGTCCTTTTAGCATCAGTGTCCTTTTGGCACTTATCATTGTCCTTTTGGCATTAGTGTCCTTTTGGCATCAGTGTCCTTTTGGCATCAATGTCCTTTTGGCATCAGTGTCCTTTTAGCATCAGTGTCCTTTTGGCACTTATCATTGTCCTTTTGGCATTAGTGTCCTTTTAGCATCAGTGTCCTTTTGGCACTTATCATTGTCCTTTTGGCATTAGTGTCCTTTTAGCATCAGTGTCCTTTTGGCACTTATCATTGTCCTTTTGGCATTAGTGTCCTTTTTTTAGCATCAGTTTCCTTTTGGCACTTATCATTGTCCTTTTGGCATTAGTGTCCTTTTGGCATCAGTGTCCTTTTGGCATCAATGTCCTTTTGGCATCAGTGTCCTTTTAGCATCAGTGTCCTTTTGGCACTTATCATTGTCCTTTTGGCATTAGTGTCCTTTTAGCATCAGTGTCCTTTTGGCACTTATCATTGTCTTTTTGGCATTAGTGTCCTTTTGGCATCAGTGTCCTTTTGGCATCAATGTCCTTGTGGCATTAGTGTCCTTTTAGCATCAGTGTCCTTTTGGCACTTATCATTGTCCTTTTGGCATTAGTGTCCTTTTGGCATCAGTGTCCTTTTGGCATCAATGTCCTTTTGGCATCAGTGTCCTTTTAGCATCAGTGTCCTTTTGGCACTTATCATTGTCCTTTTGGCATTAGTGTCCTTTTAGCATCAGTGTCCTTTTGGCACTTATCATTGTCTTTTTGGCATTAGTGTCCTTTTGGCATCAGTGTCCTTTTGGCATCAATGTCCTTGTGGCATTAGTGTCCTTTTAGCATCAGTGTCCTTTTGGCACTTATCATTGTCCTTTTGGCATTAGTGTCCTTTTAGCATCAGTGTCCTTTTGGCACTTATCATTGTCCTTTTGGCATTAGTGTCCTTTTAGCATCAGTGTCCTTTTGGCACTTATCATTGTCCTTTTGGCATTAGTGTCCTTTTAGCATCAGTGTCCTTTTGGCACTTATCATTGTCCTTTTGGCATTAGTGTCCTTTTGGCATCAGTGTCCTTTTGGCACTTATCATTGTCCTTTTGGCATTAGTGTCCTTTTGGCATCAGTGTCCTTTTGGCATCAATGTCCTTTTGGCATCAGTGTCCTTTTAGCATCAGTGTCCTTTTGGCACTTATCATTGTCCTTTTGGCATTAGTGTCGTTTTAGCATCAGTGTCCTTTTGGCACTTATCATTGTCCTTTTGGCATTAGTGTCCTTGTAGCATCAGTGTCCTTTTGGCACTTATCATTGTCCTTTTGGCATTAGTGTCCTTTTAGCATCAGTGTCCTTTTGGCACTTATCATTGTCCTTTTGGCATTAGTGTCCTTTTGGCATCAGTGTCCTTTTGGCACTTATAGGTTACAAACATAACCACAGTTATCATTGGCCTTTTGGCATTAGTGTCCTTTTGGCATCAGTGTCCTTTTGGCATCAATGTCCTTTTGGCATCAGTGTCCTTTTAGCATCAGTGTCCTTTTGGCACTTATCATTGTCCTTTTGGCATTAGTGTCCTTTTAGCATCAGTGTCCTTTTGGCACTTATCATTGTCCTTTTGGCATTAGTGTCCTTTTAGCATCAGTGTCCTTTTGGCACTTATCATTGTCCTTTTGGCATTAGTGTCCTTTTGGCATCAGTGTCCTTTTGGCACTTATCATTGTCCTTTTGGCATTAGTGTCCTTTTGGCATCAGTGTCCTTTTGGCATCAATGTCCTTTTGGCATCAGTGTCCTTTTAGCATCAGTGTCCTTTTGGCACTTATCATTGTCCTTTTGGCATTAGTGTCCTTTTGGCATCAGTGTCCTTTTGGCATCAATGTCCTTTTGGCATCAGTGTCCTTTTAGCATCAGTGTCCTTTTGGCACTTATCATTGTCCTTTTGGCATTAGTGTCCTTTTAGCATCAGTGTCCTTTTGGCACTTATCATTGTCCTTTTGGCATTAGTGTCCTTTTAGCATCAGTGTCCTTTTGGCACTTATCATTGTCCTTTTGGCATTAGTGTCCTTTTTTTAGCATCAGTTTCCTTTTGGCACTTATCATTGTCCTTTTGGCATTAGTGTCCTTTTGGCATCAGTGTCCTTTTGGCATCAATGTCCTTTTGGCATCAGTGTCCTTTTAGCATCAGTGTCCTTTTGGCACTTATCATTGTCCTTTTGGCATTAGTGTCCTTTTAGCATCAGTGTCCTTTTGGCACTTATCATTGTCTTTTTGGCATTAGTGTCCTTTTGGCATCAGTGTCCTTTTGGCATCAATGTCCTTGTGGCATTAGTGTCCTTTTAGCATCAGTGTCCTTTTGGCACTTATCATTGTCCTTTTGGCATTAGTGTCCTTTTGGCATCAGTGTCCTTTTGGCATCAATGTCCTTTTGGCATCAGTGTCCTTTTAGCATCAGTGTCCTTTTGGCACTTATCATTGTCCTTTTGGCATTAGTGTCCTTTTAGCATCAGTGTCCTTTTGGCACTTATCATTGTCTTTTTGGCATTAGTGTCCTTTTGGCATCAGTGTCCTTTTGGCATCAATGTCCTTGTGGCATTAGTGTCCTTTTAGCATCAGTGTCCTTTTGGCACTTATCATTGTCCTTTTGGCATTAGTGTCCTTTTAGCATCAGTGTCCTTTTGGCACTTATCATTGTCCTTTTGGCATTAGTGTCCTTTTAGCATCAGTGTCCTTTTGGCACTTATCATTGTCCTTTTGGCATTAGTGTCCTTTTAGCATCAGTGTCCTTTTGGCACTTATCATTGTCCTTTTGGCATTAGTGTCCTTTTGGCATCAGTGTCCTTTTGGCACTTATCATTGTCCTTTTGGCATTAGTGTCCTTTTGGCATCAGTGTCCTTTTGGCATCAATGTCCTTTTGGCATCAGTGTCCTTTTAGCATCAGTGTCCTTTTGGCACTTATCATTGTCCTTTTGGCATTAGTGTCGTTTTAGCATCAGTGTCCTTTTGGCACTTATCATTGTCCTTTTGGCATTAGTGTCCTTGTAGCATCAGTGTCCTTTTGGCACTTATCATTGTCCTTTTGGCATTAGTGTCCTTTTAGCATCAGTGTCCTTTTGGCACTTATCATTGTCCTTTTGGCATTAGTGTCCTTTTGGCATCAGTGTCCTTTTGGCACTTATAGGTTACAAACATAACCACAGTTATCATTGGCCTTTTGGCATTAGTGTCCTTTTGGCATCAGTGTCCTTTTGGCATCAATGTCCTTTTGGCATCAGTGTCCTTTTAGCATCAGTGTCCTTTTGGCACTTATCATTGTCCTTTTGGCATTAGTGTCCTTTTAGCATCAGTGTCCTTTTGGCACTTATCATTGTCCTTTTGGCATTAGTGTCCTTTTGGCATCAGTGTCCTTTTGGCATCAATGTCCTTTTGGCATCAGTGTCCTTTTAGCATCAGTGTCCTTTTGGCACTTATCATTGTCCTTTTGGCATTAGTGTCCTTTTAGCATCAGTGTCCTTTTGGCACTTATCATTGTCCTTTTGGCATTAGTGTCCTTTTGGCATCAGTGTCCTTTTGGCATCAATGTCCTTTTGGCATCAGTGTCCTTTTAGCATCAGTGTCCTTTTGGCACTTATCATTGTCCTTTTGGCATTAGTGTCCTTTTAGCATCAGTGTCCTATTGGCACTTATCATTGTCCTTTTGGCATTAGTGTCCTTTTAGCATCAGTGTCCTTTTGGCACTTATCATTGTCCTTTTGGCATTAGTGTCCTTTTAGCATCAGTGTCCTTTTGGCACTTATCATTGTCCTTTTGGCATTAGTGTCCTTTTAGCATCAGTGTCCTTTTGGCACTTATCATTGTCCTTTTGGCATTAGTGTCCTTTTAGCATCAGTGTCCTTTTGGCACTTATCATTGTCCTTTTGGCATTAGTGTCCTTTTAGCATCAGTGTCCTTTTGGCACTTATCATTGTCCTTTTGGCATCAGTGTCCTTTTAGCATCAGTGTCCTTTTGGCACTTATCATTGTCCTTTTGGCATCAGTGTCCTTTTAGCATCAGTGTCCTTTTGGAACTTATCATTGTCCTTTTGGCATTAGTGTCCTTTTAGCATCAGTGTCCTTTTGGCACTTATCATTGTCCTTTTGGCATTAGTGTCCTTTTAGCATCAGTGTCCTTTTGGCACTTATCATTGTCCTTTTGGCATTAGTGTCCTTTTAGCATCAGTGTCCTTTTGGCACTTATCATTGTCCTTTTGGCATTAGTGTCCTTTTAGCATCAGTGTCCTTTTGGCACTTATCATTGTCCTTTTGGCATTAGTGTCCTTTTAGCATCAGTGTCCTTTTGGCATCAATGTCCTTTTGGCATCAGTGTCCTTTTAGCATCAGTGTCCTTTTGGCACTTATCATTGTCCTTTTGGCATCAGTGTCCTTTTAGCATCAGTTTCCTTTTGGCAATTATCATTGTCCTTTTGGCATTAGTTTCCTTTTAGCATCAGTGTCCTTTTGGCACTTATCATTGTCCTTTTGGCATTAGTGTCCTTTTAGCATCAGTGTCCTTTTGGCACTTATCATTGTCCTTTTGGCATTAGTGTCCTTTTAGCATCAGTGTCCTTTTGGCACTTATCATTGTCCTTTTGGCATTAGTGTCCTTTTAGCATCAGTGTCCTTTTGGCACTTATCATTGTCCTTTTGGCATTAGTGTCCTTTTAGCATTAGTGTCCTTTTAGCATCAGTGTCCTTTTGGCACTTATCATTGTCCTTTTGGCATTAATGTCCTTTTAGCATCAGTGTCCTTTTGGCACTTATCATTGTCCTTTTGGCATTAGTGTCCTTTTAGCATCAGTGTCCTTTTGGCACTTATCATTGTCCTTTTGGCATTAGTGTCCTTTTAGCATCAGTGTCCTTTTGGCACTTATCATTGTCCTTTTGGCATTAGTGTCCTTTTAGCATCAGTGTCCTTTTGGCACTTATCATTGTCCTTTTGGCATTAGTGTCCTTTTGGCATCAGTGTCCTTTTGACACTTATAGGTTACAAACATAACCCCAGTTATCATTAGCCTTTTGGCATTAGTGTCCTTTTGGCATCAGTGTCCTTTTGGCATCAATGTCCTTTTGGCATCAGTGTCCTTTTAGCATCAGTGTCCTTTTGGCACTTATCATTGTCCTTTTGGCATTAGTGTCCTTTTAGCATTAGTGTCCTTTTAGCATCAGTGTCCTTTTGGCACTTATCATTGTCCTTTTGGCATTAATGTCCTTTTAGCATCAGTGTCCTTTTGGCACTTATCATTGTCCTTTTGGCATTAGTGTCCTTTTAGCATCAGTGTCCTTTTGGCACTTATCATTGTCCTTTTGGCATTAGTGTCCTTTTAGCATCAGTGTCCTTTTGGCACTTATCATTGTCCTTTTGGCATTAGTGTCCTTTTAGCATCAGTGTCCTTTTGGCACTTATCATTGTCCTTTTGGCATTAGTGTCCTTTTAGCATCAGTGTCCTTTTGGCACTTATCATTGTCCTTTTGGCATTAGTGTCCTTTTAGCATCAGTGTCCTTTTGGCACTTATCATTGTCCTTTTGGCATTAGTGTCCTTTTAGCATCAGTGTCCTTTTGGCACTTATCATTGTCCTTTTGGCACTTATCATTGTCCTTTTAGCATCAGTGTCCTTTTGGCACTTATCATTGTCCTTTTGGCATTAGTGTCCTTTTAGCATCAGTGTCCTTTTGGCACTTATCATTGTCCTTTTGGCATTAGTGTCCTTTTAGCATCAGTGTCCTTTTGGCACTTATCATTGTCCTTTTGGCATTAGTGTCCTTTTAGCATCAGTGTCCTTTTGGCACTTATCATTGTCCTTTTGGCATTAGTGTCCTTTTAGCATCAGTGTCCTTTTGGCACTTATCATTGTCCTTTTGGCATTAGTGTCCTTTTAGCATCAGTGTCCTTTTGGCACTTATCATTGTCCTTTTGGCATTAGTGTCCTTTTAGCATCAGTGTCCTTTTGGCACTTATCATTGTCCTTTTGGCACTTATCATTGTCCTTTTAGCATCAGTGTCCTTTTGGCACTTATCATTGTCCTTTTGGCATTAGTGTCCTTTTAGCATCAGTGTCCTTTTGGCACTTATCATTGTCCTTTTGGCATTAGTGTCCTTTTAGCATCAGTGTCCTTTTGGCATCAATGTCCTTTTGGCATCAGTGTCCTTTTGGCATTAGTGTCCTTTTAGCATCAGTGTCCTTTTGGCACTTATCATTGTCCTTTTGGCATTAGTGTCCTTTTGGCATCAGTGTCCTTTTGGCACTTATCATTGTCCTTTTGGCATTAGTGTCCTTTTGGCATCAGTGTCCTTTTGGCATCAATGTCCTTTTGGCATCAGTGTCCTTTTAGCATCAGTGTCCTTTTGGCACTTATCATTGTCCTTTTGGCATTAGTGTCCTTTTAGCATCAGTGTCCTTTTGGCACTTATCATTGTCCTTTTGGCATTAGTGTCCTTTTGGCATCAGTGTCCTTTTGGCATCAATGTCCTTTTGGCATCAGTGTCCTTTTAGCATCAGTGTCCTTTTGGCACTTATCATTGTCCTTTTGGCATTAGTGTCCTTTTAGCATCAGTGTCCTTTTGGCACTTATCATTATCCTTTTGGCATTAGTGTCCTTTTAGCATCAGTGTCCTTTTGGCATCAATGTCCTTTTGGCATCAGTGTCCTTTTAGCATCAGTGTCCTTTTGGCACTTATCATTGTCCTTTTGGCATTAGTGTCCTTTTAGCATCAGTGTCCTTTTGGCACTTATCATTGTCCTTTTGGCATTAGTGTCCTTTTAGCATCAGTGTCCTTTTGGCACTTATCATTGTCCTTTTGGCATTAGTGTCCTTTTAGCATCAGTGTCCTTTTGGCACTTATCATTGTCCTTTTGGCATTAGTGTCCTTTTAGCATCAGTGTCCTTTTGGCACTTATCATTGTCCTTTTGGCATTAGTGTCCTTTTAGCATCAGTGTCCTTTTGGCACTTATCATTGTCCTTTTGGCATTAGTGTCCTTTTGGCATCAGTGTCCTTTTGGCACTTATCATTGTCCTTTTGGCATTAGTGTCCTTTTGGCATCAGTGTCCTTTTGGCATCAATGTCCTTTTGGCATCAGTGTCCTTTTAGCATCAGTGTCCTTTTGGCACTTATCATTGTCCTTTTGGCATTAGTGTCCTTTTGGCATCAGTGTCCTTTTGGCATCAATGTCCTTTTGGCATCAGTGTCCTTTTAGCATCAGTGTCCTTTTGGCACTTATCATTGTCCTTTTGGCATTAGTGTCCTTTTAGCATCAGTGTCCTTTTGGCACTTATCATTGTCCTTTTGGCATTAGTGTCCTTTTAGCATCAGTGTCCTTTTGGCACTTATCATTGTCCTTTTGGCATTAGTGTCCTTTTTTTAGCATCAGTTTCCTTTTGGCACTTATCATTGTCCTTTTGGCATTAGTGTCCTTTTGGCATCAGTGTCCTTTTGGCATCAATGTCCTTTTGGCATCAGTGTCCTTTTAGCATCAGTGTCCTTTTGGCACTTATCATTGTCCTTTTGGCATTAGTGTCCTTTTAGCATCAGTGTCCTTTTGGCACTTATCATTGTCTTTTTGGCATTAGTGTCCTTTTGGCATCAGTGTCCTTTTGGCATCAATGTCCTTGTGGCATTAGTGTCCTTTTAGCATCAGTGTCCTTTTGGCACTTATCATTGTCCTTTTGGCATTAGTGTCCTTTTGGCATCAGTGTCCTTTTGGCATCAATGTCCTTTTGGCATCAGTGTCCTTTTAGCATCAGTGTCCTTTTGGCACTTATCATTGTCCTTTTGGCATTAGTGTCCTTTTAGCATCAGTGTCCTTTTGGCACTTATCATTGTCTTTTTGGCATTAGTGTCCTTTTGGCATCAGTGTCCTTTTGGCATCAATGTCCTTGTGGCATTAGTGTCCTTTTAGCATCAGTGTCCTTTTGGCACTTATCATTGTCCTTTTGGCATTAGTGTCCTTTTAGCATCAGTGTCCTTTTGGCACTTATCATTGTCCTTTTGGCATTAGTGTCCTTTTAGCATCAGTGTCCTTTTGGCACTTATCATTGTCCTTTTGGCATTAGTGTCCTTTTAGCATCAGTGTCCTTTTGGCACTTATCATTGTCCTTTTGGCATTAGTGTCCTTTTGGCATCAGTGTCCTTTTGGCACTTATCATTGTCCTTTTGGCATTAGTGTCCTTTTGGCATCAGTGTCCTTTTGGCATCAATGTCCTTTTGGCATCAGTGTCCTTTTAGCATCAGTGTCCTTTTGGCACTTATCATTGTCCTTTTGGCATTAGTGTCGTTTTAGCATCAGTGTCCTTTTGGCACTTATCATTGTCCTTTTGGCATTAGTGTCCTTGTAGCATCAGTGTCCTTTTGGCACTTATCATTGTCCTTTTGGCATTAGTGTCCTTTTAGCATCAGTGTCCTTTTGGCACTTATCATTGTCCTTTTGGCATTAGTGTCCTTTTGGCATCAGTGTCCTTTTGGCACTTATAGGTTACAAACATAACCACAGTTATCATTGGCCTTTTGGCATTAGTGTCCTTTTGGCATCAGTGTCCTTTTGGCATCAATGTCCTTTTGGCATCAGTGTCCTTTTAGCATCAGTGTCCTTTTGGCACTTATCATTGTCCTTTTGGCATTAGTGTCCTTTTAGCATCAGTGTCCTTTTGGCACTTATCATTGTCCTTTTGGCATTAGTGTCCTTTTGGCATCAGTGTCCTTTTGGCATCAATGTCCTTTTGGCATCAGTGTCCTTTTAGCATCAGTGTCCTTTTGGCACTTATCATTGTCCTTTTGGCATTAGTGTCCTTTTAGCATCAGTGTCCTTTTGGCACTTATCATTGTCCTTTTGGCATTAGTGTCCTTTTGGCATCAGTGTCCTTTTGGCATCAATGTCCTTTTGGCATCAGTGTCCTTTTAGCATCAGTGTCCTTTTGGCACTTATCATTGTCCTTTTGGCATTAGTGTCCTTTTAGCATCAGTGTCCTATTGGCACTTATCATTGTCCTTTTGGCATTAGTGTCCTTTTAGCATCAGTGTCCTTTTGGCACTTATCATTGTCCTTTTGGCATTAGTGTCCTTTTAGCATCAGTGTCCTTTTGGCACTTATCATTGTCCTTTTGGCATTAGTGTCCTTTTAGCATCAGTGTCCTTTTGGCACTTATCATTGTCCTTTTGGCATTAGTGTCCTTTTAGCATTAGTGTCCTTTTGGCACTTATCATTGTCCTTTTGGCATTAGTGTCCTTTTAGCATCAGTGTCCTTTTGGCACTTATCATTGTCCTTTTGGCATCAGTGTCCTTTTAGCATCAGTGTCCTTTTGGCACTTATCATTGTCCTTTTGGCATCAGTGTCCTTTTAGCATCAGTGTCCTTTTGGCACTTATCATTGTCCTTTTGGCATTAGTGTCCTTTTAGCATCAGTGTCCTTTTGGCACTTATCATTGTCCTTTTGGCATTAGTGTCCTTTTAGCATCAGTGTCCTTTTGGCACTTATCATTGTCCTTTTGGCATTAGTGTCCTTTTAGCATCAGTGTCCTTTTGGCACTTATCATTGTCCTTTTGGCATTAGTGTCCTTTTAGCATCAGTGTCCTTTTGGCACTTATCATTGTCCTTTTGGCATTAGTGTCCTTTTAGCATCAGTGTCCTTTTGGCATCAATGTCCTTTTGGCATCAGTGTCCTTTTAGCATCAGTGTCCTTTTGGCACTTATCATTGTCCTTTTGGCATCAGTGTCCTTTTAGCATCAGTTTCCTTTTGGCAATTATCATTGTCCTTTTGGCATTAGTTTCCTTTTAGCATCAGTGTCCTTTTGGCACTTATCATTGTCCTTTTGGCATTAGTGTCCTTTTAGCATCAGTGTCCTTTTGGCACTTATCATTGTCCTTTTGGCATTAGTGTCCTTTTAGCATCAGTGTCCTTTTGGCACTTATCATTGTCCTTTTGGCATTAGTGTCCTTTTAGCATCAGTGTCCTTTTGGCACTTATCATTGTCCTTTTGGCATTAGTGTCCTTTTAGCATTAGTGTCCTTTTAGCATCAGTGTCCTTTTGGCACTTATCATTGTCCTTTTGGCATTAATGTCCTTTTAGCATCAGTGTCCTTTTGGCACTTATCATTGTCCTTTTGGCATTAGTGTCCTTTTAGCATCAGTGTCCTTTTGGCACTTATCATTGTCCTTTTGGCATTAGTGTCCTTTTAGCATCAGTGTCCTTTTGGCACTTATCATTGTCCTTTTGGCATTAGTGTCCTTTTAGCATCAGTGTCCTTTTGGCACTTATCATTGTCCTTTTGGCATTAGTGTCCTTTTGGCATCAGTGTCCTTTTGACACTTATAGGTTACAAACATAACCCCAGTTATCATTAGCCTTTTGGCATTAGTGTCCTTTTGGCATCAGTGTCCTTTTGGCATCAATGTCCTTTTGGCATCAGTGTCCTTTTAGCATCAGTGTCCTTTTGGCACTTATCATTGTCCTTTTGGCATTAGTGTCCTTTTAGCATTAGTGTCCTTTTAGCATCAGTGTCCTTTTGGCACTTATCATTGTCCTTTTGGCATTAATGTCCTTTTAGCATCAGTGTCCTTTTGGCACTTATCATTGTCCTTTTGGCATTAGTGTCCTTTTAGCATCAGTGTCCTTTTGGCACTTATCATTGTCCTTTTGGCATTAGTGTCCTTTTAGCATCAGTGTCCTTTTGGCACTTATCATTGTCCTTTTGGCATTAGTGTCCTTTTAGCATCAGTGTCCTTTTGGCACTTATCATTGTCCTTTTGGCATTAGTGTCCTTTTAGCATCAGTGTCCTTTTGGCACTTATCATTGTCCTTTTGGCATTAGTGTCCTTTTAGCATCAGTGTCCTTTTGGCACTTATCATTGTCCTTTTGGCATTAGTGTCCTTTTAGCATCAGTGTCCTTTTGGCACTTATCATTGTCCTTTTGGCACTTATCATTGTCCTTTTAGCATCAGTGTCCTTTTGGCACTTATCATTGTCCTTTTGGCATTAGTGTCCTTTTAGCATCAGTGTCCTTTTGGCACTTATCATTGTCCTTTTGGCATTAGTGTCCTTTTAGCATCAGTGTCCTTTTGGCACTTATCATTGTCCTTTTGGCATTAGTGTCCTTTTAGCATCAGTGTCCTTTTGGCACTTATCATTGTCCTTTTGGCATTAGTGTCCTTTTAGCATCAGTGTCCTTTTGGCACTTATCATTGTCCTTTTGGCATTAGTGTCCTTTTAGCATCAGTGTCCTTTTGGCACTTATCATTGTCCTTTTGGCATTAGTGTCCTTTTAGCATCAGTGTCCTTTTGGCACTTATCATTGTCCTTTTGGCACTTATCATTGTCCTTTTAGCATCAGTGTCCTTTTGGCACTTATCATTGTCCTTTTGGCATTAGTGTCCTTTTAGCATCAGTGTCCTTTTGGCACTTATCATTGTCCTTTTGGCATTAGTGTCCTTTTAGCATCAGTGTCCTTTTGGCATCAATGTCCTTTTGGCATCAGTGTCCTTTTGGCATTAGTGTCCTTTTAGCATCAGTGTCCTTTTGGCACTTATCATTGTCCTTTTGGCATTAGTGTCCTTTTAGCATCAGTGTCCTTTTGGCACTTATCATTGTCCTTTTGGCATTAGTGTCCTTTTAGCATCAGTGTCCTTTTGGCACTTATCATTGTCCTTTTGGCATTAGTGTCCTTTTAGCATCAGTGTCCTTTTGGCACTTATCATTGTCCTTTTGGCATTAGTGTCCTTTTGGCATCAGTGTCCTTTTGGCATCAATGTCCTTTTGGCATCAGTGTCCTTTTAGCATCAGTGTCCTTTTGGCACTTATCATTGTCCTTTTGGCATTAGTGTCCTTTTAGCATCAGTGTCCTTTTGGCACTTATCATTGTCCTTTTGGCATTAGTGTCCTTTTAGCATCAGTGTCCTTTTGGCATCAATGTCCTTTTGGCATCAGTGTCCTTTTAGCATCAGTGTCCTTTTGGCACTTATCATTGTCCTTTTGGCATTAGTGTCCTTTTAGCATCAGTGTCCTTTTGGCACTTATCATTGTCCTTTTGGCATTAGTGTCCTTTTAGCATCAGTGTCCTTTTGGCACTTATCATTGTCCTTTTGGCATTAGTGTCCTTTTAGCATCAGTGTCCTTTTGGCACTTATCATTGTCCTTTTGGCATTAGTGTCCTTTTAGCATCAGTGTCCTTTTGGCACTTATCATTGTCCTTTTGGCATTAGTGTCCTTTTAGCATCAGTGTCCTTTTGGCACTTATCATTGTCCTTTTGGCATTAGTGTCCTTTTAGCATCAGTGTCCTTTTGGCACTTATCATTGTCCTTTTGGCATTAGTGTCCTTTTAGCATCAGTGTCCTTTTGGCACTTATCATTGTCCTTTTGGCATTAGTGTCCTTTTAGCATCAGTGTCCTTTTGGCACTTATCATTGTCCTTTTGGCATTAGTGTCCTTTTGGCATCAGTGTCCTTTTGGCACTTATCATTGTCCTTTTGGCATTAGTGTCCTTTTGGCATCAGTGTCCTTTTGGCATCAATGTCCTTTTGGCATCAGTGTCCTTTTAGCATCAGTGTCCTTTTGGCACTTATCATTGTCCTTTTGGCATTAGTGTCCTTTTAGCATCAGTGTCCTTTTGGCACTTATCATTGTCCTTTTGGCATTAGTGTCCTTTTAGCATCAGTGTCCTTTTGGCACTTATCATTGTCCTTTTGGCATTAGTGTCCTTTTATCATAAGTGTCCTTTTGGCACTTATCATTGTCCTTTTGGCATTAGTGTCCTTTTGGCATCAGTGTCCTTTTGGCACTTATAGGTTACAAACATAACCACAGTTATCATTGGCCTTTTGGCATTAGTGTCCTTTTGGCATCAGTGTCCTTTTGGCATCAATTTCCCTTTGGCATCAGTGTCCTTTTAGCATCAGTGTCCTTTTGGCACTTATCATTGTCCTTTTGGCATTAGTGTCCTTTTAGCATCAGTGTCCTTTTTGCACTTATCATTGTCCTTTTGGCATTAGTGTCCTTTTGGCATCAGTGTCCTTTTGGCATCAATGTCCTTTTGGCATCAGTGTCCTTTTAGCATCAGTGTCCTTTTGGCACTTATCATTGTTCTTTTGGCATTAGTGTCCTTTTAGCATCAGTGTCCTTTTGGCACTTATCATTGTCCTTTTGGCATTAGTGTCCTTTTGGCATCAGTGTCCTTTTGGCATCAATGTCCTTTTGGCATCAGTGTCCTTTTAGCATCAGTGTCCTTTTGGCACTTATCATTGTCCTTTTGGCATTAGTGTCCTTTTAGCATCAGTGTCCTTTTGGCACTTATCATTGTCCTTTTGGCATTAGTGTCCTTTTAGCATCAGTGTCCTTTTGGCACTTATCATTGTCCTTTTGGCATTAGTGTCCTTTTAGCATCAGTGTCCTTTTGGCACTTATCATTGTCCTTTTGGCATTAGTGTCCTTTTAGCATCAGTGTCCTTTTGGCACTTATCATTGTCCTTTTGGCATTAGTGTCCTTTTGGCATCAGTGTCCTTTTGGCATCAATGTCCTTTTGGCATCAGTGTCCTTTTAGCATCAGTGTCCTTTTAGCATCAGTGTCCTTTTGGCACTTATCATTGTCCTTTTGGCATTAGTGTCCTTTTAGCATCAGTGTCCTTTTGGCACTTATCATTGTCCTTTTGGCATTAGTGTCCTTTTAGCATCAGTGTCCTTTTGGCATCAATGTCCTTTTGGCATCAGTGTCCTTTTAGCATCAGTGTCCTTTTGGCACTTATCATTATCCTTTTGGCATTAGTGTCCTTTTAGCATCAGTGTCCTTTTGGCACTTATCATTGTCCTTTTGGCATTAGTGTCCTTTTAGCATCAGTGTCCTTTTGGCACTTATCATTGTCCTTTTGGCATTAGTGTCCTTTTAGCATCAGTGTCCTTTTGGCACTTATCATTGTCCTTTTGGCATTAGTGTCCTTTTAGCATCAGTGTCCTTTTGGCACTTATCATTGTCCTTTTGGCATTAGTGTCCTTTTAGCATCAGTGTCCTTTTGGCACTTATCATTGTCCTTTTGGCATTAGTGTCCTTTTAGCATCAGTGTCCTTTTGGCATCAATGTCCTTTTGGCATCAGTGTCCTTTTAGCATCAGTGTCCTTTTGGCACTTATCATTGTCCTTTTGGCATTAGTGTCCTTTTAGCATCAGTGTCCTTTTGGCACTTATCATTGTCCTTTTGGCATTAGTGTCCTTTTAGCATAAGTGTCCTTTTGGCACTTATCATTGTCCTTTTGGCATTAGTGTCCTTTTGGCATCAGTGTCCTTTTGGCACTTATAGGTTACAAACATAACCACAGTTATCATTGGCCTTTTGGCATTAGTGTCCTTTTGGCATCAGTGTCCTTTTGGCATCAATGTCCTTTTGGCATCAGTGTCCTTTTAGCATCAGTGTCCTTTTGGCACTTATCATTATCCTTTTGGCATTAGTGTCCTTTTAGCATCAGTGTCCTTTTGGCACTTATCATTGTCCTTTTGGCATTAGTGTCCTTTTGGCATCAGTGTCCTTTTGGCACTTATCATTGTCCTTTTGGCATTAGTGTCCTTTTGGCATCAGTGTCCTTTTGGCATCAATGTCCTTTTGGCATCAGTGTCCTTTTAGCATCAGTGTCCTTTTGGCACTTATCATTGTCCTTTTGGCATTAGTGTCCTTTTAGCATCAGTGTCCTTTTGGCACTTATCATTGTCCTTTTGGCATTAGTGTCCTTTTAGCATAAGTGTCCTTTTGGCACTTATCATTGTCCTTTTGGCATTAGTGTCCTTTTGGCATCAGTGTCCTTTTGGCACTTATAGGTTACAAACATAACCACAGTTATCATTGGCCTTTTGGCATTAGTGTCCTTTTGGCATCAGTGTCCTTTTGGCATCAATGTCCTTTTGGCATCAGTGTCCTTTTAGCATCAGTGTCCTTTTGGCACTTATCATTATCCTTTTGGCATTAGTGTCCTTTTAGCATCAGTGTCCTTTTGGCACTTATCATTGTCCTTTTGGCATTAGTGTCCTTTTAGCATCAGTGTCCTTTTGGCACTTATCATTGTCCTTTTGGCATTAGTGTCCTTTTAGCATCAGTGTCCTTTTGGCACTTATCATTGTCCTTTTGGCATTAGTGTCCTTTTAGCATCAGTGTCCTTTTGGCACTTATCATTGTCCTTTTGGCATTAGTGTCCTTTTAGCATCAGTGTCCTTTTGGCACTTATCATTGTCCTTTTGGCATTAGTGTCCTTTTAGCATCAGTGTCCTTTTGGCACTTTTCATTGTCCTTTTGGCATTAGTGTCCTTTTAGCATCAGTGTCCTTTTGGCACTTATCATTGTCCTTTTGGCATTAGTGTCCTTTTAGCATCAGTGTCCTTTTGGCACTTATCATTGTCCTTTTGGCATTAGTGTCCTTTTGGCATCAGTGTCCTTTTGGCACTTATCATTGTCCTTTTGGCATTAGTGTCCTTTTGGCATCAGTGTCCTTTTGGCATCAATGTCCTTTTGGCATCAGTGTCCTTTTAGCATCAGTGTCCTTTTGGCACTTATCATTGTCCTTTTGGCATTAGTGTCCTTTTAGCATCAGTGTCCTTTTGGCACTTATCATTGTCCTTTTGGCATTAGTGTCCTTTTAGCATAAGTGTCCTTTTGGCACTTATCATTGTCCTTTTGGCATTAGTGTCCTTTTGGCATCAGTGTCCTTTTGGCACTTATAGGTTACAAACATAACCACAGTTATCATTGGCCTTTTGGCATTAGTGTCCTTTTGGCATCAGTGTCCTTTTGGCATCAATGTCCCTTTGGCATCAGTGTCCTTTTAGCATCAGTGTCCTTTTGGCACTTATCATTGTCCTTTTGGCATTAGTGTCCTTTTAGCATCAGTGTCCTTTTGGCACTTATCATTGTCCTTTTGGCATTAGTGTCCTTTTGGCATCAGTGTCCTTTTGGCATCAATGTCCTTTTGGCATCAGTGTCCTTTTAGCATCAGTGTCCTTTTGGCACTTATCATTGTTCTTTTGGCATTAGTGTCCTTTTAGCATCAGTGTCCTTTTGGCACTTATCATTGTCCTTTTGGCATTAGTGTCCTTTTGGCATCAGTGTCCTTTTGGCATCAATGTCCTTTTGGCATCAGTGTCCTTTTAGCATCAGTGTCCTTTTGGCACTTATCATTGTCCTTTTGGCATTAGTGTCCTTTTGGCATCAGTGTCCTTTTGGCATCAATGTCCTTTTGGCATCAGTGTCCTTTTAGCATCAGTGTCCTTTTGGCACTTATCATTATCCTTTTGGCATTAGTGTCCTTTTAGCATCAGTGTCCTTTTGGCATCAATGTCCTTTTGGCATCAGTGTCCTTTTAGCATCAGTGTCCTTTTGGCACTTATCATTGTCCTTTTGGCATTAGTGTCCTTTTAGCATCAGTGTCCTTTTGGCACTTATCATTGTCCTTTTGGCATTAGTGTCCTTTTAGCATCAGTGTCCTTTTGGCACTTATCATTGTCCTTTTGGCATTAGTGTCCTTTTGGCATCAGTGTCCTTTTGGCACTTATCATTGTCCTTTTGGCATTAGTGTCCTTTTGGCATCAGTGTCCTTTTGGCATCAATGTCCTTTTGGCATCAGTGTCCTTTTAGCATCAGTGTCCTTTTGGCACTTATCATTGTCCTTTTGGCATTAGTGTCCTTTTAGCATCAGTGTCCTTTTGGCACTTATCATTGTCCTTTTGGCATTAGTGTCCTTTTGGCATCAGTGTCCTTTTGGCATCAATGTCCTTTTGGCATCAGTGTCCTTTTAGCATCAGTGTCCTTTTGGCACTTATCATTGTCCTTTTGGCATTAGTGTCCTTTTAGCATCAGTGTCCTTTTGGCACTTATCATTATCCTTTTGGCATTAGTGTCCTTTTAGCATCAGTGTCCTTTTGGCATCAATGTCCTTTTGGCATCAGTGTCCTTTTAGCATCAGTGTCCTTTTGGCACTTATCATTGTCCTTTTGGCATTAGTGTCCTTTTAGCATCAGTGTCCTTTTGGCACTTATCATTGTCCTTTTGGCATTAGTGTCCTTTTAGCATCAGTGTCCTTTTGGCACTTATCATTGTCCTTTTGGCATTAGTGTCCTTTTGGCATCAGTGTCCTTTTGGCACTTATCATTGTCCTTTTGGCATTAGTGTCCTTTTGGCATCAGTGTCCTTTTGGCATCAATGTCCTTTTGGCATCAGTGTCCTTTTAGCATCAGTGTCCTTTTGGCACTTATCATTGTCCTTTTGGCATTAGTGTCCTTTTAGCATCAGTGTCCTTTTGGCACTTATCATTGTCCTTTTGGCATTAGTGTCCTTTTGGCATCAGTGTCCTTTTGGCATCAATGTCCTTTTGGCATCAGTGTCCTTTTAGCATCAGTGTCCTTTTGGCACTTATCATTGTCCTTTTGGCATTAGTGTCCTTTTAGCATCAGTGTCCTTTTGGCACTTATCATTATCCTTTTGGCATTAGTGTCCTTTTAGCATCAGTGTCCTTTTGGCATCAATGTCCTTTTGGCATCAGTGTCCTTTTAGCATCAGTGTCCTTTTGGCACTTATCATTGTCCTTTTGGCATTAGTGTCCTTTTAGCATCAGTGTCCTTTTGGCACTTATCATTGTCCTTTTGGCATTAGTGTCCTTTTAGCATCAGTGTCCTTTTGGCACTTATCATTGTCCTTTTGGCATTAGTGTCCTTTTAGCATCAGTGTCCTTTTGGCACTTATCATTGTCCTTTTGGCATTAGTGTCCTTTTAGCATCAGTGTCCTTTTGGCACTTATCATTGTCCTTTTGGCATTAGTGTCCTTTTGGCATCAGTGTCCTTTTGGCACTTATCATTGTCCTTTTGGCATTAGTGTCCTTTTGGCATCAGTGTCCTTTTGGCATCAATGTCCTTTTGGCATCAGTGTCCTTTTAGCATCAGTGTCCTTTTGGCACTTATCATTGTCCTTTTGGCATTAGTGTCCTTTTAGCATCAGTGTCCTTTTGGCACTTATCATTGTCCTTTTGGCATTAGTGTCCTTTTGGCATCAGTGTCCTTTTGGCATCAATGTCCTTTTGGCATCAGTGTCCTTTTAGCATCAGTGTCCTTTTGGCACTTATCATTGTCCTTTTGGCATTAGTGTCCTTTTAGCATCAGTGTCCTTTTGGCACTTATCATTGTCCTTTTGGCATTAGTGTCCTTTTAGCATCAGTGTCCTTTTGGCACTTATCATTGTCCTTTTGGCATTAGTGTCCTTTTAGCATCAGTGTCCTTTTGGCACTTATCATTGTCCTTTTGGCATTAGTGTCCTTTTAGCATCAGTGTCCTTTTGGCACTTATCATTGTCCTTTTGGCATTAGTGTCCTTTTAGCATCAGTGTCCTTTTGGCACTTATCATTGTCCTTTTGGCATTAGTGTCCTTTTAGCATCAGTGTCCTTTTGGCATCAATGTCCTTTTGGCATCAGTGTCCTTTTAGCACCAGTGTCCTTTTGGCACTTATCATTGTCCTTTTGGCATTAGTGTCCTTTTAGCATCAGTGTCCTTTTGGCACTTATCATTGTCCTTTTGGCATTAGTGTCCTTTTAGCATCAGTGTCCTTTTGGCACTTATCATTGTCCTTTTGGCATTAGTGTCCTTTTGGCATCAGTGTCCTTTTGGCACTTATCATTGTCCTTTTGGCATTAGTGTCCTTTTGGCATCAGTGTCCTTTTGGCATCAATGTCCTTTTGGCATCAGTGTCCTTTTAGCATCAGTGTCCTTTTGGCACTTATCATTGTCCTTTTGGCATTAGTGTCCTTTTAGCATCAGTGTCCTTTTGGCACTTATCATTGTCCTTTTGGCATTAGTGTCCTTTTGGCATCAGTGTCCTTTTGGCATCAATGTCCTTTTGGCATCAGTGTCCTTTTAGCATCAGTGTCCTTTTGGCACTTATCATTGTCCTTTTGGCATTAGTGTCCTTTTAGCATCAGTGTCCTTTTGGCACTTATCATTATCCTTTTGGCATTAGTGTCCTTTTAGCATCAGTGTCCTTTTGGCATCAATGTCCTTTTGGCATCAGTGTCCTTTTAGCATCAGTGTCCTTTTGGCACTTATCATTGTCCTTTTGGCATTAGTGTCCTTTTAGCATCAGTGTCCTTTTGGCACTTATCATTGTCCTTTTGGCATTAGTGTCCTTTTAGCATCAGTGTCCTTTTGGCACTTATCATTGTCCTTTTGGCATTAGTGTCCTTTTGGCATCAGTGTCCTTTTGGCACTTATCATTGTCCTTTTGGCATTAGTGTCCTTTTGGCATCAGTGTCCTTTTGGCATCAATGTCCTTTTGGCATCAGTGTCCTTTTAGCATCAGTGTCCTTTTGGCACTTATCATTGTCCTTTTGGCATTAGTGTCCTTTTAGCATCAGTGTCCTTTTGGCACTTATCATTGTCCTTTTGGCATTAGTGTCCTTTTGGCATCAGTGTCCTTTTGGCATCAATGTCCTTTTGGCATCAGTGTCCTTTTAGCATCAGTGTCCTTTTGGCACTTATCATTGTCCTTTTGGCATTAGTGTCCTTTTAGCATCAGTGTCCTTTTGGCACTTATCATTATCCTTTTGGCATTAGTGTCCTTTTAGCATCAGTGTCCTTTTGGCATCAATGTCCTTTTGGCATCAGTGTCCTTTTAGCATCAGTGTCCTTTTGGCACTTATCATTGTCCTTTTGGCATTAGTGTCCTTTTAGCATCAGTGTCCTTTTGGCACTTATCATTGTCCTTTTGGCATTAGTGTCCTTTTAGCATCAGTGTCCTTTTGGCACTTATCATTGTCCTTTTGGCATTAGTGTCCTTTTAGCATCAGTGTCCTTTTGGCACTTATCATTGTCCTTTTGGCATTAGTGTCCTTTTAGCATCAGTGTCCTTTTGGCACTTATCATTGTCCTTTTGGCATTAGTGTCCTTTTGGCATCAGTGTCCTTTTGGCACTTATCATTGTCCTTTTGGCATTAGTGTCCTTTTGGCATCAGTGTCCTTTTGGCATCAATGTCCTTTTGGCATCAGTGTCCTTTTAGCATCAGTGTCCTTTTGGCACTTATCATTGTCCTTTTGGCATTAGTGTCCTTTTAGCATCAGTGTCCTTTTGGCACTTATCATTGTCCTTTTGGCATTAGTGTCCTTTTGGCATCAGTGTCCTTTTGGCATCAATGTCCTTTTGGCATCAGTGTCCTTTTAGCATCAGTGTCCTTTTGGCACTTATCATTGTCCTTTTGGCATTAGTGTCCTTTTAGCATCAGTGTCCTTTTGGCACTTATCATTGTCCTTTTGGCATTAGTGTCCTTTTAGCATCAGTGTCCTTTTGGCACTTATCATTGTCCTTTTGGCATTAGTGTCCTTTTAGCATCAGTGTCCTTTTGGCACTTATCATTGTCCTTTTGGCATTAGTGTCCTTTTAGCATCAGTGTCCTTTTGGCACTTATCATTGTCCTTTTGGCATTAGTGTCCTTTTAGCATCAGTGTCCTTTTGGCACTTATCATTGTCCTTTTGGCATTAGTGTCCTTTTAGCATCAGTGTCCTTTTGGCATCAATGTCCTTTTGGCATCAGTGTCCTTTTAGCACCAGTGTCCTTTTGGCACTTATCATTGTCCTTTTGGCATTAGTGTCCTTTTAGCATCAGTGTCCTTTTGGCACTTATCATTGTCCTTTTGGCATTAGTGTCCTTTTAGCATCAGTGTCCTTTTGGCACTTATCATTGTCCTTTTGGCATTAGTGTCCTTTTAGCATCAGTGTCCTTTTGGCACTTATCATTGTCCTTTTGGCATTAGTGTCCTTTTAGCATCAGTGTCCTTTTGGCACTTATCATTGTCCTTTTGGCATTAGTGTCCTTTTAGCATCAGTGTCCTTTTGGCACTTATCATTGTCCTTTTGGCATTAGTGTCCTTTTAGCATCATTGTCCTTTTGGCATTAGTGTCCTTTTAGCATCAGTGTCCTTTTGGCACTTATCATTGTCCTTTTGGCATTAGTGTCCTTTTAGCATCAGTGTCCTTTTGGCACTTATCATTGTCCTTTTGGCATTAGTGTCCTTTTAGCATCAGTGTCCTTTTGGCACTTATCATTGTCCTTTTGGCATTAGTGTCCTTTTAGCATCAGTGTCCTTTTGGCACTTATCATTGTCCTTTTGGCATTAGTGTCCTTTTGGCATCAGTGTCCTTTTGGCACTTATCATTGTCCTTTTGGCATTAGTGTCCTTTTGGCATCAGTGTCCTTTTGGCATCAATGTCCTTTTGGCATCAGTGTCCTTTTAGCATCAGTGTCCTTTTGGCACTTATCATTGTCCTTTTGGCATTAGTGTCCTTTTAGCATCAGTGTCCTTTTGGCACTTATCATTGTCCTTTTGGCATTAGTGTCCTTTTAGCATCAGTGTCCTTTTGGCACTTATCATTGTCCTTTTGGCATTAGTGTCCTTTTGGCATCAGTGTCCTTTTGGCACTTATAGGTTACAAACATAACCCCAGTTATCATTGGCCTTTTGGCATTAGTGTCCTTTTGGCATCAGTGTCCTTTTGGCATCAATGTCCTTTTGGCATCAGTGTCCTTTTAGCATCAGTGTCCTTTTGGCACTTATCATTGTCCTTTTGGCATTAGTGTCCTTTTAGCATCAGTGTCCTTTTGGCACTTATCATTGTCCTTTTGGCATTAGTGTCCTTTTGGCATCAGTGTCCTTTTGGCATCAATGTCCTTTTGGCATCAGTGTCCTTTTAGCATCAGTGTCCTTTTGGCACTTATCATTATCCTTTTGGCATTAGTGTCCTTTTAGCATCAGTGTCCTTTTGGCATCAATGTCCTTTTGGCATCAGTGTCCTTTTAGCATCAGTGTCCTTTTGGCACTTATCATTGTCCTTTTGGCATTAGTGTCCTTTTAGCATCAGTGTCCTTTTGGCACTTATCATTGTCCTTTTGGCATTAGTGTCCTTTTAGCATCAGTGTCCTTTTGGCACTTATCATTGTCCTTTTGGCATTAGTGTCCTTTTGGCATCAGTGTCCTTTTGGCACTTATCATTGTCCTTTTGGCATTAGTGTCCTTTTGGCATCAGTGTCCTTTTGGCATCAATGTCCTTTTGGCATCAGTGTCCTTTTAGCATCAGTGTCCTTTTGGCACTTATCATTGTCCTTTTGGCATTAGTGTCCTTTTAGCATCAGTGTCCTTTTGGCACTTATCATTGTCCTTTTGGCATTAGTGTCCTTTTGGCATCAGTGTCCTTTTGGCATCAATGTCCTTTTGGCATCAGTGTCCTTTTAGCATCAGTGTCCTTTTGGCACTTATCATTGTCCTTTTGGCATTAGTGTCCTTTTAGCATCAGTGTCCTTTTGGCACTTATCATTATCCTTTTGGCATTAGTGTCCTTTTAGCATCAGTGTCCTTTTGGCATCAATGTCCTTTTGGCATCAGTGTCCTTTTAGCATCAGTGTCCTTTTGGCACTTATCATTGTCCTTTTGGCATTAGTGTCCTTTTAGCATCAGTGTCCTTTTGGCACTTATCATTGTCCTTTTGGCATTAGTGTCCTTTTAGCATCAGTGTCCTTTTGGCACTTATCATTGTCCTTTTGGCATTAGTGTCCTTTTGGCATCAGTGTCCTTTTGGCACTTATCATTGTCCTTTTGGCATTAGTGTCCTTTTGGCATCAGTGTCCTTTTGGCATCAATGTCCTTTTGGCATCAGTGTCCTTTTAGCATCAGTGTCCTTTTGGCACTTATCATTGTCCTTTTGGCATTAGTGTCCTTTTAGCATCAGTGTCCTTTTGGCACTTATCATTGTCCTTTTGGCATTAGTGTCCTTTTGGCATCAGTGTCCTTTTGGCATCAATGTCCTTTTGGCATCAGTGTCCTTTTAGCATCAGTGTCCTTTTGGCACTTATCATTGTCCTTTTGGCATTAGTGTCCTTTTAGCATCAGTGTCCTTTTGGCACTTATCATTATCCTTTTGGCATTAGTGTCCTTTTAGCATCAGTGTCCTTTTGGCATCAATGTCCTTTTGGCATCAGTGTCCTTTTAGCATCAGTGTCCTTTTGGCACTTATCATTGTCCTTTTGGCATTAGTGTCCTTTTAGCATCAGTGTCCTTTTGGCACTTATCATTGTCCTTTTGGCATTAGTGTCCTTTTAGCATCAGTGTCCTTTTGGCACTTATCATTGTCCTTTTGGCATTAGTGTCCTTTTAGCATCAGTGTCCTTTTGGCACTTATCATTGTCCTTTTGGCATTAGTGTCCTTTTAGCATCAGTGTCCTTTTGGCACTTATCATTGTCCTTTTGGCATTAGTGTCCTTTTGGCATCAGTGTCCTTTTGGCACTTATCATTGTCCTTTTGGCATTAGTGTCCTTTTGGCATCAGTGTCCTTTTGGCATCAATGTCCTTTTGGCATCAGTGTCCTTTTAGCATCAGTGTCCTTTTGGCACTTATCATTGTCCTTTTGGCATTAGTGTCCTTTTAGCATCAGTGTCCTTTTGGCACTTATCATTGTCCTTTTGGCATTAGTGTCCTTTTGGCATCAGTGTCCTTTTGGCATCAATGTCCTTTTGGCATCAGTGTCCTTTTAGCATCAGTGTCCTTTTGGCACTTATCATTGTCCTTTTGGCATTAGTGTCCTTTTAGCATCAGTGTCCTTTTGGCACTTATCATTGTCCTTTTGGCATTAGTGTCCTTTTAGCATCAGTGTCCTTTTGGCACTTATCATTGTCCTTTTGGCATTAGTGTCCTTTTAGCATCAGTGTCCTTTTGGCACTTATCATTGTCCTTTTGGCATTAGTGTCCTTTTAGCATCAGTGTCCTTTTGGCACTTATCATTGTCCTTTTGGCATTAGTGTCCTTTTAGCATCAGTGTCCTTTTGGCACTTATCATTGTCCTTTTGGCATTAGTGTCCTTTTAGCATCAGTGTCCTTTTGGCATCAATGTCCTTTTGGCATCAGTGTCCTTTTAGCACCAGTGTCCTTTTGGCACTTATCATTGTCCTTTTGGCATTAGTGTCCTTTTAGCATCAGTGTCCTTTTGGCACTTATCATTGTCCTTTTGGCATTAGTGTCCTTTTAGCATCAGTGTCCTTTTGGCACTTATCATTGTCCTTTTGGCATTAGTGTCCTTTTAGCATCAGTGTCCTTTTGGCACTTATCATTGTCCTTTTGGCATTAGTGTCCTTTTAGCATCAGTGTCCTTTTGGCACTTATCATTGTCCTTTTGGCATTAGTGTCCTTTTAGCATCAGTGTCCTTTTGGCACTTATCATTGTCCTTTTGGCATTAGTGTCCTTTTAGCATCATTGTCCTTTTGGCATTAGTGTCCTTTTAGCATCAGTGTCCTTTTGGCACTTATCATTGTCCTTTTGGCATTAGTGTCCTTTTAGCATCAGTGTCCTTTTGGCACTTATCATTGTCCTTTTGGCATTAGTGTCCTTTTAGCATCAGTGTCCTTTTGGCACTTATCATTGTCCTTTTGGCATTAGTGTCCTTTTAGCATCAGTGTCCTTTTGGCACTTATCATTGTCCTTTTGGCATTAGTGTCCTTTTGGCATCAGTGTCCTTTTGGCACTTATCATTGTCCTTTTGGCATTAGTGTCCTTTTGGCATCAGTGTCCTTTTGGCATCAATGTCCTTTTGGCATCAGTGTCCTTTTAGCATCAGTGTCCTTTTGGCACTTATCATTGTCCTTTTGGCATTAGTGTCCTTTTAGCATCAGTGTCCTTTTGGCACTTATCATTGTCCTTTTGGCATTAGTGTCCTTTTAGCATCAGTGTCCTTTTGGCACTTATCATTGTCCTTTTGGCATTAGTGTCCTTTTGGCATCAGTGTCCTTTTGGCACTTATAGGTTACAAACATAACCCCAGTTATCATTGGCCTTTTGGCATTAGTGTCCTTTTGGCATCAGTGTCCTTTTGGCATCAATGTCCTTTTGGCATCAGTGTCCTTTTAGCATCAGTGTCCTTTTGGCACTTATCATTGTCCTTTTGGCATTAGTGTCCTTTTAGCATCAGTGTCCTTTTGGCACTTATCATTGTCCTTTTGGCATTAGTGTCCTTTTGGCATCAGTGTCCTTTTGGCATCAATGTCCTTTTGGCATCAGTGTCCTTTTAGCATCAGTGTCCTTTTGGCACTTATCATTATCCTTTTGGCATTAGTGTCCTTTTAGCATCAGTGTCCTTTTGGCATCAATGTCCTTTTGGCATCAGTGTCCTTTTAGCATCAGTGTCCTTTTGGCACTTATCATTGTCCTTTTGGCATTAGTGTCCTTTTAGCATCAGTGTCCTTTTGGCACTTATCATTGTCCTTTTGGCATTAGTGTCCTTTTAGCATCAGTGTCCTTTTGGCACTTATCATTGTCCTTTTGGCATTAGTGTCCTTTTGGCATCAGTGTCCTTTTGGCACTTATCATTGTCCTTTTGGCATTAGTGTCCTTTTGGCATCAGTGTCCTTTTGGCATCAATGTCCTTTTGGCATCAGTGTCCTTTTAGCATCAGTGTCCTTTTGGCACTTATCATTGTCCTTTTGGCATTAGTGTCCTTTTAGCATCAGTGTCCTTTTGGCACTTATCATTGTCCTTTTGGCATTAGTGTCCTTTTGGCATCAGTGTCCTTTTGGCATCAATGTCCTTTTGGCATCAGTGTCCTTTTAGCATCAGTGTCCTTTTGGCACTTATCATTGTCCTTTTGGCATTAGTGTCCTTTTAGCATCAGTGTCCTTTTGGCACTTATCATTATCCTTTTGGCATTAGTGTCCTTTTAGCATCAGTGTCCTTTTGGCATCAATGTCCTTTTGGCATCAGTGTCCTTTTAGCATCAGTGTCCTTTTGGCACTTATCATTGTCCTTTTGGCATTAGTGTCCTTTTAGCATCAGTGTCCTTTTGGCACTTATCATTGTCCTTTTGGCATTAGTGTCCTTTTAGCATCAGTGTCCTTTTGGCACTTATCATTGTCCTTTTGGCATTAGTGTCCTTTTGGCATCAGTGTCCTTTTGGCATCAATGTCCTTTTGGCATCAGTGTCCTTTTAGCATCAGTGTCCTTTTGGCACTTATCATTGTCCTTTTGGCATTAGTGTCCTTTTAGCATCAGTGTCCTTTTGGCACTTATCATTGTCCTTTTGGCATTAGTGTCCTTTTGGCATCAGTGTCCTTTTGGCATCAATGTCCTTTTGGCATCAGTGTCCTTTTAGCATCAGTGTCCTTTTGGCACTTATCATTGTCCTTTTGGCATTAGTGTCCTTTTAGCATCAGTGTCCTTTTGGCACTTATCATTGTCCTTTTGGCATTAGTGTCCTTTTGGCATCAGTGTCCTTTTGGCATCAATGTCCTTGTGGCATTAGTGTCCTTTTAGCATCAGTGTCCTTTTGGCACTTATCATTGTCCTTTTGGCATTAGTGTCCTTTTAGCATCAGTGTCCTTTTGGCACTTATCATTGTCCTTTTGGCATTAGTGTCCTTTTAGCATCAGTGTCCTTTTGGCACTTATCATTGTCCTTTTGGCATTAGTGTCCTTTTAGCATCAGTGTCCTTTTGGCACTTATCATTGTCCTTTTGGCATTAGTGTCCTTTTGGCATCAGTGTCCTTTTGGCACTTATCATTGTCCTTTTGGCATTAGTGTCCTTTTGGCATCAGTGTCCTTTTGGCATCAATGTCCTTTTGGCATCAGTGTCCTTTTAGCATCAGTGTCCTTTTGGCACTTATCATTGTCCTTTTGGCATTAGTGTCGTTTTAGCATCAGTGTCCTTTTGGCACTTATCATTGTCCTTTTGGCATTAGTGTCCTTGTAGCATCAGTGTCCTTTTGGCACTTATCATTGTCCTTTTGGCATTAGTGTCCTTTTAGCATCAGTGTCCTTTTGGCACTTATCATTGTCCTTTTGGCATTAGTGTCCTTTTGGCATCAGTGTCCTTTTGGCACTTATAGGTTACAAACATAACCACAGTTATCATTGGCCTTTTGGCATTAGTGTCCTTTTGGCATCAGTGTCCTTTTGGCATCAATGTCCTTTTGGCATCAGTGTCCTTTTAGCATCAGTGTCCTTTTGGCACTTATCATTGTCCTTTTGGCATTAGTGTCCTTTTAGCATCAGTGTCCTTTTGGCACTTATCATTGTCCTTTTGGCATTAGTGTCCTTTTAGCATCAGTGTCCTTTTGGCACTTATCATTGTCCTTTTGGCATTAGTGTCCTTTTGGCATCAGTGTCCTTTTGGCACTTATCATTGTCCTTTTGGCATTAGTGTCCTTTTGGCATCAGTGTCCTTTTGGCATCAATGTCCTTTTGGCATCAGTGTCCTTTTAGCATCAGTGTCCTTTTGGCACTTATCATTGTCCTTTTGGCATTAGTGTCCTTTTAGCATCAGTGTCCTTTTGGCACTTATCATTGTCCTTTTGGCATTAGTGTCCTTTTGGCATCAGTGTCCTTTTGGCATCAATGTCCTTTTGGCATCAGTGTCCTTTTAGCATCAGTGTCCTTTTGGCACTTATCATTGTCCTTTTGGCATTAGTGTCCTTTTAGCATCAGTGTCCTTTTGGCACTTATCATTATCCTTTTGGCATTAGTGTCCTTTTAGCATCAGTGTCCTTTTGGCATCAATGTCCTTTTGGCATCAGTGTCCTTTTAGCATCAGTGTCCTTTTGGCACTTATCATTGTCCTTTTGGCATTAGTGTCCTTTTAGCATCAGTGTCCTTTTGGCACTTATCATTGTCCTTTTGGCATTAGTGTCCTTTTAGCATCAGTGTCCTTTTGGCACTTATCATTGTCCTTTTGGCATTAGTGTCCTTTTAGCATCAGTGTCCTTTTGGCACTTATCATTGTCCTTTTGGCATTAGTGTCCTTTTAGCATCAGTGTCCTTTTGGCACTTATCATTGTCCTTTTGGCATTAGTGTCCTTTTGGCATCAGTGTCCTTTTGGCACTTATCATTGTCCTTTTGGCATTAGTGTCCTTTTGGCATCAGTGTCCTTTTGGCATCAATGTCCTTTTGGCATCAGTGTCCTTTTAGCATCAGTGTCCTTTTGGCACTTATCATTGTCCTTTTGGCATTAGTGTCCTTTTAGCATCAGTGTCCTTTTGGCACTTATCATTGTCCTTTTGGCATTAGTGTCCTTTTGGCATCAGTGTCCTTTTGGCATCAATGTCCTTTTGGCATCAGTGTCCTTTTAGCATCAGTGTCCTTTTGGCACTTATCATTGTCCTTTTGGCATTAGTGTCCTTTTAGCATCAGTGTCCTTTTGGCACTTATCATTGTCCTTTTGGCATTAGTGTCCTTTTAGCATCAGTGTCCTTTTGGCACTTATCATTGTCCTTTTGGCATTAGTGTCCTTTTAGCATCAGTGTCCTTTTGGCACTTATCATTGTCCTTTTGGCATTAGTGTCCTTTTGGCATCAGTGTCCTTTTGGCATCAATGTCCTTTTGGCATCAGTGTCCTTTTAGCATCAGTGTCCTTTTGGCACTTATCATTGTCCTTTTGGCATTAGTGTCCTTTTAGCATCAGTGTCCTTTTGGCACTTATCATTGTCCTTTTGGCATTAGTGTCCTTTTGGCATCAGTGTCCTTTTGGCATCAATGTCCTTTTGGCATCAGTGTCCTTTTAGCATCAGTGTCCTTTTGGCACTTATCATTGTCCTTTTGGCATTAGTGTCCTTTTAGCATCAGTGTCCTTTTGGCACTTATCATTGTCCTTTTGGCATTAGTGTCCTTTTGGCATCAGTGTCCTTTTGGCATCAATGTCCTTGTGGCATTAGTGTCCTTTTAGCATCAGTGTCCTTTTGGCACTTATCATTGTCCTTTTGGCATTAGTGTCCTTTTAGCATCAGTGTCCTTTTGGCACTTATCATTGTCCTTTTGGCATTAGTGTCCTTTTAGCATCAGTGTCCTTTTGGCACTTATCATTGTCCTTTTGGCATTAGTGTCCTTTTAGCATCAGTGTCCTTTTGGCACTTATCATTGTCCTTTTGGCATTAGTGTCCTTTTGGCATCAGTGTCCTTTTGGCACTTATCATTGTCCTTTTGGCATTAGTGTCCTTTTGGCATCAGTGTCCTTTTGGCATCAATGTCCTTTTGGCATCAGTGTCCTTTTAGCATCAGTGTCCTTTTGGCACTTATCATTGTCCTTTTGGCATTAGTGTCGTTTTAGCATCAGTGTCCTTTTGGCACTTATCATTGTCCTTTTGGCATTAGTGTCCTTGTAGCATCAGTGTCCTTTTGGCACTTATCATTGTCCTTTTGGCATTAGTGTCCTTTTAGCATCAGTGTCCTTTTGGCACTTATCATTGTCCTTTTGGCATTAGTGTCCTTTTGGCATCAGTGTCCTTTTGGCATCAATGTCCTTTTGGCATTAGTGTCCTTTTAGCATCAGTGTCCTTTTGGCACTTATCATTGTCCTTTTGGCATTAGTGTCCTTTTAGCATCAGTGTCCTTTTGGCACTTATCATTGTCCTTTTGGCATTAGTGTCCTTTTGGCATCAGTGTCCTTTTGGCATCAATGTCCTTTTGGCATCAGTGTCCTTTTAGCATCAGTGTCCTTTTGGCACTTATCATTGTCCTTTTGGCATTAGTGTCCTTTTAGCATCAGTGTCCTTTTGGCACTTATCATTGTCCTTTTGGCATTAGTGTCCTTTTGGCATCAGTGTCCTTTTGGCATCAATGTCCTTGTGGCATTAGTGTCCTTTTAGCATCAGTGTCCTTTTGGCACTTATCATTGTCCTTTTGGCATTAGTGTCCTTTTAGCATCAGTGTCCTTTTGGCACTTATCATTGTCCTTTTGGCATTAGTGTCCTTTTAGCATCAGTGTCCTTTTGGCACTTATCATTGTCCTTTTGGCATTAGTGTCCTTTTAGCATCAGTGTCCTTTTGGCACTTATCATTGTCCTTTTGGCATTAGTGTCCTTTTAGCATCAGTGTCCTTTTGGCACTTATCATTGTCCTTTTGGCATTAGTGTCCTTTTAGCATCAGTGTCCTTTTGGCACTTATCATTGTCCTTTTGGCATTAGTGTCCTTTTAGCATCAGTGTCCTTTTGGCACTTATCATTGTCCTTTTGGCATTAGTGTCCTTTTGGCATCAGTGTCCTTTTGGCATCAATGTCCTTTTGGCATCAGTGTCCTTTTAGCATCAGTGTCCTTTTGGCACTTATCATTGTCCTTTTGGCATTAGTGTCCTTTTAGCATCAGTGTCCTTTTGGCACTTATCATTGTCCTTTTGGCATTAGTGTCCTTTTAGCATCAGTGTCCTTTTGGCACTTATCATTGTCCTTTTGGCATTAGTGTCCTTTTGGCATCAGTGTCCTTTTGGCATCAATGTCCTTTTGGCATCAGTGTCCTTTTAGCATCAGTGTCCTTTTGGCACTTATCATTGTCCTTTTGGCATTAGTGTCCTTTTAGCATCAGTGTCCTTTTGGCACTTATCATTGTCCTTTTGGCATTAGTGTCCTTTTAGCATCAGTGTCCTTTTGGCACTTATCATTGTCCTTTTGGCATTAGTGTCCTTTTAGCATCAGTGTCCTTTTGGCACTTATCATTGTCCTTTTGGCATTAGTGTCCTTTTAGCATCAGTGTCCTTTTGGCACTTATCATTGTCCTTTTGGCATTAGTGTCCTTTTGGCATCAGTGTCCTTTTGGCATCAATGTCCTTTTGGCATCAGTGTCCTTTTAGCATCAGTGTCCTTTTGGCACTTATCATTGTCCTTTTGGCATTAGTGTCCTTTTAGCATCAGTGTCCTTTTGGCACTTATCATTGTCCTTTTGGCATTAGTGTCCTTTTAGCATCAGTGTCCTTTTGGCACTTATCATTGTCCTTTTGGCATTAGTGTCCTTTTAGCATCAGTGTCCTTTTGGCACTTATCATTGTCCTTTTGGCATTAGTGTCCTTTTGGCATCAGTGTCCTTTTGGCATCAATGTCCTTTTGGCATCAGTGTCCTTTTAGCATCAGTGTCCTTTTGGCACTTATCATTGTCCTTTTGGCATTAGTGTCCTTTTAGCATCAGTGTCCTTTTGGCACTTATCATTGTCCTTTTGGCATTAGTGTCCTTTTGGCATCAGTGTCCTTTTGGCATCAATGTCCTTTTGGCATCAGTGTCCTTTTAGCATCAGTGTCCTTTTGGCACTTATCATTGTCCTTTTGGCATTAGTGTCCTTTTAGCATCAGTGTCCTTTTGGCACTTATCATTGTCCTTTTGGCATTAGTGTCCTTTTGGCATCAGTGTCCTTTTGGCATCAATGTCCTTGTGGCATTAGTGTCCTTTTAGCATCAGTGTCCTTTTGGCACTTATCATTGTCCTTTTGGCATTAGTGTCCTTTTAGCATCAGTGTCCTTTTGGCACTTATCATTGTCCTTTTGGCATTAGTGTCCTTTTAGCATCAGTGTCCTTTTGGCACTTATCATTGTCCTTTTGGCATTAGTGTCCTTTTAGCATCAGTGTCCTTTTGGCACTTATCATTGTCCTTTTGGCATTAGTGTCCTTTTGGCATCAGTGTCCTTTTGGCACTTATCATTGTCCTTTTGGCATTAGTGTCCTTTTGGCATCAGTGTCCTTTTGGCATCAATGTCCTTTTGGCATCAGTGTCCTTTTAGCATCAGTGTCCTTTTGGCACTTATCATTGTCCTTTTGGCATTAGTGTCGTTTTAGCATCAGTGTCCTTTTGGCACTTATCATTGTCCTTTTGGCATTAGTGTCCTTGTAGCATCAGTGTCCTTTTGGCACTTATCATTGTCCTTTTGGCATTAGTGTCCTTTTAGCATCAGTGTCCTTTTGGCACTTATCATTGTCCTTTTGGCATTAGTGTCCTTTTGGCATCAGTGTCCTTTTGGCACTTATAGGTTACAAACATAACCACAGTTATCATTGGCCTTTTGGCATTAGTGTCCTTTTGGCATCAGTGTCCTTTTGGCATCAATGTCCTTTTGGCATCAGTGTCCTTTTAGCATCAGTGTCCTTTTGGCACTTATCATTGTCCTTTTGGCATTAGTGTCCTTTTAGCATCAGTGTCCTTTTGGCACTTATCATTGTCCTTTTGGCATTAGTGTCCTTTTAGCATCAGTGTCCTTTTGGCACTTATCATTGTCCTTTTGGCATTAGTGTCCTTTTGGCATCAGTGTCCTTTTGGCACTTATCATTGTCCTTTTGGCATTAGTGTCCTTTTGGCATCAGTGTCATTTTAGCATCAATGTCCTTTTGGCATCAGTGTCCTTTTAGCATCAGTGTCCTTTTGGCACTTATCATTGTCCTTTTGGCATTAGTGTCCTTTTAGCATCAGTGTCCTTTTGGCACTTATCATTGTCCTTTTGGCATTAGTGTCCTTTTGGCATCAGTGTCCTTTTGGCATCAATGTCCTTTTGGCATCAGTGTCCTTTTAGCATCAGTGTCCTTTTGGCACTTATCATTGTCCTTTTGGCATTAGTGTCCTTTTAGCATCAGTGTCCTTTTGGCACTTATCATTATCCTTTTGGCATTAGTGTCCTTTTAGCATCAGTGTCCTTTTGGCATCAATGTCCTTTTGGCATCAGTGTCCTTTTAGCATCAGTGTCCTTTTGGCACTTATCATTGTCCTTTTGGCATTAGTGTCCTTTTAGCATCAGTGTCCTTTTGGCACTTATCATTGTCCTTTTGGCATTAGTGTCCTTTTAGCATCAGTGTCCTTTTGGCACTTATCATTGTCCTTTTGGCATTAGTGTCCTTTTAGCATCAGTGTCCTTTTGACACTTATCATTGTCCTTTTGGCATTAGTGTCCTTTTAGCATCAGTGTCCTTTTGGCACTTATCATTGTCCTTTTGGCATTAGTGTCCTTTTGGCATCAGTGTCCTTTTGGCCCTTATCATTGTCCTTTTGGCATTAGTGTCCTTTTGGCATCAGTGTCCTTTTGGCATCAATGTCCTTTTGGCATCAGTGTCCTTTTAGCATCAGTGTCCTTTTGGCACTTATCATTGTCCTTTTGGCATTAGTGTCCTTTTAGCATCAGTGTCCTTTTGGCACTTATCATTGTCCTTTTGGCATTAGTGTCCTTTTGGCATCAGTGTCCTTTTGGCATCAATGTCCTTTTGGCATCAGTGTCCTTTTAGCATCAGTGTCCTTTTGGCACTTATCATTGTCCTTTTGGCATTAGTGTCCTTTTAGCATCAGTGTCCTTTTGGCACTTATCATTGTCCTTTTGGCATTAGTGTCCTTTTAGCATCAGTGTCCTTTTGGCACTTATCATTGTCCTTTTGGCATTAGTGTCCTTTTAGCATCAGTGTCCTTTTGGCACTTATCATTGTCCTTTTGGCATTAGTGTCCTTTTAGCATCAGTGTCCTTTTGGCACTTATCATTGTCCTTTTGGCATTAGTGTCCTTTTAGCATCAGTGTCCTTTTGGCACTTATCATTGTCCTTTTGGCATTAGTGTCCTTTTAGCATCAGTGTCCTTTTGGCATCAATGTCCTTTTGGCATCAGTGTCCTTTTAGCACCAGTGTCCTTTTGGCACTTATCATTGTCCTTTTGGCATTAGTGTCCTTTTAGCATCAGTGTCCTTTTGGCACTTATCATTGTCCTTTTGGCATTAGTGTCCTTTTAGCATCAGTGTCCTTTTGGCACTTATCATTGTCCTTTTGGCATTAGTGTCCTTTTAGCATCAGTGTCCTTTTGGCACTTATCATTGTCCTTTTGGCATTAGTGTCCTTTTAGCATCAGTGTCCTTTTGGCACTTATCATTGTCCTTTTGGCATTAGTGTCCTTTTAGCATCAGTGTCCTTTTGGCACTTATCATTGTCCTTTTGGCATTAGTGTCCTTTTAGCATCATTGTCCTTTTGGCATTAGTGTCCTTTTAGCATCAGTGTCCTTTTGGCACTTATCATTGTCCTTTTGGCATTAGTGTCCTTTTAGCATCAGTGTCCTTTTGGCACTTATCATTGTCCTTTTGGCATTAGTGTCCTTTTAGCATCAGTGTCCTTTTGGCACTTATCATTGTCCTTTTGGCATTAGTGTCCTTTTAGCATCAGTGTCCTTTTGGCACTTATCATTGTCCTTTTGGCATTAGTGTCCTTTTGGCATCAGTGTCCTTTTGGCACTTATCATTGTCCTTTTGGCATTAGTGTCCTTTTGGCATCAGTGTCCTTTTGGCATCAATGTCCTTTTGGCATCAGTGTCCTTTTAGCATCAGTGTCCTTTTGGCACTTATCATTGTCCTTTTGGCATTAGTGTCCTTTTAGCATCAGTGTCCTTTTGGCACTTATCATTGTCCTTTTGGCATTAGTGTCCTTTTAGCATCAGTGTCCTTTTGGCACTTATCATTGTCCTTTTGGCATTAGTGTCCTTTTGGCATCAGTGTCCTTTTGGCACTTATAGGTTACAAACATAACCCCAGTTATCATTGGCCTTTTGGCATTAGTGTCCTTTTGGCATCAGTGTCCTTTTGGCATCAATGTCCTTTTGGCATCAGTGTCCTTTTAGCATCAGTGTCCTTTTGGCACTTATCATTGTCCTTTTGGCATTAGTGTCCTTTTAGCATCAGTGTCCTTTTGGCACTTATCATTGTCCTTTTGGCATTAGTGTCCTTTTGGCATCAGTGTCCTTTTGGCATCAATGTCCTTTTGGCATCAGTGTCCTTTTAGCATCAGTGTCCTTTTGGCACTTATCATTATCCTTTTGGCATTAGTGTCCTTTTAGCATCAGTGTCCTTTTGGCATCAATGTCCTTTTGGCATCAGTGTCCTTTTAGCATCAGTGTCCTTTTGGCACTTATCATTGTCCTTTTGGCATTAGTGTCCTTTTAGCATCAGTGTCCTTTTGGCACTTATCATTGTCCTTTTGGCATTAGTGTCCTTTTAGCATCAGTGTCCTTTTGGCACTTATCATTGTCCTTTTGGCATTAGTGTCCTTTTGGCATCAGTGTCCTTTTGGCACTTATCATTGTCCTTTTGGCATTAGTGTCCTTTTGGCATCAGTGTCCTTTTGGCATCAATGTCCTTTTGGCATCAGTGTCCTTTTAGCATCAGTGTCCTTTTGGCACTTATCATTGTCCTTTTGGCATTAGTGTCCTTTTAGCATCAGTGTCCTTTTGGCACTTATCATTGTCCTTTTGGCATTAGTGTCCTTTTGGCATCAGTGTCCTTTTGGCATCAATGTCCTTTTGGCATCAGTGTCCTTTTAGCATCAGTGTCCTTTTGGCACTTATCATTGTCCTTTTGGCATTAGTGTCCTTTTAGCATCAGTGTCCTTTTGGCACTTATCATTATCCTTTTGGCATTAGTGTCCTTTTAGCATCAGTGTCCTTTTGGCATCAATGTCCTTTTGGCATCAGTGTCCTTTTAGCATCAGTGTCCTTTTGGCACTTATCATTGTCCTTTTGGCATTAGTGTCCTTTTAGCATCAGTGTCCTTTTGGCACTTATCATTGTCCTTTTGGCATTAGTGTCCTTTTAGCATCAGTGTCCTTTTGGCACTTATCATTGTCCTTTTGGCATTAGTGTCCTTTTGGCATCAGTGTCCTTTTGGCACTTATCATTGTCCTTTTGGCATTAGTGTCCTTTTGGCATCAGTGTCCTTTTGGCATCAATGTCCTTTTGGCATCAGTGTCCTTTTAGCATCAGTGTCCTTTTGGCACTTATCATTGTCCTTTTGGCATTAGTGTCCTTTTAGCATCAGTGTCCTTTTGGCACTTATCATTGTCCTTTTGGCATTAGTGTCCTTTTGGCATCAGTGTCCTTTTGGCATCAATGTCCTTTTGGCATCAGTGTCCTTTTAGCATCAGTGTCCTTTTGGCACTTATCATTGTCCTTTTGGCATTAGTGTCCTTTTAGCATCAGTGTCCTTTTGGCACTTATCATTATCCTTTTGGCATTAGTGTCCTTTTAGCATCAGTGTCCTTTTGGCATCAATGTCCTTTTGGCATCAGTGTCCTTTTAGCATCAGTGTCCTTTTGGCACTTATCATTGTCCTTTTGGCATTAGTGTCCTTTTAGCATCAGTGTCCTTTTGGCACTTATCATTGTCCTTTTGGCATTAGTGTCCTTTTAGCATCAGTGTCCTTTTGGCACTTATCATTGTCCTTTTGGCATTAGTGTCCTTTTAGCATCAGTGTCCTTTTGGCACTTATCATTGTCCTTTTGGCATTAGTGTCCTTTTAGCATCAGTGTCCTTTTGGCACTTATCATTGTCCTTTTGGCATTAGTGTCCTTTTGGCATCAGTGTCCTTTTGGCACTTATCATTGTCCTTTTGGCATTAGTGTCCTTTTGGCATCAGTGTCCTTTTGGCATCAATGTCCTTTTGGCATCAGTGTCCTTTTAGCATCAGTGTCCTTTTGGCACTTATCATTGTCCTTTTGGCATTAGTGTCCTTTTAGCATCAGTGTCCTTTTGGCACTTATCATTGTCCTTTTGGCATTAGTGTCCTTTTGGCATCAGTGTCCTTTTGGCATCAATGTCCTTTTGGCATCAGTGTCCTTTTAGCATCAGTGTCCTTTTGGCACTTATCATTGTCCTTTTGGCATTAGTGTCCTTTTGGCATCAGTGTCCTTTTGGCACTTATAGGTTACAAACATAACCCCAGTTATCATTGGCCTTTTGGCATTAGTGTCCTTTTGGCATCAGTGTCCTTTTGGCATCAATGTCCTTTTGGCATCAGTGTCCTTTTAGCATCAGTGTCCTTTTGGCACTTATCATTGTCCTTTTGGCATTAGTGTCCTTTTAGCATCAGTGTCCTTTTGGCACTTATCATTGTCCTTTTGGCATTAGTGTCCTTTTGGCATCAGTGTCCTTTTGGCATCAATGTCCTTTTGGCATCAGTGTCCTTTTAGCATCAGTGTCCTTTTGGCACTTATCATTATCCTTTTGGCATTAGTGTCCTTTTAGCATCAGTGTCCTTTTGGCATCAATGTCCTTTTGGCATCAGTGTCCTTTTAGCATCAGTGTCCTTTTGGCACTTATCATTGTCCTTTTGGCATTAGTGTCCTTTTAGCATCAGTGTCCTTTTGGCACTTATCATTGTCCTTTTGGCATTAGTGTCCTTTTAGCATCAGTGTCCTTTTGGCACTTATCATTGTCCTTTTGGCATTAGTGTCCTTTTGGCATCAGTGTCCTTTTGGCACTTATCATTGTCCTTTTGGCATTAGTGTCCTTTTGGCATCAGTGTCCTTTTGGCATCAATGTCCTTTTGGCATCAGTGTCCTTTTAGCATCAGTGTCCTTTTGGCACTTATCATTGTCCTTTTGGCATTAGTGTCCTTTTAGCATCAGTGTCCTTTTGGCACTTATCATTGTCCTTTTGGCATTAGTGTCCTTTTGGCATCAGTGTCCTTTTGGCATCAATGTCCTTTTGGCATCAGTGTCCTTTTAGCATCAGTGTCCTTTTGGCACTTATCATTGTCCTTTTGGCATTAGTGTCCTTTTAGCATCAGTGTCCTTTTGGCACTTATCATTATCCTTTTGGCATTAGTGTCCTTTTAGCATCAGTGTCCTTTTGGCATCAATGTCCTTTTGGCATCAGTGTCCTTTTAGCATCAGTGTCCTTTTGGCACTTATCATTGTCCTTTTGGCATTAGTGTCCTTTTAGCATCAGTGTCCTTTTGGCACTTATCATTGTCCTTTTGGCATTAGTGTCCTTTTAGCATCAGTGTCCTTTTGGCACTTATCATTGTCCTTTTGGCATTAGTGTCCTTTTGGCATCAGTGTCCTTTTGGCACTTATCATTGTCCTTTTGGCATTAGTGTCCTTTTGGCATCAGTGTCCTTTTGGCATCAATGTCCTTTTGGCATCAGTGTCCTTTTAGCATCAGTGTCCTTTTGGCACTTATCATTGTCCTTTTGGCATTAGTGTCCTTTTAGCATCAGTGTCCTTTTGGCACTTATCATTGTCCTTTTGGCATTAGTGTCCTTTTGGCATCAGTGTCCTTTTGGCATCAATGTCCTTTTGGCATCAGTGTCCTTTTAGCATCAGTGTCCTTTTGGCACTTATCATTGTCCTTTTGGCATTAGTGTCCTTTTAGCATCAGTGTCCTTTTGGCACTTATCATTATCCTTTTGGCATTAGTGTCCTTTTAGCATCAGTGTCCTTTTGGCATCAATGTCCTTTTGGCATCAGTGTCCTTTTAGCATCAGTGTCCTTTTGGCACTTATCATTGTCCTTTTGGCATTAGTGTCCTTTTAGCATCAGTGTCCTTTTGGCACTTATCATTGTCCTTTTGGCATTAGTGTCCTTTTAGCATCAGTGTCCTTTTGGCACTTATCATTGTCCTTTTGGCATTAGTGTCCTTTTAGCATCAGTGTCCTTTTGGCACTTATCATTGTCCTTTTGGCATTAGTGTCCTTTTAGCATCAGTGTCCTTTTGGCACTTATCATTGTCCTTTTGGCATTAGTGTCCTTTTGGCATCAGTGTCCTTTTGGCACTTATCATTGTCCTTTTGGCATTAGTGTCCTTTTGGCATCAGTGTCCTTTTGGCATCAATGTCCTTTTGGCATCAGTGTCCTTTTAGCATCAGTGTCCTTTTGGCACTTATCATTGTCCTTTTGGCATTAGTGTCCTTTTAGCATCAGTGTCCTTTTGGCACTTATCATTGTCCTTTTGGCATTAGTGTCCTTTTGGCATCAGTGTCCTTTTGGCATCAATGTCCTTTTGGCATCAGTGTCCTTTTAGCATCAGTGTCCTTTTGGCACTTATCATTGTCCTTTTGGCATTAGTGTCCTTTTAGCATCAGTGTCCTTTTGGCACTTATCATTGTCCTTTTGGCATTAGTGTCCTTTTAGCATCAGTGTCCTTTTGGCACTTATCATTGTCCTTTTGGCATTAGTGTCCTTTTAGCATCAGTGTCCTTTTGGCACTTATCATTGTCCTTTTGGCATTAGTGTCCTTTTGGCATCAGTGTCCTTTTGGCATCAATGTCCTTTTGGCATCAGTGTCCTTTTAGCATCAGTGTCCTTTTGGCACTTATCATTGTCCTTTTGGCATTAGTGTCCTTTTAGCATCAGTGTCCTTTTGGCACTTATCATTGTCCTTTTGGCATTAGTGTCCTTTTGGCATCAGTGTCCTTTTGGCATCAATGTCCTTTTGGCATCAGTGTCCTTTTAGCATCAGTGTCCTTTTGGCACTTATCATTGTCCTTTTGGCATTAGTGTCCTTTTAGCATCAGTGTCCTTTTGGCACTTATCATTGTCCTTTTGGCATTAGTGTCCTTTTGGCATCAGTGTCCTTTTGGCATCAATGTCCTTGTGGCATTAGTGTCCTTTTAGCATCAGTGTCCTTTTGGCACTTATCATTGTCCTTTTGGCATTAGTGTCCTTTTAGCATCAGTGTCCTTTTGGCACTTATCATTGTCCTTTTGGCATTAGTGTCCTTTTAGCATCAGTGTCCTTTTGGCACTTATCATTGTCCTTTTGGCATTAGTGTCCTTTTAGCATCAGTGTCCTTTTGGCACTTATCATTGTCCTTTTGGCATTAGTGTCCTTTTGGCATCAGTGTCCTTTTGGCACTTATCATTGTCCATTTGGCATTAGTGTCCTTTTGGCATCAGTGTCCTTTTGGCATCAATGTCCTTTTGGCATCAGTGTCCTTTTAGCATCAGTGTCCTTTTGGCACTTATCATTGTCCTTTTGGCATTAGTGTCGTTTTAGCATCAGTGTCCTTTTGGCACTTATCATTGTCCTTTTGGCATTAGTGTCCTTTTGGCATCAGTGTCCTTTTGGCATCAATGTCCTTTTGGCATCAGTGTCCTTTTAGCATCAGTGTCCTTTTGGCACTTATCATTGTCCTTTTGGCATTAGTGTCCTTTTAGCATCAGTGTCCTTTTGGCACTTATCATTGTCCTTTTGGCATTAGTGTCCTTTTGGCATCAGTGTCCTTTTGGCATCAATGTCCTTTTGGCATCAGTGTCCTTTTAGCATCAGTGTCCTTTTGGCACTTATCATTGTCCTTTTGGCATTAGTGTCCTTTTAGCATCAGTGTCCTTTTGGCACTTATCATTATCCTTTTGGCATTAGTGTCCTTTTAGCATCAGTGTCCTTTTGGCATCAATGTCCTTTTGGCATCAGTGTCCTTTTAGCATCAGTGTCCTTTTGGCACTTATCATTGTCCTTTTGGCATTAGTGTCCTTTTAGCATCAGTGTCCTTTTGGCACTTATCATTGTCCTTTTGGCATTAGTGTCCTTTTAGCATCAGTGTCCTTTTGGCACTTATCATTGTCCTTTTGGCATTAGTGTCCTTTTAGCATCAGTGTCCTTTTGGCACTTATCATTGTCCTTTTGGCATTAGTGTCCTTTTAGCATCAGTGTCCTTTTGGCACTTATCATTGTCCTTTTGGCATTAGTGTCCTTTTAGCATCAGTGTCCTTTTGGCACTTATCATTGTCCTTTTGGCATTAGTGTCCTTTTAGCATCAGTGTCCTTTTGGCACTTATCATTGTCCTTTTGGCATTAGTGTCCTTTTAGCATCAGTGTCCTTTTGGCATCAATGTCCTTTTGGCATCAGTGTCCTTTTAGCACCAGTGTCCTTTTGGCACTTATCATTGTCCTTTTGGCATTAGTGTCCTTTTAGCATCAGTGTCCTTTTGGCACTTATCATTGTCCTTTTGGCATTAGTGTCCTTTTAGCATCAGTGTCCTTTTGGCACTTATCATTGTCCTTTTGGCATTAGTGTCCTTTTAGCATCAGTGTCCTTTTGGCACTTATCATTGTCCTTTTGGCATTAGTGTCCTTTTGGCATCAGTGTCCTTTTGGCACTTATAGGTTACAAACATAACCACAGTTATCATTGGCCTTTTGGCATTAGTGTCCTTTTGGCATCAGTGTCCTTTTGGCATCAATGTCCTTTTGGCATCAGTGTCCTTTTAGCATCAGTGTCCTTTTGGCACTTATCATTGTCCTTTTGGCATTAGTGTCCTTTTAGCATCAGTGTCCTTTTGGCACTTATCATTGTCCTTTTGGCATTAGTGTCCTTTTGGCATCAGTGTCCTTTTGGCATCAATGTCCTTTTGGCATCAGTGTCCTTTTAGCATCAGTGTCCTTTTGGCACTTATCATTGTCCTTTTGGCATTAGTGTCCTTTTAGCATCAGTGTCCTTTTGGCACTCATCATTGTCCTTTTGGCATTAGTGTCCTTTTGGCATCAGTGTCCTTTTGGCATCAATGTCCTTTTGGCATCAGTGTCCTTTTAGCATCAGTGTCCTTTTGGCACTTATCATTGTCCTTTTGGCATTAGTGTCCTTTTAGCATCAGTGTCCTTTTGGCACTTATCATTGTCCTTTTGGCATTAGTGTCCTTTTAGCATCAGTGTCCTTTTGGCACTTATCATTGTCCTTTTGGCATTAGTGTCCTTTTAGCATCAGTGTCCTTTTGGCACTTATCATTGTCCTTTTGGCATTAGTGTCCTTTTGGCATCAGTGTCCTTTTGGCATCAATGTCCTTTTGGCATCAGTGTCCTTTTAGCATCAGTGTCCTTTTGGCACTTATCATTGTCCTTTTGGCATTAGTGTCCTTTTAGCATCAGTGTCCTTTTGGCACTTATCATTGTCCTTTTGGCATTAGTGTCCTTTTGGCATCAGTGTCCTTTTGGCATCAATGTCCTTTTGGCATCAGTGTCCTTTTAGCATCAGTGTCCTTTTGGCACTTATCATTGTCCTTTTGGCATTAGTGTCCTTTTAGCATCAGTGTCCTTTTGGCACTTATCATTGTCCTTTTGGCATTAGTGTCCTTTTGGCATCAGTGTCCTTTTGGCATCAATGTCCTTGTGGCATTAGTGTCCTTTTAGCATCAGTGTCCTTTTGGCACTTATCATTGTCCTTTTGGCATTAGTGTCCTTTTAGCATCAGTGTCCTTTTGGCACTTATCATTGTCCTTTTGGCATTAGTGTCCTTTTAGCATCAGTGTCCTTTTGGCACTTATCATTGTCCTTTTGGCATTAGTGTCCTTTTAGCATCAGTGTCCTTTTGGCACTTATCATTGTCCTTTTGGCATTAGTGTCCTTTTGGCATCAGTGTCCTTTTGGCACTTATCATTGTCCTTTTGGCATTAGTGTCCTTTTGGCATCAGTGTCCTTTTGGCATCAATGTCCTTTTGGCATCAGTGTCCTTTTAGCATCAGTGTCCTTTTGGCACTTATCATTGTCCTTTTGGCATTAGTGTCGTTTTAGCATCAGTGTCCTTTTGGCACTTATCATTGTCCTTTTGGCATTAGTGTCCTTGTAGCATCAGTGTCCTTTTGGCACTTATCATTGTCCTTTTGGCATTAGTGTCCTTTTAGCATCAGTGTCCTTTTGGCACTTATCATTGTCCTTTTGGCATTAGTGTCCTTTTGGCATCAGTGTCCTTTTGGCACTTATAGGTTACAAACATAACCACAGTTATCATTGGCCTTTTGGCATTAGTGTCCTTTTGGCATCAGTGTCCTTTTGGCATCAATGTCCTTTTGGCATCAGTGTCCTTTTAGCATCAGTGTCCTTTTGGCACTTATCATTGTCCTTTTGGCATTAGTGTCCTTTTAGCATCAGTGTCCTTTTGGCACTTATCATTGTCCTTTTGGCATTAGTGTCCTTTTAGCATCAGTGTCCTTTTGGCACTTATCATTGTCCTTTTGGCATTAGTGTCCTTTTGGCATCAGTGTCCTTTTGGCACTTATCATTGTCCTTTTGGCATTAGTGTCCTTTTGGCATCAGTGTCCTTTTGGCATCAATGTCCTTTTGGCATCAGTGTCCTTTTAGCATCAGTGTCCTTTTGGCACTTATCATTGTCCTTTTGGCATTAGTGTCCTTTTAGCATCAGTGTCCTTTTGGCACTTATCATTGTCCTTTTGGCATTAGTGTCCTTTTGGCATCAGTGTCCTTTTGGCATCAATGTCCTTTTGGCATCAGTGTCCTTTTAGCATCAGTGTCCTTTTGGCACTTATCATTGTCCTTTTGGCATTAGTGTCCTTTTAGCATCAGTGTCCTTTTGGCACTTATCATTATCCTTTTGGCATTAGTGTCCTTTTAGCATCAGTGTCCTTTTGGCATCAATGTCCTTTTGGCATCAGTGTCCTTTTAGCATCAGTGTCCTTTTGGCACTTATCATTGTCCTTTTGGCATTAGTGTCCTTTTAGCATCAGTGTCCTTTTGGCACTTATCATTGTCCTTTTGGCATTAGTGTCCTTTTAGCATCAGTGTCCTTTTGGCACTTATCATTGTCCTTTTGGCATTAGTGTCCTTTTAGCATCAGTGTCCTTTTGGCACTTATCATTGTCCTTTTGGCATTAGTGTCCTTTTAGCATCAGTGTCCTTTTGGCACTTATCATTGTCCTTTTGGCATTAGTGTCCTTTTAGCATCAGTGTCCTTTTGGCACTTATCATTGTCCTTTTGGCATTAGTGTCCTTTTGGCATCAGTGTCCTTTTGGCACTTATCATTGTCCTTTTGGCATTAGTGTCCTTTTGGCATCAGTGTCCTTTTGGCATCAATGTCCTTTTGGCATCAGTGTCCTTTTAGCATCAGTGTCCTTTTGGCACTTATCATTGTCCTTTTGGCATTAGTGTCCTTTTAGCATCAGTGTCCTTTTGGCACTTATCATTGTCCTTTTGGCATTAGTGTCCTTTTGGCATCAGTGTCCTTTTGGCATCAATGTCCTTTTGGCATCAGTGTCCTTTAGCATCAGTGTCCTTTTGGCACTTATCATTGTCCTTTTGGCATTAGTGTCCTTTTAGCATCAGTGTCCTTTTGGCACTTATCATTGTCCTTTTGGCATTAGTGTCCTTTTAGCATCAGTGTCCTTTTGGCACTTATCATTGTCCTTTTGGCATTAGTGTCCTTTTAGCATCAGTGTCCTTTTGGCACTTATCATTGTCCTTTTGGCATTAGTGTCCTTTTAGCATCAGTGTCCTTTTGGCACTTATCATTGTCCTTTTGGCATTAGTGTCCCTTTTTAGCATCAGTGTCCTTTTGGCACTTATCATTGTCCTTTTGGCATTAGTGTCCTTTTAGCATCAGTGTCCTTTTGGCATCAATGTCCTTTTGGCATCAGTGTCCTTTTAGCACCAGTGTCCTTTTGGCACTTATCATTGTCCTTTTGGCATTAGTGTCCTTTTAGCATCAGTGTCCTTTTGGCACTTATCATTGTCCTTTTGGCATTAGTGTCCTTTTAGCATCAGTGTCCTTTTGGCACTTATCATTGTCCTTTTGGCATTAGTGTCCTTTTAGCATCAGTGTCCTTTTGGCACTTATCATTGTCCTTTTGGCATTAGTGTCCTTTTAGCATCAGTGTCCTTTTGGCACTTATCATTGTCCTTTTGGCATTAGTGTCCTTTTAGCATCAGTGTCCTTTTGGCACTTATCATTGTCCTTTTGGCATTAGTGTCCTTTTAGCATCATTGTCCTTTTGGCATTAGTGTCCTTTTAGCATCAGTGTCCTTTTGGCACTTATCATTGTCCTTTTGGCATTAGTGTCCTTTTAGCATCAGTGTCCTTTTGGCACTTATCATTGTCCTTTTGGCATTAGTGTCCTTTTAGCATCAGTGTCCTTTTGGCACTTATCATTGTCCTTTTGGCATTAGTGTCCTTTTGGCATCAGTGTCCTTTTGGCACTTATCATTGTCCTTTTGGCATTAGTGTCCTTTTGGCATCAGTGTCCTTTTGGCACTTATCATTGTCCTTTTGGCATTAGTGTCCTTTTGGCATCAGTGTCCTTTGGCATCAATGTCCTTTTGGCATCAGTGTCCTTTTAGCATCAGTGTCCTTTTGGCACTTATCATTGTCCTTTTGGCATCAGTGTCCTTTTGGCACTTATCATTGTCCTTTTGGCATTAGTGTCCTTTTGGCATCAGTGTCCTTTTGGCATCAATGTCCTTTTGGCATCAGTGTCCTTTTAGCATCAGTGTCCTTTTGGCACTTATCATTGTCCTTTTGGCATTAGTGTCCTTTTAGCATCAGTGTCCTTTTGGCACTTATCATTGTCCTTTTGGCATTAGTGTCCTTTTGGCATCAGTGTCCTTTTGGCATCAATGTCCTTTTGGCATCAGTGTCCTTTTAGCATCAGTGTCCTTTTGGCACTTATCATTGTCCTTTTGGCATTAGTGTCCTTTTAGCATCAGTGTCCTTTTGGCACTTATCATTGTCCTTTTGGCATTAGTGTCCTTTTAGCATCAGTGTCCTTTTGGCACTTATCATTGTCCTTTTGGCATTAGTGTCCTTTTAGCATCAGTGTCCTTTTGGCACTTATCATTGTCCTTTTGGCATTAGTGTCCTTTTAGCATCAGTGTCCTTTTGGCACTTATCATTGTCCTTTTGGCATTAGTGTCCTTTTAGCATCAGTGTCCTTTTGGCACTTATCATTGTCCTTTTGGCATTAGTGTCCTTTTAGCATCAGTGTCCTTTTGGCATCAATGTCCTTTTGGCATCAGTGTCCTTTTAGCACCAGTGTCCTTTTGGCACTTATCATTGTCCTTTTGGCATTAGTGTCCTTTTAGCATCAGTGTCCTTTTGGCACTTATCATTGTCCTTTTGGCATTAGTGTCCTTTTAGCATCAGTGTCCTTTTGGCACTTATCATTGTCCTTTTGGCATTAGTGTCCTTTTAGCATCAGTGTCCTTTTGGCACTTATCATTGTCCTTTTGGCATTAGTGTCCTTTTAGCATCAGTGTCCTTTTGGCACTTATCATTGTCCTTTTGGCATTAGTGTCCTTTTAGCATCAGTGTCCTTTTGGCACTTATCATTGTCCTTTTGGCATTAGTGTCCTTTTAGCATCATTGTCCTTTTGGCATTAGTGTCCTTTTAGCATCAGTGTCCTTTTGGCACTTATCATTGTCCTTTTGGCATTAGTGTCCTTTTAGCATCAGTGTCCTTTTGGCACTTATCATTGTCCTTTTGGCATTAGTGTCCTTTTAGCATCAGTGTCCTTTTGGCACTTATCATTGTCCTTTTGGCATTAGTGTCCTTTTAGCATCAGTGTCCTTTTGGCACTTATCATTGTCCTTTTGGCATTAGTGTCCTTTTGGCATCAGTGTCCTTTTGGCACTTATCATTGTCCTTTTGGCATTAGTGTCCTTTTGGCATCAGTGTCCTTTTGGCATCAATGTCCTTTTGGCATCAGTGTCCTTTTAGCATCAGTGTCCTTTTGGCACTTATCATTGTCCTTTTGGCATTAGTGTCCTTTTAGCATCAGTGTCCTTTTGGCACTTATCATTGTCCTTTTGGCATTAGTGTCCTTTTAGCATCAGTGTCCTTTTGGCACTTATCATTGTCCTTTTGGCATTAGTGTCCTTTTGGCATCAGTGTCCTTTTGGCACTTATAGGTTACAAACATAACCCCAGTTATCATTGGCCTTTTGGCATTAGTGTCCTTTTGGCATCAGTGTCCTTTTGGCATCAATGTCCTTTTGGCATCAGTGTCCTTTTAGCATCAGTGTCCTTTTGGCACTTATCATTGTCCTTTTGGCATTAGTGTCCTTTTAGCATCAGTGTCCTTTTGGCACTTATCATTGTCCTTTTGGCATTAGTGTCCTTTTGGCATCAGTGTCCTTTTGGCATCAATGTCCTTTTGGCATCAGTGTCCTTTTAGCATCAGTGTCCTTTTGGCACTTATCATTATCCTTTTGGCATTAGTGTCCTTTTAGCATCAGTGTCCTTTTGGCATCAATGTCCTTTTGGCATCAGTGTCCTTTTAGCATCAGTGTCCTTTTGGCACTTATCATTGTCCTTTTGGCATTAGTGTCCTTTTAGCATCAGTGTCCTTTTGGCACTTATCATTGTCCTTTTGGCATTAGTGTCCTTTTAGCATCAGTGTCCTTTTGGCACTTATCATTGTCCTTTTGGCATTAGTGTCCTTTTGGCATCAGTGTCCTTTTGGCACTTATCATTGTCCTTTTGGCATTAGTGTCCTTTTGGCATCAGTGTCCTTTTGGCATCAATGTCCTTTTGGCATCAGTGTCCTTTTAGCATCAGTGTCCTTTTGGCACTTATCATTGTCCTTTTGGCATTAGTGTCCTTTTAGCATCAGTGTCCTTTTGGCACTTATCATTGTCCTTTTGGCATTAGTGTCCTTTTGGCATCAGTGTCCTTTTGGCATCAATGTCCTTTTGGCATCAGTGTCCTTTTAGCATCAGTGTCCTTTTGGCACTTATCATTGTCCTTTTGGCATTAGTGTCCTTTTAGCATCAGTGTCCTTTTGGCACTTATCATTATCCTTTTGGCATTAGTGTCCTTTTAGCATCAGTGTCCTTTTGGCATCAATGTCCTTTTGGCATCAGTGTCCTTTTAGCATCAGTGTCCTTTTGAAACTTATCATTGTCCTTTTGGCATTAGTGTCCTTTTAGCATCAGTGTCCTTTTGGCACTTATCATTGTCCTTTTGGCATTAGTGTCCTTTTAGCATCAGTGTCCTTTTGGCACTTATCATTGTCCTTTTGGCATTAGTGTCCTTTTGGCATCAGTGTCCTTTTGGCACTTATCATTGTCCTTTTGGCATTAGTGTCCTTTTGGCATCAGTGTCCTTTTGGCATCAATGTCCTTTTGGCATCAGTGTCCTTTTAGCATCAGTGTCCTTTTGGCACTTATCATTGTCCTTTTGGCATTAGTGTCCTTTTAGCATCAGTGTCCTTTTGGCACTTATCATTGTCCTTTTGGCATTAGTGTCCTTTTGGCATCAGTGTCCTTTTGGCATCAATGTCCTTTTGGCATCAGTGTCCTTTTAGCATCAGTGTCCTTTTGGCACTTATCATTGTCCTTTTGGCATTAGTGTCCTTTTAGCATCAGTGTCCTTTTGGCACTTATCATTATCCTTTTGGCATTAGTGTCCTTTTAGCATCAGTGTCCTTTTGGCATCAATGTCCTTTTGGCATCAGTGTCCTTTTAGCATCAGTGTCCTTTTGGCACTTATCATTGTCCTTTTGGCATTAGTGTCCTTTTAGCATCAGTGTCCTTTTGGCACTTATCATTGTCCTTTTGGCATTAGTGTCCTTTTAGCATCAGTGTCCTTTTGGCACTTATCATTGTCCTTTTGGCATTAGTGTCCTTTTAGCATCAGTGTCCTTTTGGCACTTATCATTGTCCTTTTGGCATTAGTGTCCTTTTAGCATCAGTGTCCTTTTGGCACTTATCATTGTCCTTTTGGCATTAGTGTCCTTTTGGCATCAGTGTCCTTTTGGCACTTATCAATGTCCTTTTGGCATTAGTGTCCTTTTGGCATCAGTTTCCTTTTGGCATCAATGTCCTTTTGGCATCAGTGTCCTTTTAGCATCAGTGTCCTTTTGGCACTTATCATTGTCCTTTTGGCATTAGTGTCCTTTTAGCATCAGTGTCCTTTTGGCACTTATCATTGTCCTTTTGGCATTAGTGTCCTTTTGGCATCAGTGTCCTTTTGGCATCAATGTCCTTTTGGCATCAGTGTCCTTTTAGCATCAGTGTCCTTTTGGCACTTATCATTGTCCTTTTGGCATTAGTGTCCTTTTAGCATCAGTGTCCTTTTGGCACTTATCATTGTCCTTTTGGCATTAGTGTCCTTTTAGCATCAGTGTCCTTTTGGCACTTATCATTGTCCTTTTGGCATTAGTGTCCTTTTAGCATCAGTGTCCTTTTGGCACTTATCATTGTCCTTTTGGCATTAGTGTCCTTTTGGCATCAGTGTCCTTTTGGCATCAATGTCCTTTTGGCATCAGTGTCCTTTTAGCATCAGTGTCCTTTTGGCACTTATCATTGTCCTTTTGGCATTAGTGTCCTTTTAGCATCAGTGTCCTTTTGGCACTTATCATTGTCCTTTTGGCATTAGTGTCCTTTTGGCATCAGTGTCCTTTTGGCATCAATGTCCTTTTGGCATCAGTGTCCTTTTAGCATCAGTGTCCTTTTGGCACTTATCATTGTCCTTTTGGCATTAGTGTCCTTTTAGCATCAGTGTCCTTTTGGCACTTATCATTGTCCTTTTGGCATTAGTGTCCTTTTGGCATCAGTGTCCTTTTGGCATCAATGTCCTTGTGGCATTAGTGTCCTTTTAGCATCAGTGTCCTTTTGGCACTTATCATTGTCCTTTTGGCATTAGTGTCCTTTTAGCATCAGTGTCCTTTTGGCACTTATCATTGTCCTTTTGGCATTAGTGTCCTTTTAGCATCAGTGTCCTTTTGGCACTTATCATTGTCCTTTTGGCATTAGTGTCCTTTTAGCATCAGTGTCCTTTTGGCACTTATCATTGTCCTTTTGGCATTAGTGTCCTTTTGGCATCAGTGTCCTTTTGGCACTTATCATTGTCCTTTTGGCATTAGTGTCCTTTTGGCATCAGTGTCCTTTTGGCATCAATGTCCTTTTGGCATCAGTGTCCTTTTAGCATCAGTGTCCTTTTGGCACTTATCATTGTCCTTTTGGCATTAGTGTCGTTTTAGCATCAGTGTCCTTTTGGCACTTATCATTGTCCTTTTGGCATTAGTGTCCTTGTAGCATCAGTGTCCTTTTGGCACTTATCATTGTCCTTTTGGCATTAGTGTCCTTTTAGCATCAGTGTCCTTTTGGCACTTATCATTGTCCTTTTGGCATTAGTGTCCTTTTGGCATCAGTGTCCTTTTGGCACTTATAGGTTACAAACATAACCACAGTTATCATTGGCCTTTTGGCATTAGTGTCCTTTTGGCATCAGTGTCCTTTTGGCATCAATGTCCTTTTGGCATCAGTGTCCTTTTAGCATCAGTGTCCTTTTGGCACTTATCATTGTCCTTTTGGCATTAGTGTCCTTTTAGCATCAGTGTCCTTTTGGCACTTATCATTGTCCTTTTGGCATTAGTGTCCTTTTGGCATCAGTGTCCTTTTGGCATCAATGTCCTTTTGGCATCAGTGTCCTTTTAGCATCAGTGTCCTTTTGGCACTTATCATTGTCCTTTTGGCATTAGTGTCCTTTTAGCATCAGTGTCCTTTTGGCACTTATCATTGTCCTTTTGGCATTAGTGTCCTTTTGGCATCAGTGTCCTTTTGGCATCAATGTCCTTGTGGCATCAGTGTCCTTTTAGCATCAGTGTCCTTTTGGCACTTATCATTGTCCTTTTGGCATTAGTGTCCTTTTAGCATCAGTGTCCTATTGGCACTTATCATTGTCCTTTTGGCATTAGTGTCCTTTTAGCATCAGTGTCCTTTTGGCACTTATCATTGTCCTTTTGGCATTAGTGTCCTTTTAGCATCAGTGTCCTTTTGGCACTTATCATTGTCCTTTTGGCATTAGTGTCCTTTTAGCATCAGTGTCCTTTTGGCACTTATCATTGTCCTTTTGGCATTAGTGTCCTTTTAGCATCAGTGTCCTTTTGGCACTTATCATTGTCCTTTTGGCATTAGTGTCCTTTTAGCATCAGTGTCCTTTTGGCACTTATCATTGTCCTTTTGGCATCAGTGTCCTTTTAGCATCAGTGTCCTTTTGGCACTTATCATTGTCCTTTTGGCATTAGTGTCCTTTTAGCATCAGTGTCCTTTTGGCACTTATCATTGTCCTTTTGGCATTAGTGTCCTTTTAGCATCAGTGTCCTTTTGGCACTTATCATTGTCCTTTTGGCATTAGTGTCCTTTTAGCATCAGTGTCCTTTTGGCACTTATCATTGTCCTTTTGGCATTAGTGTCCTTTTAGCATCAGTGTCCTTTTGGCACTTATCATTGTCCTTTTGGCATTAGTGTCCTTTTAGCATCAGTGTCCTTTTGGCACTTATCATTGTCCTTTTGGCATTAGTGTCCTTTTAGCATCAGTGTCCTTTTGGCACTTATCATTGTCCTTTTGGCATTAGTGTCCTTTTAGCATCAGTGTCCTTTTGGCATCAATGTCCTTTTGGCATCAGTGTCCTTTTAGCATCAGTGTCCTTTTGGCACTTATCATTGTCCTTTTGGCATCAGTGTCCTTTTAGCATCAGTGTCCTTTTGGCAATTATCATTGTCCTTTTGGCATTAGTTTCCTTTTAGCATCAGTGTCCTTTTGGCACTTATCATTGTCCTTTTGGCATTAGTGTCCTTTTAGCATCAGTGTCCTTTTGGCACTTATCATTGTCCTTTTGGCATTAGTGTCCTTTTAGCATCAGTGTCCTTTTGGCACTTATCATTGTCCTTTTGGCATTAGTGTCCTTTTAGCATCAGTGTCCTTTTGGCACTTATCATTGTCCTTTTGGCATTAGTGTCCTTTTAGCATTAGTGTCCTTTTAGCATCAGTGTCCTTTTGGCACTTATCATTGTCCTTTTGGCATTAATGTCCTTTTAGCATCAGTGTCCTTTTGGCACTTATCATTGTCCTTTTGGCATTAGTGTCCTTTTAGCATCAGTGTCCTTTTGGCACTTATCATTGTCCTTTTGGCATTAGTGTCCTTTTAGCATCAGTGTCCTTTTGGCACTTATCATTGTCCTTTTGGCATTAGTGTCCTTTTAGCATCAGTGTCCTTTTGGCACTTATCATTGTCCTTTTGGCATTAGTGTCCTTTTAGCATCAGTGTCCTTTTGGCACTTATCATTGTCCTTTTGGCATTAGTGTCCTTTTAGCATCAGTGTCCTTTTGGCACTTATCATTGTCCTTTTGGCATTAGTGTCCTTTTGGCATCAGTGTCCTTTTGGCATCAATGTCCTTGTGGCATTAGTGTCCTTTTAGCATCAGTGTCCTTTTGGCACTTATCATTGTCCTTTTGGCATTAGTGTCCTTTTAGCATCAGTGTCCTTTTGGCACTTATCATTGTCCTTTTGGCATTAGTGTCCTTTTAGCATCAGTGTCCTTTTGGCACTTATCATTGTCCTTTTGGCATTAGTGTCCTTTTAGCATCAGTGTCCTTTTGGCACTTATCATTGTCCTTTTGGCATTAGTGTCCTTTTGGCATCAGTGTCCTTTTGGCACTTATCATTGTCCTTTTGGCATTAGTGTCCTTTTGGCATCAGTGTCCTTTTGGCATCAATGTCCTTTTGGCATCAGTGTCCTTTTAGCATCAGTGTCCTTTTGGCACTTATCATTGTCCTTTTGGCATTAGTGTCGTTTTAGCATCAGTGTCCTTTTGGCACTTATCATTGTCCTTTTGGCATTAGTGTCCTTGTAGCATCAGTGTCCTTTTGGCACTTATCATTGTCCTTTTGGCATTAGTGTCCTTTTAGCATCAGTGTCCTTTTGGCACTTATCATTGTCCTTTTGGCATTAGTGTCCTTTTGGCATCAGTGTCCTTTTGGCACTTATAGGTTACAAACATAACCACAGTTATCATTGGCCTTTTGGCATTAGTGTCCTTTTGGCATCAGTGTCCTTTTGGCATCAATGTCCTTTTGGCATCAGTGTCCTTTTAGCATCAGTGTCCTTTTGGCACTTATCATTGTCCTTTTGGCATTAGTGTCCTTTTAGCATCAGTGTCCTTTTGGCACTTATCATTGTCCTTTTGGCATTAGTGTCCTTTTGGCATCAGTGTCCTTTTGGCATCAATGTCCTTTTGGCATCAGTGTCCTTTTAGCATCAGTGTCCTTTTGGCACTTATCATTGTCCTTTTGGCATTAGTGTCCTTTTAGCATCAGTGTCCTTTTGGCACTTATCATTGTCCTTTTGGCATTAGTGTCCTTTTGGCATCAGTGTCCTTTTGGCATCAATGTCCTTGTGGCATCAGTGTCCTTTTAGCATCAGTGTCCTTTTGGCACTTATCATTGTCCTTTTGGCATTAGTGTCCTTTTAGCATCAGTGTCCTATTGGCACTTATCATTGTCCTTTTGGCATTAGTGTCCTTTTAGCATCAGTGTCCTTTTGGCACTTATCATTGTCCTTTTGGCATTAGTGTCCTTTTAGCATCAGTGTCCTTTTGGCACTTATCATTGTCCTTTTGGCATTAGTGTCCTTTTAGCATCAGTGTCCTTTTGGCACTTATCATTGTCCTTTTGGCATTAGTGTCCTTTTAGCATCAGTGTCCTTTTGGCACTTATCATTGTCCTTTTGGCATTAGTGTCCTTTTAGCATCAGTGTCCTTTTGGCACTTATCATTGTCCTTTTGGCATCAGTGTCCTTTTAGCATCAGTGTCCTTTTGGCACTTATCATTGTCCTTTTGGCATTAGTGTCCTTTTAGCATCAGTGTCCTTTTGGCACTTATCATTGTCCTTTTGGCATTAGTGTCCTTTTAGCATCAGTGTCCTTTTGGCACTTATCATTGTCCTTTTGGCATTAGTGTCCTTTTAGCATCAGTGTCCTTTTGGCACTTATCATTGTCCTTTTGGCATTAGTGTCCTTTTAGCATCAGTGTCCTTTTGGCACTTATCATTGTCCTTTTGGCATTAGTGTCCTTTTAGCATCAGTGTCCTTTTGGCACTTATCATTGTCCTTTTGGCATTAGTGTCCTTTTAGCATCAGTGTCCTTTTGGCACTTATCATTGTCCTTTTGGCATTAGTGTCCTTTTAGCATCAGTGTCCTTTTGGCATCAATGTCCTTTTGGCATCAGTGTCCTTTTAGCATCAGTGTCCTTTTGGCACTTATCATTGTCCTTTTGGCATCAGTGTCCTTTTAGCATCAGTGTCCTTTTGGCAATTATCATTGTCCTTTTGGCATTAGTTTCCTTTTAGCATCAGTGTCCTTTTGGCACTTATCATTGTCCTTTTGGCATTAGTGTCCTTTTAGCATCAGTGTCCTTTTGGCACTTATCATTGTCCTTTTGGCATTAGTGTCCTTTTAGCATCAGTGTCCTTTTGGCACTTATCATTGTCCTTTTGGCATTAGTGTCCTTTTAGCATCAGTGTCCTTTTGGCACTTATCATTGTCCTTTTGGCATTAGTGTCCTTTTAGCATTAGTGTCCTTTTAGCATCAGTGTCCTTTTGGCACTTATCATTGTCCTTTTGGCATTAATGTCCTTTTAGCATCAGTGTCCTTTTGGCACTTATCATTGTCCTTTTGGCATTAGTGTCCTTTTAGCATCAGTGTCCTTTTGGCACTTATCATTGTCCTTTTGGCATTAGTGTCCTTTTAGCATCAGTGTCCTTTTGGCACTTATCATTGTCCTTTTGGCATTAGTGTCCTTTTAGCATCAGTGTCCTTTTGGCACTTATCATTGTCCTTTTGGCATTAGTGTCCTTTTGGCATCAGTGTCCTTTTGGCACTTATAGGTTACAAACATAACCCCAGTTATCATTGGCCTTTTGGCATTAGTGTCCTTTTAGCATCAGTGTCCTTTTGGCACTTATCATTGTCCTTTTGGCATTAGTGTCCTTTTAGCATCAGTGTCCTTTTGGCACTTATCATTGTCCTTTTGGCATTAGTGTCCTTTTAGCATCAGTGTCCTTTTGGCACTTATCATTGTCCTTTTGGCATTAGTGTCCTTTTGGCATCAGTGTCCTTTTGGCACTTATCATTGTCCTTTTGGCATTAGTGTCCTTTTGGCATCAGTGTCCTTTTGGCATCAATGTCCTTTTGGCATCAGTGTCCTTTTAGCATCAGTGTCCTTTTGGCACTTATCATTGTCCTTTTGGCATTAGTGTCCTTTTAGCATCAGTGTCCTTTTGGCACTTATCATTGTCCTTTTGGCATTAGTGTCCTTTTGGCATCAGTGTCCTTTTGGCATCAATGTCCTTTTGGCATCAGTGTCCTTTTAGCATCAGTGTCCTTTTGGCACTTATCATTGTCCTTTTGGCATTAGTGTCCTTTTAGCATCAGTGTCCTTTTGGCACTTATCATTGTCCTTTTGGCATTAGTGTCCTTTTAGCATCAGTGTCCTTTTGGCACTTATCATTGTCCTTTTGGCATTAGTGTCCTTTTAGCATCAGTGTCCTTTTGGCACTTATCATTGTCCTTTTGGCATTAGTGTCCTTTTGGCATCAGTGTCCTTTTGGCATCAATGTCCTTTTGGCATCAGTGTCCTTTTAGCATCAGTGTCCTTTTGGCACTTATCATTGTCCTTTTGGCATTAGTGTCCTTTTAGCATCAGTGTCCTTTTGGCACTTATCATTGTCCTTTTGGCATTAGTGTCCTTTTGGCATCAGTGTCCTTTTGGCATCAATGTCCTTTTGGCATCAGTGTCCTTTTAGCATCAGTGTCCTTTTGGCACTTATCATTGTCCTTTTGGCATTAGTGTCCTTTTAGCATCAGTGTCCTTTTGGCACTTATCATTGTCCTTTTGGCATTAGTGTCCTTTTGGCATCAGTGTCCTTTTGGCATCAATGTCCTTGTGGCATTAGTGTCCTTTTAGCATCAGTGTCCTTTTGGCACTTATCATTGTCCTTTTGGCATTAGTGTCCTTTTAGCATCAGTGTCCTTTTGGCACTTATCATTGTCCTTTTGGCATTAGTGTCCTTTTAGCATCAGTGTCCTTTTGGCACTTATCATTGTCCTTTTGGCATTAGTGTCCTTTTAGCATCAGTGTCCTTTTGGCACTTATCATTGTCCTTTTGGCATTAGTGTCCTTTTGGCATCAGTGTCCTTTTGGCACTTATCATTGTCCATTTGGCATTAGTGTCCTTTTGGCATCAGTGTCCTTTTGGCATCAATGTCCTTTTGGCATCAGTGTCCTTTTAGCATCAGTGTCCTTTTGGCACTTATCATTGTCCTTTTGGCATTAGTGTCGTTTTAGCATCAGTGTCCTTTTGGCACTTATCATTGTCCTTTTGGCATTAGTGTCCTTTTGGCATCAGTGTCCTTTTGGCATCAATGTCCTTTTGGCATCAGTGTCCTTTTAGCATCAGTGTCCTTTTGGCACTTATCATTGTCCTTTTGGCATTAGTGTCCTTTTAGCATCAGTGTCCTTTTGGCACTTATCATTGTCCTTTTGGCATTAGTGTCCTTTTGGCATCAGTGTCCTTTTGGCATCAATGTCCTTTTGGCATCAGTGTCCTTTTAGCATCAGTGTCCTTTTGGCACTTATCATTGTCCTTTTGGCATTAGTGTCCTTTTAGCATCAGTGTCCTTTTGGCACTTATCATTATCCTTTTGGCATTAGTGTCCTTTTAGCATCAGTGTCCTTTTGGCATCAATGTCCTTTTGGCATCAGTGTCCTTTTAGCATCAGTGTCCTTTTGGCACTTATCATTGTCCTTTTGGCATTAGTGTCCTTTTAGCATCAGTGTCCTTTTGGCACTTATCATTGTCCTTTTGGCATTAGTGTCCTTTTAGCATCAGTGTCCTTTTGGCACTTATCATTGTCCTTTTGGCATTAGTGTCCTTTTAGCATCAGTGTCCTTTTGGCACTTATCATTGTCCTTTTGGCATTAGTGTCCTTTTAGCATCAGTGTCCTTTTGGCACTTATCATTGTCCTTTTGGCATTAGTGTCCTTTTAGCATCAGTGTCCTTTTGGCACTTATCATTGTCCTTTTGGCATTAGTGTCCTTTTAGCATCAGTGTCCTTTTGGCACTTATCATTGTCCTTTTGGCATTAGTGTCCTTTTAGCATCAGTGTCCTTTTGGCATCAATGTCCTTTTGGCATCAGTGTCCTTTTAGCACCAGTGTCCTTTTGGCACTTATCATTGTCCTTTTGGCATTAGTGTCCTTTTAGCATCAGTGTCCTTTTGGCACTTATCATTGTCCTTTTGGCATTAGTGTCCTTTTAGCATCAGTGTCCTTTTGGCACTTATCATTGTCCTTTTGGCATTAGTGTCCTTTTAGCATCAGTGTCCTTTTGGCACTTATCATTGTCCTTTTGGCATTAGTGTCCTTTTGGCATCAGTGTCCTTTTGGCACTTATAGGTTACAAACATAACCACAGTTATCATTGGCCTTTTGGCATTAGTGTCCTTTTGGCATCAGTGTCCTTTTGGCATCAATGTCCTTTTGGCATCAGTGTCCTTTTAGCATCAGTGTCCTTTTGGCACTTATCATTGTCCTTTTGGCATTAGTGTCCTTTTAGCATCAGTGTCCTTTTGGCACTTATCATTGTCCTTTTGGCATTAGTGTCCTTTTGGCATCAGTGTCCTTTTGGCATCAATGTCCTTTTGGCATCAGTGTCCTTTTAGCATCAGTGTCCTTTTGGCACTTATCATTGTCCTTTTGGCATTAGTGTCCTTTTAGCATCAGTGTCCTTTTGGCACTCATCATTGTCCTTTTGGCATTAGTGTCCTTTTGGCATCAGTGTCCTTTTGGCATCAATGTCCTTTTGGCATCAGTGTCCTTTTAGCATCAGTGTCCTTTTGGCACTTATCATTGTCCTTTTGGCATTAGTGTCCTTTTAGCATCAGTGTCCTTTTGGCACTTATCATTGTCCTTTTGGCATTAGTGTCCTTTTAGCATCAGTGTCCTTTTGGCACTTATCATTGTCCTTTTGGCATTAGTGTCCTTTTAGCATCAGTGTCCTTTTGGCACTTATCATTGTCCTTTTGGCATTAGTGTCCTTTTGGCATCAGTGTCCTTTTGGCATCAATGTCCTTTTGGCATCAGTGTCCTTTTAGCATCAGTGTCCTTTTGGCACTTATCATTGTCCTTTTGGCATTAGTGTCCTTTTAGCATCAGTGTCCTTTTGGCACTTATCATTGTCCTTTTGGCATTAGTGTCCTTTTGGCATCAGTGTCCTTTTGGCATCAATGTCCTTTTGGCATCAGTGTCCTTTTAGCATCAGTGTCCTTTTGGCACTTATCATTGTCCTTTTGGCATTAGTGTCCTTTTAGCATCAGTGTCCTTTTGGCACTTATCATTGTCCTTTTGGCATTAGTGTCCTTTTGGCATCAGTGTCCTTTTGGCATCAATGTCCTTGTGGCATTAGTGTCCTTTTAGCATCAGTGTCCTTTTGGCACTTATCATTGTCCTTTTGGCATTAGTGTCCTTTTAGCATCAGTGTCCTTTTGGCACTTATCATTGTCCTTTTGGCATTAGTGTCCTTTTAGCATCAGTGTCCTTTTGGCACTTATCATTGTCCTTTTGGCATTAGTGTCCTTTTAGCATCAGTGTCCTTTTGGCACTTATCATTGTCCTTTTGGCATTAGTGTCCTTTTGGCATCAGTGTCCTTTTGGCACTTATCATTGTCCTTTTGGCATTAGTGTCCTTTTGGCATCAGTGTCCTTTTGGCATCAATGTCCTTTTGGCATCAGTGTCCTTTTAGCATCAGTGTCCTTTTGGCACTTATCATTGTCCTTTTGGCATTAGTGTCGTTTTAGCATCAGTGTCCTTTTGGCACTTATCATTGTCCTTTTGGCATTAGTGTCCTTGTAGCATCAGTGTCCTTTTGGCACTTATCATTGTCCTTTTGGCATTAGTGTCCTTTTAGCATCAGTGTCCTTTTGGCACTTATCATTGTCCTTTTGGCATTAGTGTCCTTTTGGCATCAGTGTCCTTTTGGCACTTATAGGTTACAAACATAACCACAGTTATCATTGGCCTTTTGGCATTAGTGTCCTTTTGGCATCAGTGTCCTTTTGGCATCAATGTCCTTTTGGCATCAGTGTCCTTTTAGCATCAGTGTCCTTTTGGCACTTATCATTGTCCTTTTGGCATTAGTGTCCTTTTAGCATCAGTGTCCTTTTGGCACTTATCATTGTCCTTTTGGCATTAGTGTCCTTTTAGCATCAGTGTCCTTTTGGCACTTATCATTGTCCTTTTGGCATTAGTGTCCTTTTGGCATCAGTGTCCTTTTGGCACTTATCATTGTCCTTTTGGCATTAGTGTCCTTTTGGCATCAGTGTCCTTTTGGCATCAATGTCCTTTTGGCATCAGTGTCCTTTTAGCATCAGTGTCCTTTTGGCACTTATCATTGTCCTTTTGGCATTAGTGTCCTTTTAGCATCAGTGTCCTTTTGGCACTTATCATTGTCCTTTTGGCATTAGTGTCCTTTTGGCATCAGTGTCCTTTTGGCATCAATGTCCTTTTGGCATCAGTGTCCTTTTAGCATCAGTGTCCTTTTGGCACTTATCATTGTCCTTTTGGCATTAGTGTCCTTTTAGCATCAGTGTCCTTTTGGCACTTATCATTATCCTTTTGGCATTAGTGTCCTTTTAGCATCAGTGTCCTTTTGGCATCAATGTCCTTTTGGCATCAGTGTCCTTTTAGCATCAGTGTCCTTTTGGCACTTATCATTGTCCTTTTGGCATTAGTGTCCTTTTAGCATCAGTGTCCTTTTGGCACTTATCATTGTCCTTTTGGCATTAGTGTCCTTTTAGCATCAGTGTCCTTTTGGCACTTATCATTGTCCTTTTGGCATTAGTGTCCTTTTAGCATCAGTGTCCTTTTGGCACTTATCATTGTCCTTTTGGCATTAGTGTCCTTTTAGCATCAGTGTCCTTTTGGCACTTATCATTGTCCTTTTGGCATTAGTGTCCTTTTAGCATCAGTGTCCTTTTGGCACTTATCATTGTCCTTTTGGCATTAGTGTCCTTTTGGCATCAGTGTCCTTTTGGCACTTATCATTGTCCTTTTGGCATTAGTGTCCTTTTGGCATCAGTGTCCTTTTGGCATCAATGTCCTTTTGGCATCAGTGTCCTTTTAGCATCAGTGTCCTTTTGGCACTTATCATTGTCCTTTTGGCATTAGTGTCGTTTTAGCATCAGTGTCCTTTTGGCACTTATCATTGTCCTTTTGGCATTAGTGTCCTTGTAGCATCAGTGTCCTTTTGGCACTTATCATTGTCCTTTTGGCATTAGTGTCCTTTTAGCATCAGTGTCCTTTTGGCACTTATCATTGTCCTTTTGGCATTAGTGTCCTTTTGGCATCAGTGTCCTTTTGGCACTTATAGGTTACAAACATAACCACAGTTATCATTGGCCTTTTGGCATTAGTGTCCTTTTGGCATCAGTGTCCTTTTGGCATCAATGTCCTTTTGGCATCAGTGTCCTTTTAGCATCAGTGTCCTTTTGGCACTTATCATTGTCCTTTTGGCATTAGTGTCCTTTTAGCATCAGTGTCCTTTTGGCACTTATCATTGTCCTTTTGGCATTAGTGTCCTTTTAGCATCAGTGTCCTTTTGGCACTTATCATTGTCCTTTTGGCATTAGTGTCCTTTTGGCATCAGTGTCCTTTTGGCACTTATCATTGTCCTTTTGGCATTAGTGTCCTTTTGGCATCAGTGTCCTTTTGGCATCAATGTCCTTTTGGCATCAGTGTCCTTTTAGCATCAGTGTCCTTTTGGCACTTATCATTGTCCTTTTGGCATTAGTGTCCTTTTAGCATCAGTGTCCTTTTGGCACTTATCATTGTCCTTTTGGCATTAGTGTCCTTTTGGCATCAGTGTCCTTTTGGCATCAATGTCCTTTTGGCATCAGTGTCCTTTTAGCATCAGTGTCCTTTTGGCACTTATCATTGTCCTTTTGGCATTAGTGTCCTTTTAGCATCAGTGTCCTTTTGGCACTTATCATTATCCTTTTGGCATTAGTGTCCTTTTAGCATCAGTGTCCTTTTGGCATCAATGTCCTTTTGGCATCAGTGTCCTTTTAGCATCAGTGTCCTTTTGGCACTTATCATTGTCCTTTTGGCATTAGTGTCCTTTTAGCATCAGTGTCCTTTTGGCACTTATCATTGTCCTTTTGGCATTAGTGTCCTTTTAGCATCAGTGTCCTTTTGGCACTTATCATTGTCCTTTTGGCATTAGTGTCCTTTTAGCATCAGTGTCCTTTTGGCACTTATCATTGTCCTTTTGGCATTAGTGTCCTTTTAGCATCAGTGTCCTTTTGGCACTTATCATTGTCCTTTTGGCATTAGTGTCCTTTTAGCATCAGTGTCCTTTTGGCACTTATCATTGTCCTTTTGGCATTAGTGTCCTTTTGGCATCAGTGTCCTTTTGGCACTTATCATTGTCCTTTTGGCATTAGTGTCCTTTTGGCATCAGTGTCCTTTTGGCATCAATGTCCTTTTGGCATCAGTGTCCTTTTAGCATCAGTGTCCTTTTGGCACTTATCATTGTCCTTTTGGCATTAGTGTCCTTTTAGCATCAGTGTCCTTTTGGCACTTATCATTGTCCTTTTGGCATTAGTGTCCTTTTGGCATCAGTGTCCTTTTGGCATCAATGTCCTTTTGGCATCAGTGTCCTTTTAGCATCAGTGTCCTTTTGGCACTTATCATTGTCCTTTTGGCATTAGTGTCCTTTTAGCATCAGTGTCCTTTTGGCACTTATCATTGTCCTTTTGGCATTAGTGTCCTTTTAGCATCAGTGTCCTTTTGGCACTTATCATTGTCCTTTTGGCATTAGTGTCCTTTTAGCATCAGTGTCCTTTTGGCACTTATCATTGTCCTTTTGGCATTAGTGTCCTTTTAGCATCAGTGTCCTTTTGGCACTTATCATTGTCCTTTTGGCATTAGTGTCCTTTTAGCATCAGTGTCCTTTTGGCACTTATCATTGTCCTTTTGGCATTAGTGTCCTTTTAGCATCAGTGTCCTTTTGGCATCAATGTCCTTTTGGCATCAGTGTCCTTTTAGCACCAGTGTCCTTTTGGCACTTATCATTGTCCTTTTGGCATTAGTGTCCTTTTAGCATCAGTGTCCTTTTGGCACTTATCATTGTCCTTTTGGCATTAGTGTCCTTTTAGCATCAGTGTCCTTTTGGCACTTATCATTGTCCTTTTGGCATTAGTGTCCTTTTAGCATCAGTGTCCTTTTGGCACTTATCATTGTCCTTTTGGCATTAGTGTCCTTTTAGCATCAGTGTCCTTTTGGCACTTATCATTGTCCTTTTGGCATTAGTGTCCTTTTAGCATCAGTGTCCTTTTGGCACTTATCATTGTCCTTTTGGCATTAGTGTCCTTTTAGCATCATTGTCCTTTTGGCATTAGTGTCCTTTTAGCATCAGTGTCCTTTTGGCACTTATCATTGTCCTTTTGGCATTAGTGTCCTTTTAGCATCAGTGTCCTTTTGGCACTTATCATTGTCCTTTTGGCATTAGTGTCCTTTTAGCATCAGTGTCCTTTTGGCACTTATCATTGTCCTTTTGGCATTAGTGTCCTTTTAGCATCAGTGTCCTTTTGGCACTTATCATTGTCCTTTTGGCATTAGTGTCCTTTTGGCATCAGTGTCCTTTTGGCACTTATCATTGTCCTTTTGGCATTAGTGTCCTTTTGGCATCAGTGTCCTTTTGGCATCAATGTCCTTTTGGCATCAGTGTCCTTTTAGCATCAGTGTCCTTTTGGCACTTATCATTGTCCTTTTGGCATCAGTGTCCTTTTGGCACTTATCATTGTCCTTTTGGCATTAGTGTCCTTTTGGCATCAGTGTCCTTTTGGCATCAATGTCCTTTTGGCATCAGTGTCCTTTTAGCATCAGTGTCCTTTTGGCACTTATCATTGTCCTTTTGGCATTAGTGTCCTTTTAGCATCAGTGTCCTTTTGGCACTTATCATTGTCCTTTTGGCATTAGTGTCCTTTTGGCATCAGTGTCCTTTTGGCATCAATGTCCTTTTGGCATCAGTGTCCTTTTAGCATCAGTGTCCTTTTGGCACTTATCATTGTCCTTTTGGCATTAGTGTCCTTTTAGCATCAGTGTCCTTTTGGCACTTATCATTGTCCTTTTGGCATTAGTGTCCTTTTAGCATCAGTGTCCTTTTGGCACTTATCATTGTCCTTTTGGCATTAGTGTCCTTTTAGCATCAGTGTCCTTTTGGCACTTATCATTGTCCTTTTGGCATTAGTGTCCTTTTAGCATCAGTGTCCTTTTGGCACTTATCATTGTCCTTTTGGCATTAGTGTCCTTTTAGCATCAGTGTCCTTTTGGCACTTATCATTGTCCTTTTGGCATTAGTGTCCTTTTAGCATCAGTGTCCTTTTGGCATCAATGTCCTTTTGGCATCAGTGTCCTTTTAGCACCAGTGTCCTTTTGGCACTTATCATTGTCCTTTTGGCATTAGTGTCCTTTTAGCATCAGTGTCCTTTTGGCACTTATCATTGTCCTTTTGGCATTAGTGTCCTTTTAGCATCAGTGTCCTTTTGGCACTTATCATTGTCCTTTTGGCATTAGTGTCCTTTTAGCATCAGTGTCCTTTTGGCACTTATCATTGTCCTTTTGGCATTAGTGTCCTTTTAGCATCAGTGTCCTTTTGGCACTTATCATTGTCCTTTTGGCATTAGTGTCCTTTTAGCATCAGTGTCCTTTTGGCACTTATCATTGTCCTTTTGGCATTAGTGTCCTTTTAGCATCATTGTCCTTTTGGCATTAGTGTCCTTTTAGCATCAGTGTCCTTTTGGCACTTATCATTGTCCTTTTGGCATTAGTGTCCTTTTAGCATCAGTGTCCTTTTGGCACTTATCATTGTCCTTTTGGCATTAGTGTCCTTTTAGCATCAGTGTCCTTTTGGCACTTATCATTGTCCTTTTGGCATTAGTGTCCTTTTAGCATCAGTGTCCTTTTGGCACTTATCATTGTCCTTTTGGCATTAGTGTCCTTTTGGCATCAGTGTCCTTTTGGCACTTATCATTGTCCTTTTGGCATTAGTGTCCTTTTGGCATCAGTGTCCTTTTGGCATCAATGTCCTTTTGGCATCAGTGTCCTTTTAGCATCAGTGTCCTTTTGGCACTTATCATTGTCCTTTTGGCATTAGTGTCCTTTTAGCATCAGTGTCCTTTTGGCACTTATCATTGTCCTTTTGGCATTAGTGTCCTTTTAGCATCAGTGTCCTTTTGGCACTTATCATTGTCCTTTTGGCATTAGTGTCCTTTTGGCATCAGTGTCCTTTTGGCACTTATAGGTTACAAACATAACCCCAGTTATCATTGGCCTTTTGGCATTAGTGTCCTTTTGGCATCAGTGTCCTTTTGGCATCAATGTCCTTTTGGCATCAGTGTCCTTTTAGCATCAGTGTCCTTTTGGCACTTATCATTGTCCTTTTGGCATTAGTGTCCTTTTAGCATCAGTGTCCTTTTGGCACTTATCATTGTCCTTTTGGCATTAGTGTCCTTTTGGCATCAGTGTCCTTTTGGCATCAATGTCCTTTTGGCATCAGTGTCCTTTTAGCATCAGTGTCCTTTTGGCACTTATCATTATCCTTTTGGCATTAGTGTCCTTTTAGCATCAGTGTCCTTTTGGCATCAATGTCCTTTTGGCATCAGTGTCCTTTTAGCATCAGTGTCCTTTTGGCACTTATCATTGTCCTTTTGGCATTAGTGTCCTTTTAGCATCAGTGTCCTTTTGGCACTTATCATTGTCCTTTTGGCATTAGTGTCCTTTTAGCATCAGTGTCCTTTTGGCACTTATCATTGTCCTTTTGGCATTAGTGTCCTTTTGGCATCAGTGTCCTTTTGGCACTTATCATTGTCCTTTTGGCATTAGTGTCCTTTTGGCATCAGTGTCCTTTTGGCATCAATGTCCTTTTGGCATCAGTGTCCTTTTAGCATCAGTGTCCTTTTGGCACTTATCATTGTCCTTTTGGCATTAGTGTCCTTTTAGCATCAGTGTCCTTTTGGCACTTATCATTGTCCTTTTGGCATTAGTGTCCTTTTGGCATCAGTGTCCTTTTGGCATCAATGTCCTTTTGGCATCAGTGTCCTTTTAGCATCAGTGTCCTTTTGGCACTTATCATTGTCCTTTTGGCATTAGTGTCCTTTTAGCATCAGTGTCCTTTTGGCACTTATCATTATCCTTTTGGCATTAGTGTCCTTTTAGCATCAGTGTCCTTTTGGCATCAATGTCCTTTTGGCATCAGTGTCCTTTTAGCATCAGTGTCCTTTTGAAACTTATCATTGTCCTTTTGGCATTAGTGTCCTTTTAGCATCAGTGTCCTTTTGGCACTTATCATTGTCCTTTTGGCATTAGTGTCCTTTTAGCATCAGTGTCCTTTTGGCACTTATCATTGTCCTTTTGGCATTAGTGTCCTTTTGGCATCAGTGTCCTTTTGGCACTTATCATTGTCCTTTTGGCATTAGTGTCCTTTTGGCATCAGTGTCCTTTTGGCATCAATGTCCTTTTGGCATCAGTGTCCTTTTAGCATCAGTGTCCTTTTGGCACTTATCATTGTCCTTTTGGCATTAGTGTCCTTTTAGCATCAGTGTCCTTTTGGCACTTATCATTGTCCTTTTGGCATTAGTGTCCTTTTGGCATCAGTGTCCTTTTGGCATCAATGTCCTTTTGGCATCAGTGTCCTTTTAGCATCAGTGTCCTTTTGGCACTTATCATTGTCCTTTTGGCATTAGTGTCCTTTTAGCATCAGTGTCCTTTTGGCACTTATCATTATCCTTTTGGCATTAGTGTCCTTTTAGCATCAGTGTCCTTTTGGCATCAATGTCCTTTTGGCATCAGTGTCCTTTTAGCATCAGTGTCCTTTTGGCACTTATCATTGTCCTTTTGGCATTAGTGTCCTTTTAGCATCAGTGTCCTTTTGGCACTTATCATTGTCCTTTTGGCATTAGTGTCCTTTTAGCATCAGTGTCCTTTTGGCACTTATCATTGTCCTTTTGGCATTAGTGTCCTTTTAGCATCAGTGTCCTTTTGGCACTTATCATTGTCCTTTTGGCATTAGTGTCCTTTTAGCATCAGTGTCCTTTTGGCACTTATCATTGTCCTTTTGGCATTAGTGTCCTTTTGGCATCAGTGTCCTTTTGGCACTTATCAATGTCCTTTTGGCATTAGTGTCCTTTTGGCATCAGTTTCCTTTTGGCATCAATGTCCTTTTGGCATCAGTGTCCTTTTAGCATCAGTGTCCTTTTGGCACTTATCATTGTCCTTTTGGCATTAGTGTCCTTTTAGCATCAGTGTCCTTTTGGCACTTATCATTGTCCTTTTGGCATTAGTGTCCTTTTGGCATCAGTGTCCTTTTGGCATCAATGTCCTTTTGGCATCAGTGTCCTTTTAGCATCAGTGTCCTTTTGGCACTTATCATTGTCCTTTTGGCATTAGTGTCCTTTTAGCATCAGTGTCCTTTTGGCACTTATCATTGTCCTTTTGGCATTAGTGTCCTTTTAGCATCAGTGTCCTTTTGGCACTTATCATTGTCCTTTTGGCATTAGTGTCCTTTTAGCATCAGTGTCCTTTTGGCACTTATCATTGTCCTTTTGGCATTAGTGTCCTTTTGGCATCAGTGTCCTTTTGGCATCAATGTCCTTTTGGCATCAGTGTCCTTTTAGCATCAGTGTCCTTTTGGCACTTATCATTGTCCTTTTGGCATTAGTGTCCTTTTAGCATCAGTGTCCTTTTGGCACTTATCATTGTCCTTTTGGCATTAGTGTCCTTTTGGCATCAGTGTCCTTTTGGCATCAATGTCCTTTTGGCATCAGTGTCCTTTTAGCATCAGTGTCCTTTTGGCACTTATCATTGTCCTTTTGGCATTAGTGTCCTTTTAGCATCAGTGTCCTTTTGGCACTTATCATTGTCCTTTTGGCATTAGTGTCCTTTTGGCATCAGTGTCCTTTTGGCATCAATGTCCTTGTGGCATTAGTGTCCTTTTAGCATCAGTGTCCTTTTGGCACTTATCATTGTCCTTTTGGCATTAGTGTCCTTTTAGCATCAGTGTCCTTTTGGCACTTATCATTGTCCTTTTGGCATTAGTGTCCTTTTAGCATCAGTGTCCTTTTGGCACTTATCATTGTCCTTTTGGCATTAGTGTCCTTTTAGCATCAGTGTCCTTTTGGCACTTATCATTGTCCTTTTGGCATTAGTGTCCTTTTGGCATCAGTGTCCTTTTGGCACTTATCATTGTCCTTTTGGCATTAGTGTCCTTTTGGCATCAGTGTCCTTTTGGCATCAATGTCCTTTTGGCATCAGTGTCCTTTTAGCATCAGTGTCCTTTTGGCACTTATCATTGTCCTTTTGGCATTAGTGTCGTTTTAGCATCAGTGTCCTTTTGGCACTTATCATTGTCCTTTTGGCATTAGTGTCCTTGTAGCATCAGTGTCCTTTTGGCACTTATCATTGTCCTTTTGGCATTAGTGTCCTTTTAGCATCAGTGTCCTTTTGGCACTTATCATTGTCCTTTTGGCATTAGTGTCCTTTTGGCATCAGTGTCCTTTTGGCACTTATAGGTTACAAACATAACCACAGTTATCATTGGCCTTTTGGCATTAGTGTCCTTTTGGCATCAGTGTCCTTTTGGCATCAATGTCCTTTTGGCATCAGTGTCCTTTTAGCATCAGTGTCCTTTTGGCACTTATCATTGTCCTTTTGGCATTAGTGTCCTTTTAGCATCAGTGTCCTTTTGGCACTTATCATTGTCCTTTTGGCATTAGTGTCCTTTTGGCATCAGTGTCCTTTTGGCATCAATGTCCTTTTGGCATCAGTGTCCTTTTAGCATCAGTGTCCTTTTGGCACTTATCATTGTCCTTTTGGCATTAGTGTCCTTTTAGCATCAGTGTCCTTTTGGCACTTATCATTGTCCTTTTGGCATTAGTGTCCTTTTGGCATCAGTGTCCTTTTGGCATCAATGTCCTTGTGGCATCAGTGTCCTTTTAGCATCAGTGTCCTTTTGGCACTTATCATTGTCCTTTTGGCATTAGTGTCCTTTTAGCATCAGTGTCCTATTGGCACTTATCATTGTCCTTTTGGCATTAGTGTCCTTTTAGCATCAGTGTCCTTTTGGCACTTATCATTGTCCTTTTGGCATTAGTGTCCTTTTAGCATCAGTGTCCTTTTGGCACTTATCATTGTCCTTTTGGCATTAGTGTCCTTTTAGCATCAGTGTCCTTTTGGCACTTATCATTGTCCTTTTGGCATTAGTGTCCTTTTAGCATCAGTGTCCTTTTGGCACTTATCATTGTCCTTTTGGCATTAGTGTCCTTTTAGCATCAGTGTCCTTTTGGCACTTATCATTGTCCTTTTGGCATCAGTGTCCTTTTAGCATCAGTGTCCTTTTGGCACTTATCATTGTCCTTTTGGCATTAGTGTCCTTTTAGCATCAGTGTCCTTTTGGCACTTATCATTGTCCTTTTGGCATTAGTGTCCTTTTAGCATCAGTGTCCTTTTGGCACTTATCATTGTCCTTTTGGCATTAGTGTCCTTTTAGCATCAGTGTCCTTTTGGCACTTATCATTGTCCTTTTGGCATTAGTGTCCTTTTAGCATCAGTGTCCTTTTGGCACTTATCATTGTCCTTTTGGCATTAGTGTCCTTTTAGCATCAGTGTCCTTTTGGCACTTATCATTGTCCTTTTGGCATTAGTGTCCTTTTAGCATCAGTGTCCTTTTGGCACTTATCATTGTCCTTTTGGCATTAGTGTCCTTTTAGCATCAGTGTCCTTTTGGCATCAATGTCCTTTTGGCATCAGTGTCCTTTTAGCATCAGTGTCCTTTTGGCACTTATCATTGTCCTTTTGGCATCAGTGTCCTTTTAGCATCAGTGTCCTTTTGGCAATTATCATTGTCCTTTTGGCATTAGTTTCCTTTTAGCATCAGTGTCCTTTTGGCACTTATCATTGTCCTTTTGGCATTAGTGTCCTTTTAGCATCAGTGTCCTTTTGGCACTTATCATTGTCCTTTTGGCATTAGTGTCCTTTTAGCATCAGTGTCCTTTTGGCACTTATCATTGTCCTTTTGGCATTAGTGTCCTTTTAGCATCAGTGTCCTTTTGGCACTTATCATTGTCCTTTTGGCATTAGTGTCCTTTTAGCATTAGTGTCCTTTTAGCATCAGTGTCCTTTTGGCACTTATCATTGTCCTTTTGGCATTAATGTCCTTTTAGCATCAGTGTCCTTTTGGCACTTATCATTGTCCTTTTGGCATTAGTGTCCTTTTAGCATCAGTGTCCTTTTGGCACTTATCATTGTCCTTTTGGCATTAGTGTCCTTTTAGCATCAGTGTCCTTTTGGCACTTATCATTGTCCTTTTGGCATTAGTGTCCTTTTAGCATCAGTGTCCTTTTGGCACTTATCATTGTCCTTTTGGCATTAGTGTCCTTTTAGCATCAGTGTCCTTTTGGCACTTATCATTGTCCTTTTGGCATTAGTGTCCTTTTAGCATCAGTGTCCTTTTGGCACTTATCATTGTCCTTTTGGCATTAGTGTCCTTTTGGCATCAGTGTCCTTTTGGCATCAATGTCCTTGTGGCATTAGTGTCCTTTTAGCATCAGTGTCCTTTTGGCACTTATCATTGTCCTTTTGGCATTAGTGTCCTTTTAGCATCAGTGTCCTTTTGGCACTTATCATTGTCCTTTTGGCATTAGTGTCCTTTTAGCATCAGTGTCCTTTTGGCACTTATCATTGTCCTTTTGGCATTAGTGTCCTTTTAGCATCAGTGTCCTTTTGGCACTTATCATTGTCCTTTTGGCATTAGTGTCCTTTTGGCATCAGTGTCCTTTTGGCACTTATCATTGTCCTTTTGGCATTAGTGTCCTTTTGGCATCAGTGTCCTTTTGGCATCAATGTCCTTTTGGCATCAGTGTCCTTTTAGCATCAGTGTCCTTTTGGCACTTATCATTGTCCTTTTGGCATTAGTGTCGTTTTAGCATCAGTGTCCTTTTGGCACTTATCATTGTCCTTTTGGCATTAGTGTCCTTGTAGCATCAGTGTCCTTTTGGCACTTATCATTGTCCTTTTGGCATTAGTGTCCTTTTAGCATCAGTGTCCTTTTGGCACTTATCATTGTCCTTTTGGCATTAGTGTCCTTTTGGCATCAGTGTCCTTTTGGCACTTATAGGTTACAAACATAACCACAGTTATCATTGGCCTTTTGGCATTAGTGTCCTTTTGGCATCAGTGTCCTTTTGGCATCAATGTCCTTTTGGCATCAGTGTCCTTTTAGCATCAGTGTCCTTTTGGCACTTATCATTGTCCTTTTGGCATTAGTGTCCTTTTAGCATCAGTGTCCTTTTGGCACTTATCATTGTCCTTTTGGCATTAGTGTCCTTTTGGCATCAGTGTCCTTTTGGCATCAATGTCCTTTTGGCATCAGTGTCCTTTTAGCATCAGTGTCCTTTTGGCACTTATCATTGTCCTTTTGGCATTAGTGTCCTTTTAGCATCAGTGTCCTTTTGGCACTTATCATTGTCCTTTTGGCATTAGTGTCCTTTTGGCATCAGTGTCCTTTTGGCATCAATGTCCTTGTGGCATCAGTGTCCTTTTAGCATCAGTGTCCTTTTGGCACTTATCATTGTCCTTTTGGCATTAGTGTCCTTTTAGCATCAGTGTCCTATTGGCACTTATCATTGTCCTTTTGGCATTAGTGTCCTTTTAGCATCAGTGTCCTTTTGGCACTTATCATTGTCCTTTTGGCATTAGTGTCCTTTTAGCATCAGTGTCCTTTTGGCACTTATCATTGTCCTTTTGGCATTAGTGTCCTTTTAGCATCAGTGTCCTTTTGGCACTTATCATTGTCCTTTTGGCATTAGTGTCCTTTTAGCATCAGTGTCCTTTTGGCACTTATCATTGTCCTTTTGGCATTAGTGTCCTTTTAGCATCAGTGTCCTTTTGGCACTTATCATTGTCCTTTTGGCATCAGTGTCCTTTTAGCATCAGTGTCCTTTTGGCACTTATCATTGTCCTTTTGGCATTAGTGTCCTTTTAGCATCAGTGTCCTTTTGGCACTTATCATTGTCCTTTTGGCATTAGTGTCCTTTTAGCATCAGTGTCCTTTTGGCACTTATCATTGTCCTTTTGGCATTAGTGTCCTTTTAGCATCAGTGTCCTTTTGGCACTTATCATTGTCCTTTTGGCATTAGTGTCCTTTTAGCATCAGTGTCCTTTTGGCACTTATCATTGTCCTTTTGGCATTAGTGTCCTTTTAGCATCAGTGTCCTTTTGGCACTTATCATTGTCCTTTTGGCATTAGTGTCCTTTTAGCATCAGTGTCCTTTTGGCACTTATCATTGTCCTTTTGGCATTAGTGTCCTTTTAGCATCAGTGTCCTTTTGGCATCAATGTCCTTTTGGCATCAGTGTCCTTTTAGCATCAGTGTCCTTTTGGCACTTATCATTGTCCTTTTGGCATCAGTGTCCTTTTAGCATCAGTGTCCTTTTGGCAATTATCATTGTCCTTTTGGCATTAGTTTCCTTTTAGCATCAGTGTCCTTTTGGCACTTATCATTGTCCTTTTGGCATTAGTGTCCTTTTAGCATCAGTGTCCTTTTGGCACTTATCATTGTCCTTTTGGCATTAGTGTCCTTTTAGCATCAGTGTCCTTTTGGCACTTATCATTGTCCTTTTGGCATTAGTGTCCTTTTAGCATCAGTGTCCTTTTGGCACTTATCATTGTCCTTTTGGCATTAGTGTCCTTTTAGCATTAGTGTCCTTTTAGCATCAGTGTCCTTTTGGCACTTATCATTGTCCTTTTGGCATTAATGTCCTTTTAGCATCAGTGTCCTTTTGGCACTTATCATTGTCCTTTTGGCATTAGTGTCCTTTTAGCATCAGTGTCCTTTTGGCACTTATCATTGTCCTTTTGGCATTAGTGTCCTTTTAGCATCAGTGTCCTTTTGGCACTTATCATTGTCCTTTTGGCATTAGTGTCCTTTTAGCATCAGTGTCCTTTTGGCACTTATCATTGTCCTTTTGGCATTAGTGTCCTTTTGGCATCAGTGTCCTTTTGGCACTTATAGGTTACAAACATAACCCCAGTTATCATTGGCCTTTTGGCATTAGTGTCCTTTTGGCATCAGTGTCCTTTTGGCATCAATGTCCTTTTGGCATCAGTGTCCTTTTAGCATCAGTGTCCTTTTGGCACTTATCATTGTCCTTTTGGCATTAGTGTCCTTTTAGCATCAGTGTCCTTTTGGCACTTATCATTGTCCTTTTGGCATTAGTGTCCTTTTGGCATCAGTGTCCTTTTGGCATCAATGTCCTTTTGGCATCAGTGTCCTTTTAGCATCAGTGTCCTTTTGGCACTTATCATTGTCCTTTTGGCATTAGTGTCCTTTTAGCATCAGTGTCCTTTTGGCACTTATCATTGTCCTTTTGGCATTAGTGTCCTTTTAGCATCAGTGTCCTTTTGGCACTTATCATTGTCCTTTTGGCATTAGTGTCCTTTTAGCATCAGTGTCCTTTTGGCACTTATCATTGTCCTTTTGGCATTAGTGTCCTTTTAGCATCAGTGTCCTTTTGGCACTTATCATTGTCCTTTTGGCATTAGTGTCCTTTTAGCATCAGTGTCCTTTTGGCACTTATCATTGTCCTTTTGGCATTAGTGTCCTTTTAGCATCAGTGTCCTTTTGGCACTTATCATTGTCCTTTTGGCATTAGTGTCCTTTTAGCATCAGTGTCCTTTTGGCACTTATCATTGTCCTTTTGGCATTAGTGTCCTTTTAGCATCAGTGTCCTTTTGGCACTTATCATTGTCCTTTTGGCATTAGTGTCCTTTTGGCATCAGTGTCCTTTTGGCACTTATCATTGTCCTTTTGGCATTAGTGTCCTTTTGGCATCAGTGTCCTTTTGGCATCAATGTCCTTTTGGCATCAGTGTCCTTTTAGCATCAGTGTCCTTTTGGCACTTATCATTGTCCTTTTGGCATTAGTGTCCTTTTAGCATCAGTGTCCTTTTGGCACATATCATTGTCCTTTTGGCATTAGTGTCCTTTTAGCATCAGTGTCCTTTTGGCACTTATCATTGTCCTTTTGGCATTAGTGTCCTTTTAGCATCAGTGTCCTTTTGGCACTTATCATTTTCCTTTTGGCATTAGTGTCCTTTTAGCATCAGTGTCCTTTTGGCACTTATCATTGTCCTTTTGGCATTAGTGTCCTTTTAGCATCAGTGTCCTTTTGGCACTAATCATTGTCCTTTTGGCATTAGTGTCCTTTTAGCATCAGTGTCCTTTTGGCACTTATCATTGTCCTTTTGGCATTAGTGTCCTTTTAGCATCAGTGTCCTTTTGGCACTTATCATTGTCCTTTTGGCATTAGTGTCCTTTTAGCATCAGTGTCCTTTTGGCACTTATCATTGTCCTTTTGGCATTAGTGTCCTTTTAGCATCAGTGTCCTTTTGGCACTTATCATTGTCCTTTTGGCATTAGTGTCCTTTTAGCATCAGTGTCCTTTTGGCACTTATCATTGTCCTTTTGGCATTAGTGTCCTTTTAGCATCAGTGTCCTTTTGGCATCAATGTCCTTTTGGCATCAGTGTCCTTTTAGCATCAGTGTCCTTTTGGCACTTATCATTGTCCTTTTGGCATTAGTGTCCTTTTAGCATCAGTGTCCTTTTGGCACTTATCATTGTCCTTTTGGCATTAGTGTCCTTTTAGCATCAGTGTCCTTTTGGCACTTATCATTGTCCTTTTGGCATTAGTGTCCTTTTAGCATCAGTGTCCTTTTGGCACTTATCATTGTCCTTTTGGCATTAGTGTCCTTTTAGCATCAGTGTCCTTTTGGCACTTATCATTGTCCTTTTGGCATTAGTGTCCTTTTAGCATCAGTGTCCTTTTGGCACTTATCATTGTCCTTTTGGCATTAGTGTCCTTTTAGCATCAGTGTCCTTTTGGCATCAATGTCCTTTTGGCATCAGTGTCCTTTTAGCATCAGTGTCCTTTTGGCACTTATCATTGTCCTTTTGGCATCAGTGTCCTTTTAGCATCAGTGTCCTTTTGGCACTTATCATTGTCCTTTTGGCATTAGTGTCCTTTTAGCATCAGTGTCCTTTTGGCACTTATCATTGTCCTTTTGGCATTAGTGTCCTTTTAGCATCAGTGTCCTTTTGGCACTTATCATTGTCCTTTTGGCATTAGTGTCCTTTTAGCATCAGTGTCCTTTTGGCACTTATCATTGTCCTTTTGGCATTAGTGTCCTTTTAGCATCAGTGTCCTTTTGGCACTTATCATTGTCCTTTTGGCATTAGTGTCCTTTTAGCATCAGTGTCCTTTTGGCACTTATCATTGTCCTTTTGGCATTAGTGTCCTTTTAGCATCAGTGTCCTTTTGGCATCAATGTCCTTTTGGCATCAGTGTCCTTTTAGCATCAGTGTCCTTTTGGCACTTATCATTGTCCTTTTGGCATCAGTGTCCTTTTAGCATCAGTGTCCTTTTGGCAATTATCATTGTCCTTTTGGCATTAGTTTCCTTTTAGCATCAGTGTCCTTTTGGCACTTATCATTGTCCTTTTGGCATTAGTGTCCTTTTAGCATCAGTGTCCTTTTGGCACTTATCATTGTCCTTTTGGCATTAGTGTCCTTTTAGCATCAGTGTCCTTTTGGCACTTATCATTGTCCTTTTGGCATTAGTGTCCTTTTAGCATCAGTGTCCTTTTGGCACTTATCATTGTCCTTTTGGCATTAGTGTCCTTTTAGCATTAGTGTCCTTTTAGCATCAGTGTCCTTTTGGCACTTATCATTGTCCTTTTGGCATTAATGTCCTTTTAGCATCAGTGTCCTTTTGGCACTTATCATTGTCCTTTTGGCATTAGTGTCCTTTTAGCATCAGTGTCCTTTTGGCACTTATCATTGTCCTTTTGGCATTAGTGTCCTTTTAGCATCAGTGTCCTTTTGGCACTTATCATTGTCCTTTTGGCATTAGTGTCCTTTTAGCATCAGTGTCCTTTTGGCACTTATCATTGTCCTTTTGGCATTAGTGTCCTTTTAGCATCAGTGTCCTTTTGGCACTTATCATTGTCCTTTTGGCATTAGTGTCCTTTTAGCATCAGTGTCCTTTTGGCACTTATCATTGTCCTTTTGGCATTAGTGTCCTTTTAGCATCAGTGTCCTTTTGGCACTTATCATTGTCCTTTTGGCATTAGTGTCCTTTTAGCATCAGTGTCCTTTTGGCATCAATGTCCTTTTGGCATCAGTGTCCTTTTAGCATCAGTGTCCTTTTGGCACTTATCATTGTCCTTTTGGCATTAGTGTCCTTTTAGCATCAGTGTCCTTTTGGCACTTATCATTGTCCTTTTGGCATTAGTGTCCTTTTAGCATCAGTGTCCTTTTGGCACTTATCATTGTCCTTTTGGCATTAGTGTCCTTTTAGCATCAGTGTCCTTTTGGCACTTATCATTGTCCTTTTGGCATTAGTGTCCTTTTAGCATCAGTGTCCTTTTGGCACTTATCATTGTCCTTTTGGCATTAGTGTCCTTTTAGCATCAGTGTCCTTTTGGCACTTATCATTGTCCTTTTGGCATTAGTGTCCTTTTAGCATCAGTGTCCTTTTGGCATCAATGTCCTTTTGGCATCAGTGTCCTTTTAGCATCAGTGTCCTTTTGGCACTTATCATTGTCCTTTTGGCATTAGTGTCCTTTTAGCATCAGTGTCCTTTTGGCACTTATCATTGTCCTTTTGGCATTAGTGTCCTTTTAGCATCAGTGTCCTTTTGGCACTTATCATTGTCCTTTTGGCATTAGTGTCCTTTTAGCATCAGTGTCCTTTTGGCACTTATCATTGTCCTTTTGGCATTAGTGTCCTTTTAGCATCAGTGTCCTTTTGGCACTTATCATTGTCCTTTTGGCATTAGTGTCCTTTTAGCATCAGTGTCCTTTTGGCACTTATCATTGTCCTTTTGGCATTAGTGTCCTTTTAGCATCAGTGTCCTTTTGGCATCAATGTCCTTTTGGCATCAGTGTCCTTTTAGCATCAGTGTCCTTTTGGCACTTATCATTGTCCTTTTGGCATTAGTGTCCTTTTAGCATCAGTGTCCTTTTGGCACTTATCATTGTCCTTTTGGCATTAGTGTCCTTTTAGCATCAGTGTCCTTTTGGCACTTATCATTGTCCTTTTGGCATTAGTGTCCTTTTAGCATCAGTGTCCTTTTGGCACTTATCATTGTCCTTTTGGCATTAGTATCCTTTTAGCATCAGTGTCCTTTTGGCACTTATCATTGTCCTTTTGGCATTAGTGTCCTTTTAGCATCAGTGTCCTTTTGGCACTTATCATTGTCCTTTTGGCATTAGTGTCCTTTTAGCATCAGTGTCCTTTTGGCACTTATCATTGTCCTTTTGGCATTAGTGTCCTTTTAGCATTAGTGTCCTTTTAGCATCAGTGTCCTTTTGGCACTTATCATTGTCCTTTTGGCATTAATGTCCTTTTAGCATCAGTGTCCTTTTGGCACTTATCATTGTCCTTTTGGCATTAGTGTCCTTTTAGCATCAGTGTCCTTTTGGCACTTATCATTGTCCTTTTGGCATTAGTGTCCTTTTAGCATCAGTGTCCTTTTGGCACTTATCATTGTCCTTTTGGCATTAGTGTCCTTTTAGCATCAGTGTCCTTTTGGCACTTATCATTGTCCTTTTGGCATTAGTGTCCTTTTAGCATCAGTGTCCTTTTGGCACTTATCATTGTCCTTTTGGCATTAGTGTCCTTTTAGCATCAGTGTCCTTTTGGCACTTATCATTGTCCTTTTGGCATTAGTGTCCTTTTAGCATCAGTGTCCTTTTGGCACTTATCATTGTCCTTTTGGCATTAGTGTCCTTTTAGCATTAGTGTCCTTTTAGCATCAGTGTCCTTTTGGCACTTATCATTGTCCTTTTGGCATTAATGTCCTTTTAGCATCAGTGTCCTTTTGGCACTTATCATTGTCCTTTTGGCATTAGTGTCCTTTTAGCATCAGTGTCCTTTTGGCACTTATCATTGTCCTTTTGGCATTAGTGTCCTTTTAGCATCAGTGTCCTTTTGGCACTTATCATTGTCCTTTTGGCATTAGTGTCCTTTTAGCATCAGTGTCCTTTTGGCACTTATCATTGTCCTTTTGGCATTAGTGTCCTTTTAGCATCAGTGTCCTTTTGGCACTTATCATTGTCCTTTTGGCATTAGTGTCCTTTTAGCATCAGTGTCCTTTTGGCACTTATCATTGTCCTTTTGGCATTAGTGTCCTTTTGGCATCAGTGTCCTTTTGGCATCAATGTCCTTGTGGCATTAGTGTCCTTTTAGCATCAGTGTCCTTTTGGCACTTATCATTGTCCTTTTGGCATTAGTGTCCTTTTAGCATCAGTGTCCTTTTGGCACTTATCATTGTCCTTTTGGCATTAGTGTCCTTTTAGCATCAGTGTCCTTTTGGCACTTATCATTGTCCTTTTGGCATTAGTGTCCTTTTAGCATCAGTGTCCTTTTGGCACTTATCATTGTCCTTTTGGCATTAGTGTCCTTTTGGCATCAGTGTCCTTTTGGCACTTATCATTGTCCTTTTGGCATTAGTGTCCTTTTGGCATCAGTGTCCTTTTGGCATCAATGTCCTTTTGGCATCAGTGTCCTTTTAGCATCAGTGTCCTTTTGGCACTTATCATTGTCCTTTTGGCATTAGTGTCGTTTTAGCATCAGTGTCCTTTTGGCACTTATCATTGTCCTTTTGGCATTAGTGTCCTTGTAGCATCAGTGTCCTTTTGGCACTTATCATTGTCCTTTTGGCATTAGTGTCCTTTTAGCATCAGTGTCCTTTTGGCACTTATCATTGTCCTTTTGGCATTAGTGTCCTTTTGGCATCAGTGTCCTTTTGGCACTTATAGGTTACAAACATAACCACAGTTATCATTGGCCTTTTGGCATTAGTGTCCTTTTGGCATCAGTGTCCTTTTGGCATCAATGTCCTTTTGGCATCAGTGTCCTTTTAGCATCAGTGTCCTTTTGGCACTTATCATTGTCCTTTTGGCATTAGTGTCCTTTTAGCATCAGTGTCCTTTTGGCACTTATCATTGTCCTTTTGGCATTAGTGTCCTTTTGGCATCAGTGTCCTTTTGGCATCAATGTCCTTTTGGCATCAGTGTCCTTTTAGCATCAGTGTCCTTTTGGCACTTATCATTGTCCTTTTGGCATTAGTGTCCTTTTAGCATCAGTGTCCTTTTGGCACTTATCATTGTCCTTTTGGCATTAGTGTCCTTTTGGCATCAGTGTCCTTTTGGCATCAATGTCCTTGTGGCATCAGTGTCCTTTTAGCATCAGTGTCCTTTTGGCACTTATCATTGTCCTTTTGGCATTAGTGTCCTTTTAGCATCAGTGTCCTATTGGCACTTATCATTGTCCTTTTGGCATTAGTGTCCTTTTAGCATCAGTGTCCTTTTGGCACTTATCATTGTCCTTTTGGCATTAGTGTCCTTTTAGCATCAGTGTCCTTTTGGCACTTATCATTGTCCTTTTGGCATTAGTGTCCTTTTAGCATCAGTGTCCTTTTGGCACTTATCATTGTCCTTTTGGCATTAGTGTCCTTTTAGCATCAGTGTCCTTTTGGCACTTATCATTGTCCTTTTGGCATTAGTGTCCTTTTAGCATCAGTGTCCTTTTGGCACTTATCATTGTCCTTTTGGCATCAGTGTCCTTTTAGCATCAGTGTCCTTTTGGCACTTATCATTGTCCTTTTGGCATTAGTGTCCTTTTAGCATCAGTGTCCTTTTGGCACTTATCATTGTCCTTTTGGCATTAGTGTCCTTTTAGCATCAGTGTCCTTTTGGCACTTATCATTGTCCTTTTGGCATTAGTGTCCTTTTAGCATCAGTGTCCTTTTGGCACTTATCATTGTCCTTTTGGCATTAGTGTCCTTTTAGCATCAGTGTCCTTTTGGCACTTATCATTGTCCTTTTGGCATTAGTGTCCTTTTAGCATCAGTGTCCTTTTGGCACTTATCATTGTCCTTTTGGCATTAGTGTCCTTTTAGCATCAGTGTCCTTTTGGCACTTATCATTGTCCTTTTGGCATTAGTGTCCTTTTAGCATCAGTGTCCTTTTGGCATCAATGTCCTTTTGGCATCAGTGTCCTTTTAGCATCAGTGTCCTTTTGGCACTTATCATTGTCCTTTTGGCATCAGTGTCCTTTTAGCATCAGTGTCCTTTTGGCAATTATCATTGTCCTTTTGGCATTAGTTTCCTTTTAGCATCAGTGTCCTTTTGGCACTTATCATTGTCCTTTTGGCATTAGTGTCCTTTTAGCATCAGTGTCCTTTTGGCACTTATCATTGTCCTTTTGGCATTAGTGTCCTTTTAGCATCAGTGTCCTTTTGGCACTTATCATTGTCCTTTTGGCATTAGTGTCCTTTTAGCATCAGTGTCCTTTTGGCACTTATCATTGTCCTTTTGGCATTAGTGTCCTTTTAGCATTAGTGTCCTTTTAGCATCAGTGTCCTTTTGGCACTTATCATTGTCCTTTTGGCATTAATGTCCTTTTAGCATCAGTGTCCTTTTGGCACTTATCATTGTCCTTTTGGCATTAGTGTCCTTTTAGCATCAGTGTCCTTTTGGCACTTATCATTGTCCTTTTGGCATTAGTGTCCTTTTAGCATCAGTGTCCTTTTGGCACTTATCATTGTCCTTTTGGCATTAGTGTCCTTTTAGCATCAGTGTCCTTTTGGCACTTATCATTGTCCTTTTGGCATTAGTGTCCTTTTGGCATCAGTGTCCTTTTGGCACTTATAGGTTACAAACATAACCCCAGTTATCATTGGCCTTTTGGCATTAGTGTCCTTTTGGCATCAGTGTCCTTTTGGCATCAATGTCCTTTTGGCATCAGTGTCCTTTTAGCATCAGTGTCCTTTTGGCACTTATCATTGTCCTTTTGGCATTAGTGTCCTTTTAGCATCAGTGTCCTTTTGGCACTTATCATTGTCCTTTTGGCATTAGTGTCCTTTTGGCATCAGTGTCCTTTTGGCATCAATGTCCTTTTGGCATCAGTGTCCTTTTAGCATCAGTGTCCTTTTGGCACTTATCATTGTCCTTTTGGCATTAGTGTCCTTTTAGCATCAGTGTCCTTTTGGCACTTATCATTGTCCTTTTGGCATTAGTGTCCTTTTAGCATCAGTGTCCTTTTGGCACTTATCATTGTCCTTTTGGCATTAGTGTCCTTTTAGCATCAGTGTCCTTTTGGCACTTATCATTGTCCTTTTGGCATTAGTGTCCTTTTAGCATCAGTGTCCTTTTGGCACTTATCATTGTCCTTTTGGCATTAGTGTCCTTTTAGCATCAGTGTCCTTTTGGCACTTATCATTGTCCTTTTGGCATTAGTGTCCTTTTAGCATCAGTGTCCTTTTGGCACTTATCATTGTCCTTTTGGCATTAGTGTCCTTTTAGCATCAGTGTCCTTTTGGCACTTATCATTGTCCTTTTGGCATTAGTGTCCTTTTAGCATCAGTGTCCTTTTGGCACTTATCATTGTCCTTTTGGCATTAGTGTCCTTTTGGCATCAGTGTCCTTTTGGCACTTATCATTGTCCTTTTGGCATTAGTGTCCTTTTGGCATCAGTGTCCTTTTGGCATCAATGTCCTTTTGGCATCAGTGTCCTTTTAGCATCAGTGTCCTTTTGGCACTTATCATTGTCCTTTTGGCATTAGTGTCCTTTTAGCATCAGTGTCCTTTTGGCACTTATCATTGTCCTTTTGGCATTAGTGTCCTTTTAGCATCAGTGTCCTTTTGGCACTTATCATTGTCCTTTTGGCATTAGTGTCCTTTTAGCATCAGTGTCCTTTTGGCACTTATCATTTTCCTTTTGGCATTAGTGTCCTTTTAGCATCAGTGTCCTTTTGGCACTTATCATTGTCCTTTTGGCATTAGTGTCCTTTTAGCATCAGTGTCCTTTTGGCACTTATCATTGTCCTTTTGGCATTAGTGTCCTTTTAGCATCAGTGTCCTTTTGGCACTTATCATTGTCCTTTTGGCATTAGTGTCCTTTTAGCATCAGTGTCCTTTTGGCACTTATCATTGTCCTTTTGGCATTAGTGTCCTTTTAGCATCAGTGTCCTTTTGGCACTTATCATTGTCCTTTTGGCATTAGTGTCCTTTTAGCATCAGTGTCCTTTTGGCACTTATCATTGTCCTTTTGGCATTAGTGTCCTTTTAGCATCAGTGTCCTTTTGGCACTTATCATTGTCCTTTTGGCATTAGTGTCCTTTTAGCATCAGTGTCCTTTTGGCATCAATGTCCTTTTGGCATCAGTGTCCTTTTAGCATCAGTGTCCTTTTGGCACTTATCATTGTCCTTTTGGCATTAGTGTCCTTTTAGCATCAGTGTCCTTTTGGCACTTATCATTGTCCTTTTGGCATTAGTGTCCTTTTAGCATCAGTGTCCTTTTGGCACTTATCATTGTCCTTTTGGCATTAGTGTCCTTTTAGCATCAGTGTCCTTTTGGCACTTATCATTGTCCTTTTGGCATTAGTGTCCTTTTAGCATCAGTGTCCTTTTGGCACTTATCATTGTCCTTTTGGCATTAGTGTCCTTTTAGCATCAGTGTCCTTTTGGCACTTATCATTGTCCTTTTGGCATTAGTGTCCTTTTAGCATCAGTGTCCTTTTGGCATCAATGTCCTTTTGGCATCAGTGTCCTTTTAGCATCAGTGTCCTTTTGGCACTTATCATTGTCCTTTTGGCATCAGTGTCCTTTTAGCATCAGTGTCCTTTTGGCACTTATCATTGTCCTTTTGGCATTAGTGTCCTTTTAGCATCAGTGTCCTTTTGGCACTTATCATTGTCCTTTTGGCATTAGTGTCCTTTTAGCATCAGTGTCCTTTTGGCACTTATCATTGTCCTTTTGGCATTAGTGTCCTTTTAGCATCAGTGTCCTTTTGGCACTTATCATTGTCCTTTTGGCATTAGTGTCCTTTTAGCATCAGTGTCCTTTTGGCACTTATCATTGTCCTTTTGGCATTAGTGTCCTTTTAGCATCAGTGTCCTTTTGGCACTTATCATTGTCCTTTTGGCATTAGTGTCCTTTTAGCATCAGTGTCCTTTTGGCATCAATGTCCTTTTGGCATCAGTGTCCTTTTAGCATCAGTGTCCTTTTGGCACTTATCATTGTCCTTTTGGCATCAGTGTCCTTTTAGCATCAGTGTCCTTTTGGCAATTATCATTGTCCTTTTGGCATTAGTTTCCTTTTAGCATCAGTGTCCTTTTGGCACTTATCATTGTCCTTTTGGCATTAGTGTCCTTTTAGCATCAGTGTCCTTTTGGCACTTATCATTGTCCTTTTGGCATTAGTGTCCTTTTAGCATCAGTGTCCTTTTGGCACTTATCATTGTCCTTTTGGCATTAGTGTCCTTTTAGCATCAGTGTCCTTTTGGCACTTATCATTGTCCTTTTGGCATTAGTGTCCTTTTAGCATTAGTGTCCTTTTAGCATCAGTGTCCTTTTGGCACTTATCATTGTCCTTTTGGCATTAATGTCCTTTTAGCATCAGTGTCCTTTTGGCACTTATCATTGTCCTTTTGGCATTAGTGTCCTTTTAGCATCAGTGTCCTTTTGGCACTTATCATTGTCCTTTTGGCATTAGTGTCCTTTTAGCATCAGTGTCCTTTTGGCACTTATCATTGTCCTTTTGGCATTAGTGTCCTTTTAGCATCAGTGTCCTTTTGGCACTTATCATTGTCCTTTTGGCATTAGTGTCCTTTTAGCATCAGTGTCCTTTTGGCACTTATCATTGTCCTTTTGGCATTAGTGTCCTTTTAGCATCAGTGTCCTTTTGGCACTTATCATTGTCCTTTTGGCATTAGTGTCCTTTTAGCATCAGTGTCCTTTTGGCACTTATCATTGTCCTTTTGGCATTAGTGTCCTTTTAGCATCAGTGTCCTTTTGGCATCAATGTCCTTTTGGCATCAGTGTCCTTTTAGCATCAGTGTCCTTTTGGCACTTATCATTGTCCTTTTGGCATTAGTGTCCTTTTAGCATCAGTGTCCTTTTGGCACTTATCATTGTCCTTTTGGCATTAGTGTCCTTTTAGCATCAGTGTCCTTTTGGCACTTATCATTGTCCTTTTGGCATTAGTGTCCTTTTAGCATCAGTGTCCTTTTGGCACTTATCATTGTCCTTTTGGCATTAGTGTCCTTTTAGCATCAGTGTCCTTTTGGCACTTATCATTGTCCTTTTGGCATTAGTGTCCTTTTAGCATCAGTGTCCTTTTGGCACTTATCATTGTCCTTTTGGCATTAGTGTCCTTTTAGCATCAGTGTCCTTTTGGCATCAATGTCCTTTTGGCATCAGTGTCCTTTTAGCATCAGTGTCCTTTTGGCACTTATCATTGTCCTTTTGGCATTAGTGTCCTTTTAGCATCAGTGTCCTTTTGGCACTTATCATTGTCCTTTTGGCATTAGTGTCCTTTTAGCATCAGTGTCCTTTTGGCACTTATCATTGTCCTTTTGGCATTAGTGTCCTTTTAGCATCAGTGTCCTTTTGGCACTTATCATTGTCCTTTTGGCATTAGTGTCCTTTTAGCATCAGTGTCCTTTTGGCACTTATCATTGTCCTTTTGGCATTAGTGTCCTTTTAGCATCAGTGTCCTTTTGGCACTTATCATTGTCCTTTTGGCATTAGTGTCCTTTTAGCATCAGTGTCCTTTTGGCATCAATGTCCTTTTGGCATCAGTGTCCTTTTAGCATCAGTGTCCTTTTGGCACTTATCATTGTCCTTTTGGCATTAGTGTCCTTTTAGCATCAGTGTCCTTTTGGCACTTATCATTGTCCTTTTGGCATTAGTGTCCTTTTAGCATCAGTGTCCTTTTGGCACTTATCATTGTCCTTTTGGCATTAGTGTCCTTTTAGCATCAGTGTCCTTTTGGCACTTATCATTGTCCTTTTGGCATTAGTATCCTTTTAGCATCAGTGTCCTTTTGGCACTTATCATTGTCCTTTTGGCATTAGTGTCCTTTTAGCATCAGTGTCCTTTTGGCACTTATCATTGTCCTTTTGGCATTAGTGTCCTTTTAGCATCAGTGTCCTTTTGGCACTTATCATTGTCCTTTTGGCATTAGTGTCCTTTTAGCATCAGTGTCCTTTTGGCATCAATGTCCTTTTGGCATCAGTGTCCTTTTAGCATCAGTGTCCTTTTGGCACTTATCATTGTCCTTTTGGCATCAGTGTCCTTTTAGCATCAGTGTCCTTTTGGCAATTATCATTGTCCTTTTGGCATTAGTTTCCTTTTAGCATCAGTGTCCTTTTGGCACTTATCATTGTCCTTTTGGCATTAGTGTCCTTTTAGCATCAGTGTCCTTTTGGCACTTATCATTGTCCTTTTGGCATTAGTGTCCTTTTAGCATCAGTGTCCTTTTGGCACTTATCATTGTCCTTTTGGCATTAGTGTCCTTTTAGCATCAGTGTCCTTTTGGCACTTATCATTGTCCTTTTGGCATTAGTGTCCTTTTAGCATTAGTGTCCTTTTAGCATCAGTGTCCTTTTGGCACTTATCATTGTCCTTTTGGCATTAATGTCCTTTTAGCATCAGTGTCCTTTTGGCACTTATCATTGTCCTTTTGGCATTAGTGTCCTTTTAGCATCAGTGTCCTTTTGGCACTTATCATTGTCCTTTTGGCATTAGTGTCCTTTTAGCATCAGTGTCCTTTTGGCACTTATCATTGTCCTTTTGGCATTAGTGTCCTTTTAGCATCAGTGTCCTTTTGGCACTTATCATTGTCCTTTTGGCATTAGTGTCCTTTTGGCATCAGTGTCCTTTTGGCACTTATAGGTTACAAACATAACCCCAGTTATCATTGGCCTTTTGGCATTAGTGTCCTTTTGGCATCAGTGTCCTTTTGGCATCAATGTCCTTTTGGCATCAGTGTCCTTTTAGCATCAGTGTCCTTTTGGCACTTATCATTGTCCTTTTGGCATTAGTGTCCTTTTAGCATCAGTGTCCTTTTGGCACTTATCATTGTCCTTTTGGCATTAGTGTCCTTTTGGCATCAGTGTCCTTTTGGCATCAATGTCCTTTTGGCATCAGTGTCCTTTTAGCATCAGTGTCCTTTTGGCACTTATCATTGTCCTTTTGGCATTAGTGTCCTTTTAGCATCAGTGTCCTTTTGGCACTTATCATTGTCCTTTTGGCATTAGTGTCCTTTTAGCATCAGTGTCCTTTTGGCACTTATCATTGTCCTTTTGGCATTAGTGTCCTTTTAGCATCAGTGTCCTTTTGGCACTTATCATTGTCCTTTTGGCATTAGTGTCCTTTTAGCATCAGTGTCCTTTTGGCACTTATCATTGTCCTTTTGGCATTAGTGTCCTTTTAGCATCAGTGTCCTTTTGGCACTTATCATTGTCCTTTTGGCATTAGTGTCCTTTTAGCATCAGTGTCCTTTTGGCATCAATGTCCTTTTGGCATCAGTGTCCTTTTAGCATCAGTGTCCTTTTGGCACTTATCATTGTCCTTTTGGCATTAGTGTCCTTTTAGCATCAGTGTCCTTTTGGCACTTATCATTGTCCTTTTGGCATTAGTGTCCTTTTAGCATCAGTGTCCTTTTGGCACTTATCATTGTCCTTTTGGCATTAGTGTCCTTTTAGCATCAGTGTCCTTTTGGCACTTATCATTGTCCTTTTGGCATTAGTGTCCTTTTAGCATCAGTGTCCTTTTGGCACTTATCATTGTCCTTTTGGCATTAGTGTCCTTTTAGCATCAGTGTCCTTTTGGCACTTATCATTGTCCTTTTGGCATTAGTGTCCTTTTAGCATCAGTGTCCTTTTGGCACTTATCATTGTCCTTTTGGCACTTATCATTGTCCTTTTAGCATCAGTGTCCTTTTGGCACTTATCATTGTCCTTTTGGCATTAGTGTCCTTTTAGCATCAGTGTCCTTTTGGCACTTATCATTGTCCTTTTGGCATTAGTGTCCTTTTAGCATCAGTGTCCTTTTGGCATCAATGTCCTTTTGGCATCAGTGTCCTTTTAGCATCAGTGTCCTTTTGGCACTTATCATTGTCCTTTTGGCATTAGTGTCCTTTTAGCATCAGTGTCCTTTTGGCACTTATCATTGTCCTTTTGGCATTAGTGTCCTTTTGGCATCAGTGTCCTTTTGGCACTTATCATTGTCCTTTTGGCATTAGTGTCCTTTTAGCATCAGTGTCCTTTTGGCACTTATCATTGTCCTTTTGGCATTAGTGTCCTTTTGGCATCAGTGTCCTTTTGGCATCAATGTCCTTTTGGCATCAGTGTCCTTTTAGCATCAGTGTCCTTTTGGCACTTATCATTGTCCTTTTGGCATTAGTGTCCTTTTAGCATCAGTGTCCTTTTGGCACTTATCATTGTCCTTTTGGCATTAGTGTCCTTTTAGCATCAGTGTCCTTTTGGCATCAATGTCCTTTTGGCATCAGTGTCCTTTTAGCATCAGTGTCCTTTTGGCACTTATCATTGTCCTTTTGGCATTAGTGTCCTTTTAGCATCAGTGTCCTTTTGGCATCAATGTCCTTTTGGCATCAGTGTCCTTTTAGCATCAGTGTCCTTTTGGCACTTATCATTGTCCTTTTGGCATTAGTGTCCTTTTAGCATCAGTGTCCTTTTGGCACTTATCATTGTCCTTTTGGCATTAGTGTCCTTTTAGCATCAGTGTCCTTTTGGCACTTATCATTGTCCTTTTGGCATTAGTGTCCTTTTAGCATCAGTGTCCTTTTGGCACTTATCATTGTCCTTTTGGCATTAGTGTCCTTTTAGCATCAGTGTCCTTTTGGCACTTATCATTGTCCTTTTGGCATTAGTGTCCTTTTAGCATCAGTGTCCTTTTGGCACTTATCATTGTCCTTTTGGCATTAGTGTCCTTTTAGCATCAGTGTCCTTTTGGCACTTATCATTGTCCTTTTGGCATTAGTGTCCTTTTAGCATCAGTGTCCATTTGGCACTTATCATTGTCCTTTTGGCATTAGTGTCCTTTTAGCATCAGTGTCCTTTTGGCACTTATCATTGTCCTTTTGGCATTAGTGTCCTTTTAGCATCAGTGTCCTTTTGGCACTTATCATTGTCCTTTTGGCATTAGTGTCCTTTTGGCATCAGTGTCCTTTTGGCACTTATCATTGGCCTTTTGGCATTAGTGTCCTTTTGGCATCAGTGTCCTTTTGGCATCAATGTCCTTTTGGCATCAGTGTCCTTTTAGCATCAGTGTCCTTTTGGCACTTATCATTGTCCTTTTGGCATTAGTGTCCTTTTAGCATCAGTGTCCTTTTGGCACTTATCATTGTCCTTTTGGCATTAGTGTCCTTTTGGCATCAGTGTCCTTTTGGCATCAATGTCCTTTTGGCATCAGTGTCCTTTTAGCATCAGTGTCCTTTTGGCACTTATCATTGTCCTTTTGGCATTAGTGTCCTTTTAGCATCAGTGTCCTTTTGGCACTTATCATTATCCTTTTGGCATTAGTGTCCTTTTAGCATCAGTGTCCTTTTGGCACTTATCATTGTCCTTTTGGCATTAGTGTCCTTTTAGCATCAGTGTCCTTTTGGCACTTATCATTGTCCTTTTGGCATTAGTGTCCTTTTAGCATCAGTGTCCTTTTGGCACTTATCATTGTCCTTTTGGCATTAGTGTCCTTTTAGCATCAGTGTCCTTTTGGCACTTATCATTGTCCTTTTGGCATTAGTGTCCTTTTAGCATCAGTGTCCTTTTGGCACTTATCATTGTCCTTTTGGCATTAGTGTCCTTTTGGCATCAGTGTCCTTTTGGCACTTATCATTGTCCTTTTGGCATTAGTGTCCTTTTGGCATCAGTGTCCTTTTGGCATCAATGTCCTTTTGGCATCAGTGTCCTTTTAGCATCAGTGTCCTTTTGGCACTTATCATTGTCCTTTTGGCATTAGTGTCCTTTTAGCATCAGTGTCCTTTTGGCACTTATCATTGTCCTTTTGGCATTAGTGTCCTTTTAGCATCAGTGTCCTTTTGGCACTTATCATTGTCCTTTTGGCATTAGTGTCCTTTTAGCATCAGTGTCCTTTTGGCACTTATCATTGTCCTTTTGGCATTAGTGTCCTTTTAGCATCAGTGTCCTTTTGGCACTTATCATTGTCCTTTTGGCATTAGTGTCCTTTTGGCATCAGTGTCCTTTTGGCATCAATGTCCTTTTGGCATCAGTGTCCTTTTAGCATCAGTGTCCTTTTGGCACTTATCATTGTCCTTTTGGCATTAGTGTCCTTTTAGCATCAGTGTCCTTTTGGCACTTATCATTGTCCTTTTGGCATTAGTGTCCTTTTAGCATCAGTGTCCTTTTGGCATCAATGTCCTTTTGGCATCAGTGTCCTTTTAGCATCAGTGTCCTTTTGGCACTTATCATTGTCCTTTTGGCATTAGTGTCCTTTTAGCATCAGTGTCCTTTTGGCACTTATCATTGTCCTTTTGGCATTAGTGTCCTTTTAGCATCAGTGTCCTTTTGGCACTTATCATTGTCCTTTTGGCATTAGTGTCCTTTTAGCATCAGTGTCCTTTTGGCACTTATCATTGTCCTTTTGGCATTAGTGTCCTTTTAGCATCAGTGTCCTTTTGGCACTTATCATTGTCCTTTTGGCATTAGTGTCCTTTTAGCATCAGTGTCCTTTTGGCACTTATCATTGTCCTTTTGGCATTAGTGTCCTTTTAGCATCAGTGTCCTTTTGGCACTTATCATTGTCCTTTTGGCATTAGTGTCCTTTTAGCATCAGTGTCCTTTTGGCACTTATCATTGTCCTTTTGGCATTAGTGTCCTTTTAGCATCAGTGTCCTTTTGGCACTTATCATTGTCCTTTTGGCATTAGTGTCCTTTTAGCATCAGTGTCCTTTTGGCACTTATCATTGTCCTTTTGGCATTAGTGTCCTTTTAGCATCAGTGTCCCTTTTGGCACTTATCATTGTCCTTTTGGCATTAGTGTCCTTTTAGCATCAGTGTCCTTTTGGCACTTATCATTGTCCTTTTGGCATTAGTGTCCTTTTAGCATCAGTGTCCTTTTGGCACTTATCATTGTCCTTTTGGCATTAGTGTCCTTTTAGCATCAGTGTCCTTTTGGCATCAATGTCCTTTTGGCATCAGTGTCCTTTTAGCATCAGTGTCCTTTTGGCACTTATCATTGTCCTTTTGGCATTAGTGTCCTTTTAGCATCAGTGTCCTTTTGGCACTTATCATTGTCCTTTTGGCATTAGTGTCCTTTTAGCATCAGTGTCCTTTTGGCACTTATCATTGTCCTTTTGGCATTAGTGTCCTTTTAGCATCAGTGTCCTTTTGGCACTTATCATTGTCCTTTTGGCATTAGTGTCCTTTTAGCATCAGTGTCCTTTTGGCACTTATCATTGTCCTTTTGGCATTAGTGTCCTTTTAGCATCAGTGTCCTTTTGGCACTTATCATTGTCCTTTTGGCATTAGTGTCCTTTTAGCATCAGTGTCCTTTTGGCATCAATGTCCTTTTGGCATCAGTGTCCTTTTAGCATCAGTGTCCTTTTGGCACTTATCATTGTCCTTTTGGCATTAGTGTCCTTTTAGCATCAGTGTCCTTTTGGCACTTATCATTGTCCTTTTGGCATTAGTGTCCTTTTAGCATCAGTGTCCTTTTGGCACTTATCATTGTCCTTTTGGCATTAGTGTCCTTTTAGCATCAGTGTCCTTTTGGCACTTATCATTGTCCTTTTGGCATTAGTGTCCTTTTAGCATCAGTGTCCTTTTGGCACTTATCATTGTCCTTTTGGCATTAGTGTCCTTTTAGCATCAGTGTCCTTTTGGCACTTATCATTGTCCTTTTGGCATTAGTGTCCTTTTAGCATCAGTGTCCTTTTGGCACTTATCATTGTCCTTTTGGCATTAGTGTCCTTTTAGCATCAGTGTCCTTTTGGCATCAATGTCCTTTTGGCATCAGTGTCCTTTTAGCATCAGTGTCCTTTTGGCACTTATCATTGTCCTTTTGGCATCAGTGTCCTTTTAGCATCAGTGTCCTTTTGGCAATTATCATTGTCCTTTTGGCATTAGTTTCCTTTTAGCATCAGTGTCCTTTTGGCACTTATCATTGTCCTTTTGGCATTAGTGTCCTTTTAGCATCAGTGTCCTTTTGGCACTTATCATTGTCCTTTTGGCATTAGTGTCCTTTTAGCATCAGTGTCCTTTTGGCACTTATCATTGTCCTTTTGGCATTAGTGTCCTTTTAGCATCAGTGTCCTTTTGGCACTTATCATTGTCCTTTTGGCATTAGTGTCCTTTTAGCTTAGTGTCCTTTTAGCATCAGTGTCCTTTTGGCACTTATCATTGTCCTTTTGGCATTAATGTCCTTTTAGCATCAGTGTCCTTTTGGCACTTATCATTGTCCTTTTGGCATTAGTGTCCTTTTAGCATCAGTGTCCTTTTGGCACTTATCATTGTCCTTTTGGCATTAGTGTCCTTTTAGCATCAGTGTCCTTTTGGCACTTATCATTGTCCTTTTGGCATTAGTGTCCTTTTAGCATCAGTGTCCTTTTGGCACTTATCATTGTCCTTTTGGCATTAGTGTCCTTTTAGCATCAGTGTCCTTTTGGCACTTATCATTGTCCTTTTGGCATTAGTGTCCTTTTAGCATCAGTGTCCTTTTGGCACTTATCATTGTCCTTTTGGCATTAGTGTCCTTTTAGCATCAGTGTCCTTTTGGCACTTATCATTGTCCTTTTGGCATTAGTGTCCTTTTAGCATCAGTGTCCTTTTGGCATCAATGTCCTTTTGGCATCAGTGTCCTTTTAGCATCAGTGTCCTTTTGGCACTTATCATTGTCCTTTTGGCATTAGTGTCCTTTTAGCATCAGTGTCCTTTGGCACTTATCATTGTCCTTTTGGCATTAGTGTCCTTTTAGCATCAGTGTCCTTTTGGCACTTATCATTGTCCTTTTGGCATTAGTGTCCTTTTAGCATCAGTGTCCTTTTGGCACTTATCATTGTCCTTTTGGCATTAGTGTCCTTTTAGCATCAGTGTCCTTTTGGCACTTATCATTGTCCTTTTGGCATTAGTGTCCTTTTAGCATCAGTGTCCTTTTGGCACTTATCATTGTCCTTTTGGCATTAGTGTCCTTTTAGCATCAGTGTCCTTTTGGCATCAATGTCCTTTTGGCATCAGTGTCCTTTTAGCATCAGTGTCCTTTTGGCACTTATCATTGTCCTTTTGGCATTAGTGTCCTTTTAGCATCAGTGTCCTTTTGGCACTTATCATTGTCCTTTTGGCATTAGTGTCCTTTTAGCATCAGTGTCCTTTTGGCACTTATCATTGTCCTTTTGGCATTAGTGTCCTTTTAGCATCAGTGTCCTTTTGGCACTTATCATTGTCCTTTTGGCATTAGTGTCCTTTTAGCATCAGTGTCCTTTTGGCACTTATCATTGTCCTTTTGGCATTAGTGTCCTTTTAGCATCAGTGTCCTTTTGGCACTCAATGTCCTTTTGGCATCAGTGTCCTTTTAGCATCAGTGTCCTTTTGGCACTTATCATTGTCCTTTTGGCATCAGTGTCCTTTTAGCATCAGTGTCCTTTTGGCAATTATCATTGTCCTTTTGGCATTAGTTTCCTTTTAGCATCAGTGTCCTTTTGGCACTTATCATTGTCCTTTTGGCATTAGTGTCCTTTTAGCATCAGTGTCCTTTTGGCACTTATCATTGTCCTTTTGGCATTAGTGTCCTTTTAGCATCAGTGTCCTTTTGGCACTTATCATTGTCCTTTTGGCATTAGTGTCCTTTTAGCATCAGTGTCCTTTTGGCACTTATCATTGTCCTTTTGGCATTAGTGTCCTTTTAGCATTAGTGTCCTTTTAGCATCAGTGTCCTTTTGGCACTTATCATTGTCCTTTTGGCATTAATGTCCTTTTAGCATCAGTGTCCTTTTGGCACTTATCATTGTCCTTTTGGCATTAGTGTCCTTTTAGCATCAGTGTCCTTTTGGCACTTATCATTGTCCTTTTGGCATTAGTGTCCTTTTAGCATCAGTGTCCTTTTGGCACTTATCATTGTCCTTTTGGCATTAGTGTCCTTTTAGCATCAGTGTCCTTTTGGCACTTATCATTGTCCTTTTGGCATTAGTGTCCTTTTGGCATCAGTGTCCTTTTGGCACTTATAGGTTACAAACATAACCCCAGTTATCATTGGCCTTTTGGCATTAGTGTCCTTTTGGCATCAGTGTCCTTTTGACATCAATGTCCTTTTGGCATCAGTGTCCTTTTAGCATCAGTGTCCTTTTGGCACTTATCATTGTCCTTTTGGCATTAGTGTCCTTTTAGCATCAGTGTCCTTTTGGCACTTATCATTGTCCTTTTGGCATTAGTGTCCTTTTGGCATCAGTGTCCTTTTGGCATCAATGTCCTTTTGGCATCAGTGTCCTTTTAGCATCAGTGTCCTTTTGGCACTTATCATTGTCCTTTTGGCATTAGTGTCCTTTTAGCATCAGTGTCCTTTTGGCACTTATCATTGTCCTTTTGGCATTAGTGTCCTTTTAGCATCAGTGTCCTTTTGGCACTTATCATTGTCCTTTTGGCATTAGTGTCCTTTTAGCATCAGTGTCCTTTTGGCACTTATCATTGTCTTTTTGGCATTAGTGTCCTTTTAGCATCAGTGTCCTTTTGGCACTTATCATTGTCCTTTTGGCATTAGTGTCCTTTTAGCATCAGTGTCCTTTTGGCACTTATCATTGTCCTTTTGGCATTAGTGTCCTTTTAGCATCAGTGTCCTTTTGGCACTTATCATTGTCCTTTTGGCATTAGTGTCCTTTTAGCATCAGTGTCCTTTTGGCACTTATCATTGTCCTTTTGGCATTAGTGTCCTTTTAGCATCAGTGTCCTTTTGGCACTTATCATTGTCCTTTTGGCACTTATCATTGTCCTTTTAGCATCAGTGTCCTTTTGGCACTTATCATTGTCCTTTTGGCATTAGTGTCCTTTTAGCATCAGTGTCCTTTTGGCACTTATCATTGTCCTTTTGGCATTAGTGTCCTTTTAGCATCAGTGTCCTTTTGGCATCAATGTCCTTTTGGCATCAGTGTCCTTTTAGCATCAGTGTCCTTTTGGCACTTATCATTGTCCTTTTGGCATTAGTGTCCTTTTAGCATCAGTGTCCTTTTGGCACTTATCATTGTCCTTTTGGCATTAGTGTCCTTTTGGCATCAGTGTCCTTTTGGCACTTATCATTGTCCTTTTGGCATTAGTGTCCTTTTAGCATCAGTGTCCTTTTGGCACTTATCATTGTCCTTTTGGCATTAGTGTCCTTTTGGCATCAGTGTCCTTTTGGCATCAATGTCCTTTTGGCATCAGTGTCCTTTTAGCATCAGTGTCCTTTTGGCACTTATCATTGTCCTTTTGGCATTAGTGTCCTTTTAGCATCAGTGTCCTTTTGGCACTTATCATTGTCCTTTTGGCATTAGTGTCCTTTTAGCATCAGTGTCCTTTTGGCATCAATGTCCTTTTGGCATCAGTGTCCTTTTAGCATCAGTGTCCTTTTGGCACTTATCATTGTCCTTTTGGCATTAGTGTCCTTTTAGCATCAGTGTCCTTTTGGCATCAATGTCCTTTTGGCATCAGTGTCCTTTTAGCATCAGTGTCCTTTTGGCACTTATCATTGTCCTTTTGGCATTAGTGTCCTTTTAGCATCAGTGTCCTTTTGGCACTTATCATTGTCCTTTTGGCATTAGTGTCCTTTTAGCATCAGTGTCCTTTTGGCACTTATCATTGTCCTTTTGGCATTAGTGTCCTTTTAGCATCAGTGTCCTTTTGGCACTTATCATTGTCCTTTTGGCATTAGTGTCCTTTTAGCATCAGTGTCCTTTTGGCACTTATCATTGTCCTTTTGGCATTAGTGTCCTTTTAGCATCAGTGTCCTTTTGGCACTTATCATTGTCCTTTTGGCATTAGTGTCCTTTTAGCATCAGTGTCCTTTTGGCACTTATCATTGTCCTTTTGGCATTAGTGTCCTTTTAGCATCAGTGTCCATTTGGCACTTATCATTGTCCTTTTGGCATTAGTGTCCTTTTAGCATCAGTGTCCTTTTGGCACTTATCATTGTCCTTTTGGCATTAGTGTCCTTTTAGCATCAGTGTCCTTTTGGCACTTATCATTGTCCTTTTGGCATTAGTGTCCTTTTGGCATCAGTGTCCTTTTGGCACTTATCATTGGCCTTTTGGCATTAGTGTCCTTTTGGCATCAGTGTCCTTTTGGCATCAATGTCCTTTTGGCATCAGTGTCCTTTTAGCATCAGTGTCCTTTTGGCACTTATCATTGTCCTTTTGGCATTAGTGTCCTTTTAGCATCAGTGTCCTTTTGGCACTTATCATTGTCCTTTTGGCATTAGTGTCCTTTTGGCATCAGTGTCCTTTTGGCATCAATGTCCTTTTGGCATCAGTGTCCTTTTAGCATCAGTGTCCTTTTGGCACTTATCATTGTCCTTTTGGCATTAGTGTCCTTTTAGCATCAGTGTCCTTTTGGCACTTATCATTATCCTTTTGGCATTAGTGTCCTTTTAGCATCAGTGTCCTTTTGGCACTTATCATTGTCCTTTTGGCATTAGTGTCCTTTTAGCATCAGTGTCCTTTTGGCACTTATCATTGTCCTTTTGGCATTAGTGTCCTTTTAGCATCAGTGTCCTTTTGGCACTTATCATTGTCCTTTTGGCATTAGTGTCCTTTTAGCATCAGTGTCCTTTTGGCACTTATCATTGTCCTTTTGGCATTAGTGTCCTTTTAGCATCAGTGTCCTTTTGGCACTTATCATTGTCCTTTTGGCATTAGTGTCCTTTTGGCATCAGTGTCCTTTTGGCACTTATCATTGTCCTTTTGGCATTAGTGTCCTTTTGGCATCAGTGTCCTTTTGGCATCAATGTCCTTTTGGCATCAGTGTCCTTTTAGCATCAGTGTCCTTTTGGCACTTATCATTGTCCTTTTGGCATTAGTGTCCTTTTAGCATCAGTGTCCTTTTGGCACTTATCATTGTCCTTTTGGCATTAGTGTCCTTTTAGCATCAGTGTCCTTTTGGCACTTATCATTGTCCTTTTGGCATTAGTGTCCTTTTAGCATCAGTGTCCTTTTGGCACTTATCATTGTCCTTTTGGCATTAGTGTCCTTTTAGCATCAGTGTCCTTTTGGCACTTATCATTGTCCTTTTGGCATTAGTGTCCTTTTGGCATCAGTGTCCTTTTGGCATCAATGTCCTTTTGGCATCAGTGTCCTTTTAGCATCAGTGTCCTTTTGGCACTTATCATTGTCCTTTTGGCATTAGTGTCCTTTTAGCATCAGTGTCCTTTTGGCACTTATCATTGTCCTTTTGGCATTAGTGTCCTTTTAGCATCAGTGTCCTTTTGGCATCAATGTCCTTTTGGCATCAGTGTCCTTTTAGCATCAGTGTCCTTTTGGCACTTATCATTGTCCTTTTGGCATTAGTGTCCTTTTAGCATCAGTGTCCTTTTGGCACTTATCATTGTCCTTTTGGCATTAGTGTCCTTTTAGCATCAGTGTCCTTTTGGCACTTATCATTGTCCTTTTGGCATTAGTGTCCTTTTAGCATCAGTGTCCTTTTGGCACTTATCATTGTCCTTTTGGCATTAGTGTCCTTTTAGCATCAGTGTCCTTTTGGCACTTATCATTGTCCTTTTGGCATTAGTGTCCTTTTAGCATCAGTGTCCTTTTGGCACTTATCATTGTCCTTTTGGCATTAGTGTCCTTTTAGCATCAGTGTCCTTTTGGCACTTATCATTGTCCTTTTGGCATTAGTGTCCTTTTAGCATCAGTGTCCTTTTGGCACTTATCATTGTCCTTTTGGCATTAGTGTCCTTTTAGCATCAGTGTCCTTTTGGCACTTATCATTGTCCTTTTGGCATTAGTGTCCTTTTGGCACTTATCATTGTCCTTTTGGCATTAGTGTCCTTTTGGCATCAGTGTCCTTTTGGCATCAATGTCCTTTTGGCATCAGTGTCCTTTTAGCATCAGTGTCCTTTTGGCACTTATCATTGTCCTTTTGGCATTAGTGTCCTTTTAGCATCAGTGTCCTTTTGGCACTTATCATTGTCCTTTTGGCATTAGTGTCCTTTTAGCATCAGTGTCCTTTTGGCACTTATCATTGTCCTTTTGGCATTAGTGTCCTTTTAGCATCAGTGTCCTTTTGGCACTTATCATTGTCCTTTTGGCATTAGTGTCCTTTTTGCATCAGTGTCCTTTTGGCACTTATAGGTTACAAACATAACCACAGTTATCATTGGCCTTTTGGCATTAGTGTCCTTTTGGCATCAGTGTCCTTTTGGCATCAATGTCCTTTTGGCATCAGTGTCCTTTTAGCATCAGTGTCCTTTTGGCACTTATCTTTGTCCTTTTGGCATTAGTGTCCTTTTAGCATCAGTGTCCTTTTGGCACTTATCATTGTCCTTTTGGCATTAGTGTCCTTTTGGCATCAGTGTCCTTTTGGCATCAATGTCCTTTTGGCATCAGTGTCCTTTTAGCATCAGTGTCCTTTTGGCACTTATCATTGTCCTTTTGGCATTAGTGTCCTTTTAGCATCAGTGTCCTTTTGGCACTTATCATTGTCCTTTTGGCATTAGTGTCCTTTTGGCATCAGTGTCCTTTTGGCATCAGTGTCCTTTTAGCATCAGTGTCCTTTTGGCACTTATCATTGTCCTTTTGGCATTAGTGTCCTTTTAGCATCAGTGTCCTTTTGGCACTTATCATTGTCCTTTTGGCATTAGTGTCCTTTTAGCATCAGTGTCCTTTTGGCACTTATCATTGTCCTTTTGGCATTAGTGTCCTTTTAGCATCAGTGTCCTTTTGGCACTTATCATTGTCCTTTTGGCATTAGTGTCCTTTTGGCATCAGTGTCCTTTTGGCACTTATAGGTTACAAACATAACCCCAGTTATCATTGTCCTTTTGGCATTAGTGTCCTTTTAGCATCAGTGTCCTTTTGGCACTTATCATTGTCCTTTTGGCATTAGTGTCCTTTTGGCATCAGTGTCCTTTTGGCACTTATAGGTTACAAACATAACCCCAGTTATCATTGGCCTTTTGGCATTAGTGTCCTTTTGGCATCAGTGTCCTTTTGACATCAATGTCCTTTTGGCATCAGTGTCCTTTTAGCATCAGTGTCCTTTTGGCACTTATCATTGTCCTTTTGGCATTAGTGTCCTTTTAGCATCAGTGTCCTTTTGGCACTTATCATTGTCCTTTTGGCATTAGTGTCCTTTTGGCATCAGTGTCCTTTTGGCATCAATGTCCTTTTGGCATCAGTGTCCTTTTAGCATCAGTGTCCTTTTGGCACTTATCATTGTCCTTTTGGCATTAGTGTCCTTTTAGCATCAGTGTCCTTTTGGCACTTATCATTGTCCTTTTGGCATTAGTGTCCTTTTAGCATCAGTGTCCTTTTGGCACTTATCATTGTCCTTTTGGCATTAGTGTCCTTTTAGCATCAGTGTCCTTTTGGCACTTATCATTGTCCTTTTGGCATTAGTGTCCTTTTAGCATCAGTGTCCTTTTGGCACTTATCATTGTCCTTTTGGCATTAGTGTCCTTTTAGCATCAGTGTCCTTTTGGCACTTATCATTGTCCTTTTGGCATTAGTGTCCTTTTAGCATCAGTGTCCTTTTGGCACTTATCATTGTCCTTTTGGCATTAGTGTCCTTTTAGCATCAGTGTCCTTTTGGCACTTATCATTGTCCTTTTGGCATTAGTGTCCTTTTAGCATCAGTGTCCTTTTGGCACTTATCATTGTCCTTTTGGCACTTATCATTGTCCTTTTAGCATCAGTGTCCTTTTGGCACTTATCATTGTCCTTTTGGCATTAGTGTCCTTTTAGCATCAGTGTCCTTTTGGCACTTATCATTGTCCTTTTGGCATTAGTGTCCTTTTAGCATCAGTGTCCTTTTGGCATCAATGTCCTTTTGGCATCAGTGTCCTTTTAGCATCAGTGTCCTTTTGGCACTTATCATTGTCCTTTTGGCATTAGTGTCCTTTTAGCATCAGTGTCCTTTTGGCACTTATCATTGTCCTTTTGGCATTAGTGTCCTTTTGGCATCAGTGTCCTTTTGGCACTTATCATTGTCCTTTTGGCATTAGTGTCCTTTTAGCATCAGTGTCCTTTTGGCACTTATCATTGTCCTTTTGGCATTAGTGTCCTTTTGGCATCAGTGTCCTTTTGGCATCAATGTCCTTTTGGCATCAGTGTCCTTTTAGCATCAGTGTCCTTTTGGCACTTATCATTGTCCTTTTGGCATTAGTGTCCTTTTAGCATCAGTGTCCTTTTGGCACTTATCATTGTCCTTTTGGCATTAGTGTCCTTTTAGCATCAGTGTCCTTTTGGCATCAATGTCCTTTTGGCATCAGTGTCCTTTTAGCATCAGTGTCCTTTTGGCACTTATCATTGTCCTTTTGGCATTAGTGTCCTTTTAGCATCAGTGTCCTTTTGGCATCAATGTCCTTTTGGCATCAGTGTCCTTTTAGCATCAGTGTCCTTTTGGCACTTATCATTGTCCTTTTGGCATTAGTGTCCTTTTAGCATCAGTGTCCTTTTGGCACTTATCATTGTCCTTTTGGCATTAGTGTCCTTTTAGCATCAGTGTCCTTTTGGCACTTATCATTGTCCTTTTGGCATTAGTGTCCTTTTAGCATCAGTGTCCTTTTGGCACTTATCATTGTCCTTTTGGCATTAGTGTCCTTTTAGCATCAGTGTCCTTTTGGCACTTATCATTGTCCTTTTGGCATTAGTGTCCTTTTAGCATCAGTGTCCTTTTGGCACTTATCATTGTCCTTTTGGCATTAGTGTCCTTTTAGCATCAGTGTCCTTTTGGCACTTATCATTGTCCTTTTGGCATTAGTGTCCTTTTAGCATCAGTGTCCATTTGGCACTTATCATTGTCCTTTTGGCATTAGTGTCCTTTTAGCATCAGTGTCCTTTTGGCACTTATCATTGTCCTTTTGGCATTAGTGTCCTTTTAGCATCAGTGTCCTTTTGGCACTTATCATTGTCCTTTTGGCATTAGTGTCCTTTTGGCATCAGTGTCCTTTTGGCACTTATCATTGGCCTTTTGGCATTAGTGTCCTTTTGGCATCAGTGTCCTTTTGGCATCAATGTCCTTTTGGCATCAGTGTCCTTTTAGCATCAGTGTCCTTTTGGCACTTATCATTGTCCTTTTGGCATTAGTGTCCTTTTAGCATCAGTGTCCTTTTGGCACTTATCATTGTCCTTTTGGCATTAGTGTCCTTTTGGCATCAGTGTCCTTTTGGCATCAATGTCCTTTTGGCATCAGTGTCCTTTTAGCATCAGTGTCCTTTTGGCACTTATCATTGTCCTTTTGGCATTAGTGTCCTTTTAGCATCAGTGTCCTTTTGGCACTTATCATTATCCTTTTGGCATTAGTGTCCTTTTAGCATCAGTGTCCTTTTGGCACTTATCATTGTCCTTTTGGCATTAGTGTCCTTTTAGCATCAGTGTCCTTTTGGCACTTATCATTGTCCTTTTGGCATTAGTGTCCTTTTAGCATCAGTGTCCTTTTGGCACTTATCATTGTCCTTTTGGCATTAGTGTCCTTTTAGCATCAGTGTCCTTTTGGCACTTATCATTGTCCTTTTGGCATTAGTGTCCTTTTAGCATCAGTGTCCTTTTGGCACTTATCATTGTCCTTTTGGCATTAGTGTCCTTTTGGCATCAGTGTCCTTTTGGCACTTATCATTGTCCTTTTGGCATTAGTGTCCTTTTGGCATCAGTGTCCTTTTGGCATCAATGTCCTTTTGGCATCAGTGTCCTTTTAGCATCAGTGTCCTTTTGGCACTTATCATTGTCCTTTTGGCATTAGTGTCCTTTTAGCATCAGTGTCCTTTTGGCACTTATCATTGTCCTTTTGGCATTAGTGTCCTTTTAGCATCAGTGTCCTTTTGGCACTTATCATTGTCCTTTTGGCATTAGTGTCCTTTTAGCATCAGTGTCCTTTTGGCACTTATCATTGTCCTTTTGGCATTAGTGTCCTTTTAGCATCAGTGTCCTTTTGGCACTTATCATTGTCCTTTTGGCATTAGTGTCCTTTTGGCATCAGTGTCCTTTTGGCATCAATGTCCTTTTGGCATCAGTGTCCTTTTAGCATCAGTGTCCTTTTGGCACTTATCATTGTCCTTTTGGCATTAGTGTCCTTTTAGCATCAGTGTCCTTTTGGCACTTATCATTGTCCTTTTGGCATTAGTGTCCTTTTAGCATCAGTGTCCTTTTGGCATCAATGTCCTTTTGGCATCAGTGTCCTTTTAGCATCAGTGTCCTTTTGGCACTTATCATTGTCCTTTTGGCATTAGTGTCCTTTTAGCATCAGTGTCCTTTTGGCACTTATCATTGTCCTTTTGGCATTAGTGTCCTTTTAGCATCAGTGTCCTTTTGGCACTTATCATTGTCCTTTTGGCATTAGTGTCCTTTTAGCATCAGTGTCCTTTTGGCACTTATCATTGTCCTTTTGGCATTAGTGTCCTTTTAGCATCAGTGTCCTTTTGGCACTTATCATTGTCCTTTTGGCATTAGTGTCCTTTTAGCATCAGTGTCCTTTTGGCACTTATCATTGTCCTTTTGGCATTAGTGTCCTTTTAGCATCAGTGTCCTTTTGGCACTTATCATTGTCCTTTTGGCATTAGTGTCCTTTTAGCATCAGTGTCCTTTTGGCACTTATCATTGTCCTTTTGGCATTAGTGTCCTTTTAGCATCAGTGTCCTTTTGGCACTTATCATTGTCCTTTTGGCATTAGTGTCCTTTTGGCACTTATCATTGTCCTTTTGGCATTAGTGTCCTTTTGGCATCAGTGTCCTTTTGGCATCAATGTCCTTTTGGCATCAGTGTCCTTTTAGCATCAGTGTCCTTTTGGCACTTATCATTGTCCTTTTGGCATTAGTGTCCTTTTAGCATCAGTGTCCTTTTGGCACTTATCATTGTCCTTTTGGCATTAGTGTCCTTTTAGCATCAGTGTCCTTTTGGCACTTATCATTGTCCTTTTGGCATTAGTGTCCTTTTAGCATCAGTGTCCTTTTGGCACTTATCATTGTCCTTTTGGCATTAGTGTCCTTTTTGCATCAGTGTCCTTTTGGCACTTATAGGTTACAAACATAACCACAGTTATCATTGGCCTTTTGGCATTAGTGTCCTTTTGGCATCAGTGTCCTTTTGGCATCAATGTCCTTTTGGCATCAGTGTCCTTTTAGCATCAGTGTCCTTTTGGCACTTATCTTTGTCCTTTTGGCATTAGTGTCCTTTTAGCATCAGTGTCCTTTTGGCACTTATCATTGTCCTTTTGGCATTAGTGTCCTTTTGGCATCAGTGTCCTTTTGGCATCAATGTCCTTTTGGCATCAGTGTCCTTTTAGCATCAGTGTCCTTTTGGCACTTATCATTGTCCTTTTGGCATTAGTGTCCTTTTAGCATCAGTGTCCTTTTGGCACTTATCATTGTCCTTTTGGCATTAGTGTCCTTTTGGCATCAGTGTCCTTTTGGCATCAGTGTCCTTTTAGCATCAGTGTCCTTTTGGCACTTATCATTGTCCTTTTGGCATTAGTGTCCTTTTAGCATCAGTGTCCTTTTGGCACTTATCATTGTCCTTTTGGCATTAGTGTCCTTTTAGCATCAGTGTCCTTTTGGCACTTATCATTGTCCTTTTGGCATTAGTGTCCTTTTAGCATCAGTGTCCTTTTGGCACTTATCATTGTCCTTTTGGCATTAGTGTCCTTTTGGCATCAGTGTCCTTTTGGCACTTATAGGTTACAAACATAACCCCAGTTATCATTGGCCTTTTGGCATTAGTGTCCTTTTGGCATCAGTGTCCTTTTGGCATCAATGTCCTTTTGGCATCAGTGTCCTTTTAGCATCAGTGTCCTTTTGGCACTTATCATTGTCCTTTTGGCATTAGTGTCCTTTTAGCATCAGTGTCCTTTTGGCACTTATCATTGTCCTTTTGGCATTAGTGTCCTTTTGGCATCAGTGTCCTTTTGGCATCAATGTCCTTTTGGCATCAGTGTCCTTTTAGCATCAGTGTCCTTTTGGCACTTATCATTGTCCTTTTGGCATTAGTGTCCTTTTAGCATCAGTGTCCTTTTGGCACTTATCATTGTCCTTTTGGCATTAGTGTCCTTTTAGCATCAGTGTCCTTTTGGCATCAATGTCCTTTTGGCATCAGTGTCCTTTTAGCATCAGTGTCCTTTTGGCACTTATCATTGTCCTTTTGGCATTAGTGTCCTTTTAGCATCAGTGTCCTTTTGGCACTTATCATTGTCCTTTTGGCATTAGTGTCCTTTTAGCATCAGTGTCCTTTTGGCACTTATCATTGTCCTTTTGGCATTAGTGTCCTTTTAGCATCAGTGTCCTTTTGGCACTTATCATTGTCCTTTTGGCATTAGTGTCCTTTTGGCATCAGTGTCCTTTTGGCATCAATGTCCTTTTGGCATCAGTGTCCTTTTAGCATCAGTGTCCTTTTGGCACTTATCATTGTCCTTTTGGCATTAGTGTCCTTTTAGCATCAGTGTCCTTTTGGCACTTATCATTGTCCTTTTGGCATTAGTGTCCTTTTAGCATCAGTGTCCTTTTGGCACTTATCATTGTCCTTTTGGCATTAGTGTCCTTTTGGCATCAGTGTCCTTTTGGCACTTATAGGTTACAAACATAACCCCAGTTATCATTGGCCTTTTGGCATTAGTGTCCTTTTGGCATCAGTGTCCTTTTGGCATCAATGTCCTTTTGGCATCAGTGTCCTTTTAGCATCAGTGTCCTTTTGGCACTTATCATTGTCCTTTTGGCATTAGTGTCCTTTTAGCATCAGTGTCCTTTTGGCACTTATCATTGTCCTTTTGGCATTAGTGTCCTTTTGGCATCAGTGTCCTTTTGGCATCAATGTCCTTTTGGCATCAGTGTCCTTTTAGCATCAGTGTCCTTTTGGCACTTATCATTGTCCTTTTGGCATTAGTGTCCTTTTAGCATCAGTGTCCTTTTGACACTTATCATTGTCCTTTTGGCATTAGTGTCCTTTTGGCATCAGTGTCCTTTTGGCATCAATGTCCTTTTGGCATCAGTGTCATTTTAGCATCAGTGTCCTTTTGGCACTTATCATTGTCCTTTTGGCATTAGTGTCCTTTTAGCATCAGTGTCCTTTTGGCACTTATCATTGTCCTTTTGGCATTAGTGTCCTTTTGGCATCAGTGTCCTTTTGGCATCAATGTCCTTTTGGCATCAGTGTCCTTTTAGCATCAGTGTCCTTTTGGCACTTATCATTGTCCTTTTGGCATTAGTGTCCTTTTAGCATCAGTGTCCTTTTGGCACTTATCATTGTCCTTTTGGCATTAATGTCCTTTTAGCATCAGTGTCCTTTTGGCACTTATCATTGTCCTTTTGGCATTAGTGTCCTTTTAGCATCAGTGTCCTTTTGGCACTTATCATTGTCCTTTTGGCATTAGTGTCCTTTTGGCATCAGTGTCCTTTTGGCACTTATAGGTTACAAACATAACCCCAGTTATCATTGGTTGGCATTAGTGTCCTTTTAGCATCAGTGTCCTTTTGGCACTTATCATTGTCCTTTTGGCATTAGTGTCCTTTTAGCATCAGTGTCCTTTTGGCACTTATCATTGTCCTTTTGGCATTAGTGTCCTTTTGGCATCAGTGTCCTTTTGGCACTTATCATTGTCCTTTTGGCATTAGTGTCCTTTTGGCATCAGTGTCCTTTTGGCATCAATGTCCTTTTGGCATCAGTGTCCTTTTAGCATCAGTGTCCTTTTGGCACTTATCATTGTCCTTTTGGCATTAGTGTCCTTTTAGCATCAGTGTCCTTTTGGCACTTATCATTGTCCTTTTGGCATTAGTGTCCTTTTGGCATCAGTGTCCTTTTGGCACTTATAGGTTACAAACATAACCCCAGTTATCATTGGCCTTTTGGCATTAGTGTCCTTTTGGCATCAGTGTCCTTTTGGCATCAATGTCCTTTTGGCATCAGTGTCCTTTTAGCATCAGTGTCCTTTTGGCACTTATCATTGTCCTTTTGGCATTAGTGTCCTTTTAGCATCAGTGTCCTTTTGGCACTTATCATTGTCCTTTTGGCATTAGTGTCCTTTTGGCATCAGTGTCCTTTTGGCATCAATGTCCTTTTGGCATCAGTGTCCTTTTAGCATCAGTGTCCTTTTGGCACTTATCATTGTCCTTTTGGCATTAGTGTCCTTTTAGCATCAGTGTCCTTTTGACACTTATCATTGTCCTTTTGGCATTAGTGTCCTTTTGGCATCAGTGTCCTTTTGGCATCAATGTCCTTTTGGCATCAGTGTCATTTTAGCATCAGTGTCCTTTTGGCACTTATCATTGTCCTTTTGGCATTAGTGTCCTTTTAGCATCAGTGTCCTTTTGGCACTTATCATTGTCCTTTTGGCATTAGTGTCCTTTTGGCATCAGTGTCCTTTTGGCATCAATGTCCTTTTGGCATCAGTGTCCTTTTAGCATCAGTGTCCTTTTGGCACTTATCATTGTCTTTTTGGCATTAGTGTCCTTTTAGCATCAGTGTCCTTTTGGCACTTATCATTGTCCTTTTGGCATTAATGTCCTTTTAGCATCAGTGTCCTTTTGGCACTTATCATTGTCCTTTTGGCATTAGTGTCCTTTTAGCATCAGTGTCCTTTTGGCACTTATCATTGTCCTTTTGGCATTAGTGTCCTTTTGGCATCAGTGTCCTTTTGGCACTTATAGGTTACAAACATAACCCCAGTTATCATTGGCCTTTTGGCATTAGTGTCCTTTTGGCATCAGTGTCCTTTTGGCATCAATGTCCTTTTGGCATCAGTGTCCTTTTAGCATCAGTGTCCTTTTGGCACTTATCATTGTCCTTTTGGCATTAGTGTCCTTTTAGCATCAGTGTCCTTTTGGCACTTATCATTGTCCTTTTGGCATTAGTGTCCTTTTGGCATCAGTGTCCTTTTGGCATCAATGTCCTTTTGGCATCAGTGTCCTTTTAGCATCAGTGTCCTTTTGGCACTTATCATTGTCCTTTTGGCATTAGTGTCCTTTTAGCATCAGTGTCCTTTTGGCACTTATCATTGTCCTTTTGGCATTAGTGTCCTTTTAGCATCAGTGTCCTTTTGGCACTTATCATTGTCCTTTTGGCATTAGTGTCCTTTTAGCATCAGTGTCCTTTTGGCACTTATCATTGTCCTTTTGGCATTAGTGTCCTTTTAGCATCAGTGTCCTTTTGGCACTTATCATTGTCCTTTTGGCACTTATCATTGTCCTTTTAGCATCAGTGTCCTTTTGGCACTTATCATTGTCCTTTTGGCATTAGTGTCCTTTTAGCATCAGTGTCCTTTTGGCATCAATGTCCTTTTGGCATCAGTGTCCTTTTAGCACCAGTGTCCTTTTGGCACTTATCATTGTCCTTTTGGCATTAGTGTCCTTTTAGCATCAGTGTCCTTTTGGCACTTATCATTGTCCTTTTGGCATTAGTGTCCTTTTAGCATCAGTGTCCTTTTGGCACTTATCATTGTCCTTTTGGCATTAGTGTCCTTTTGGCATCAGTGTCCTTTTGGCACTTATCATTGTCCTTTTGGCATTAGTGTCCTTTTGGCATCAGTGTCCTTTTGGCATCAATGTCCTTTTGGCATCAGTGTCCTTTTAGCATCAGTGTCCTTTTGGCACTTATCATTGTCCTTTTGGCATTAGTGTCCTTTTAGCATCAGTGTCCTTTTGGCACTTATCATTGTCCTTTTGGCATTAGTGTCCTTTTGGCATCAGTGTCCTTTTGGCATCAATGTCCTTTTGGCATCAGTGTCCTTTTAGCATCAGTGTCCTTTTGGCACTTATCATTGTCCTTTTGGCATTAGTGTCCTTTTAGCATCAGTGTCCTTTTGGCACTTATCATTATCCTTTTGGCATTAGTGTCCTTTTAGCATCAGTGTCCTTTTGGCATCAATGTCCTTTTGGCATCAGTGTCCTTTTAGCATCAGTGTCCTTTTGGCACTTATCATTGTCCTTTTGGCATTAGTGTCCTTTTAGCATCAGTGTCCTTTTGGCACTTATCATTGTCCTTTTGGCATTAGTGTCCTTTTAGCATCAGTGTCCTTTTGGCACTTATCATTGTCCTTTTGGCATTAGTGTCCTTTTGGCATCAGTGTCCTTTTGGCACTTATCATTGTCCTTTTGGCATTAGTGTCCTTTTGGCATCAGTGTCCTTTTGGCATCAATGTCCTTTTGGCATCAGTGTCCTTTTAGCATCAGTGTCCTTTTGGCACTTATCATTGTCCTTTTGGCATTAGTGTCCTTTTAGCATCAGTGTCCTTTTGGCACTTATCATTGTCCTTTTGGCATTAGTGTCCTTTTGGCATCAGTGTCCTTTTGGCATCAATGTCCTTTTGGCATCAGTGTCCTTTTAGCATCAGTGTCCTTTTGGCACTTATCATTGTCCTTTTGGCATTAGTGTCCTTTTAGCATCAGTGTCCTTTTGGCACTTATCATTATCCTTTTGGCATTAGTGTCCTTTTAGCATCAGTGTCCTTTTGGCATCAATGTCCTTTTGGCATCAGTGTCCTTTTAGCATCAGTGTCCTTTTGGCACTTATCATTGTCCTTTTGGCATTAGTGTCCTTTTAGCATCAGTGTCCTTTTGGCACTTATCATTGTCCTTTTGGCATTAGTGTCCTTTTAGCATCAGTGTCCTTTTGGCACTTATCATTGTCCTTTTGGCATTAGTGTCCTTTTAGCATCAGTGTCCTTTTGGCACTTATCATTGTCCTTTTGGCATTAGTGTCCTTTTAGCATCAGTGTCCTTTTGGCACTTATCATTGTCCTTTTGGCATTAGTGTCCTTTTGGCATCAGTGTCCTTTTGGCACTTATCATTGTCCTTTTGGCATTAGTGTCCTTTTGGCATCAGTGTCCTTTTGGCATCAATGTCCTTTTGGCATCAGTGTCCTTTTAGCATCAGTGTCCTTTTGGCACTTATCATTGTCCTTTTGGCATTAGTGTCCTTTTAGCATCAGTGTCCTTTTGGCACTTATCATTGTCCTTTTGGCATTAGTGTCCTTTTGGCATCAGTGTCCTTTTGGCATCAATGTCCTTTTGGCATCAGTGTCCTTTTAGCATCAGTGTCCTTTTGGCACTTATCATTGTCCTTTTGGCATTAGTGTCCTTTTAGCATCAGTGTCCTTTTGGCACTTATCATTGTCCTTTTGGCATTAGTGTCCTTTTAGCATCAGTGTCCTTTTGGCACTTATCATTGTCCTTTTGGCATTAGTGTCCTTTTAGCATCAGTGTCCTTTTGGCACTTATCATTGTCCTTTTGGCATTAGTGTCCTTTTAGCATCAGTGTCCTTTTGGCACTTATCATTGTCCTTTTGGCATTAGTGTCCTTTTAGCATCAGTGTCCTTTTGGCACTTATCATTGTCCTTTTGGCATTAGTGTCCTTTTAGCATCAGTGTCCTTTTGGCATCAATGTCCTTTTGGCATCAGTGTCCTTTTAGCACCAGTGTCCTTTTGGCACTTATCATTGTCCTTTTGGCATTAGTGTCCTTTTAGCATCAGTGTCCTTTTGGCACTTATCATTGTCCTTTTGGCATTAGTGTCCTTTTAGCATCAGTGTCCTTTTGGCACTTATCATTGTCCTTTTGGCATTAGTGTCCTTTTAGCATCAGTGTCCTTTTGGCACTTATCATTGTCCTTTTGGCATTAGTGTCCTTTTAGCATCAGTGTCCTTTTGGCACTTATCATTGTCCTTTTGGCATTAGTGTCCTTTTAGCATCAGTGTCCTTTTGGCACTTATCATTGTCCTTTTGGCATTAGTGTCCTTTTAGCATCATTGTCCTTTTGGCATTAGTGTCCTTTTAGCATCAGTGTCCTTTTGGCACTTATCATTGTCCTTTTGGCATTAGTGTCCTTTTAGCATCAGTGTCCTTTTGGCACTTATCATTGTCCTTTTGGCATTAGTGTCCTTTTAGCATCAGTGTCCTTTTGGCACTTATCATTGTCCTTTTGGCATTAGTGTCCTTTTAGCATCAGTGTCCTTTTGGCACTTATCATTGTCCTTTTGGCATTAGTGTCCTTTTGGCATCAGTGTCCTTTTGGCACTTATCATTGTCCTTTTGGCATTAGTGTCCTTTTGGCATCAGTGTCCTTTTGGCATCAATGTCCTTTTGGCATCAGTGTCCTTTTAGCATCAGTGTCCTTTTGGCACTTATCATTGTCCTTTTGGCATTAGTGTCCTTTTAGCATCAGTGTCCTTTTGGCACTTATCATTGTCCTTTTGGCATTAGTGTCCTTTTAGCATCAGTGTCCTTTTGGCACTTATCATTGTCCTTTTGGCATTAGTGTCCTTTTGGCATCAGTGTCCTTTTGGCACTTATAGGTTACAAACATAACCCCAGTTATCATTGGCCTTTTGGCATTAGTGTCCTTTTGGCATCAGTGTCCTTTTGGCATCAATGTCCTTTTGGCATCAGTGTCCTTTTAGCATCAGTGTCCTTTTGGCACTTATCATTGTCCTTTTGGCATTAGTGTCCTTTTAGCATCAGTGTCCTTTTGGCACTTATCATTGTCCTTTTGGCATTAGTGTCCTTTTGGCATCAGTGTCCTTTTGGCATCAATGTCCTTTTGGCATCAGTGTCCTTTTAGCATCAGTGTCCTTTTGGCACTTATCATTATCCTTTTGGCATTAGTGTCCTTTTAGCATCAGTGTCCTTTTGGCATCAATGTCCTTTTGGCATCAGTGTCCTTTTAGCATCAGTGTCCTTTTGGCACTTATCATTGTCCTTTTGGCATTAGTGTCCTTTTAGCATCAGTGTCCTTTTGGCACTTATCATTGTCCTTTTGGCATTAGTGTCCTTTTAGCATCAGTGTCCTTTTGGCACTTATCATTGTCCTTTTGGCATTAGTGTCCTTTTGGCATCAGTGTCCTTTTGGCACTTATCATTGTCCTTTTGGCATTAGTGTCCTTTTGGCATCAGTGTCCTTTTGGCATCAATGTCCTTTTGGCATCAGTGTCCTTTTAGCATCAGTGTCCTTTTGGCACTTATCATTGTCCTTTTGGCATTAGTGTCCTTTTAGCATCAGTGTCCTTTTGGCACTTATCATTGTCCTTTTGGCATTAGTGTCCTTTTGGCATCAGTGTCCTTTTGGCATCAATGTCCTTTTGGCATCAGTGTCCTTTTAGCATCAGTGTCCTTTTGGCACTTATCATTGTCCTTTTGGCATTAGTGTCCTTTTAGCATCAGTGTCCTTTTGGCACTTATCATTATCCTTTTGGCATTAGTGTCCTTTTAGCATCAGTGTCCTTTTGGCATCAATGTCCTTTTGGCATCAGTGTCCTTTTAGCATCAGTGTCCTTTTGGCACTTATCATTGTCCTTTTGGCATTAGTGTCCTTTTAGCATCAGTGTCCTTTTGGCACTTATCATTGTCCTTTTGGCATTAGTGTCCTTTTAGCATCAGTGTCCTTTTGGCACTTATCATTGTCCTTTTGGCATTAGTGTCCTTTTGGCATCAGTGTCCTTTTGGCATCAATGTCCTTTTGGCATCAGTGTCCTTTTAGCATCAGTGTCCTTTTGGCACTTATCATTGTCCTTTTGGCATTAGTGTCCTTTTAGCATCAGTGTCCTTTTGGCACTTATCATTGTCCTTTTGGCATTAGTGTCCTTTTGGCATCAGTGTCCTTTTGGCATCAATGTCCTTTTGGCATCAGTGTCCTTTTAGCATCAGTGTCCTTTTGGCACTTATCATTGTCCTTTTGGCATTAGTGTCCTTTTAGCATCAGTGTCCTTTTGGCACTTATCATTGTCCTTTTGGCATTAGTGTCCTTTTGGCATCAGTGTCCTTTTGGCATCAATGTCCTTGTGGCATTAGTGTCCTTTTAGCATCAGTGTCCTTTTGGCACTTATCATTGTCCTTTTGGCATTAGTGTCCTTTTAGCATCAGTGTCCTTTTGGCACTTATCATTGTCCTTTTGGCATTAGTGTCCTTTTAGCATCAGTGTCCTTTTGGCACTTATCATTGTCCTTTTGGCATTAGTGTCCTTTTAGCATCAGTGTCCTTTTGGCACTTATCATTGTCCTTTTGGCATTAGTGTCCTTTTGGCATCAGTGTCCTTTTGGCACTTATCATTGTCCTTTTGGCATTAGTGTCCTTTTGGCATCAGTGTCCTTTTGGCATCAATGTCCTTTTGGCATCAGTGTCCTTTTAGCATCAGTGTCCTTTTGGCACTTATCATTGTCCTTTTGGCATTAGTGTCGTTTTAGCATCAGTGTCCTTTTGGCACTTATCATTGTCCTTTTGGCATTAGTGTCCTTGTAGCATCAGTGTCCTTTTGGCACTTATCATTGTCCTTTTGGCATTAGTGTCCTTTTAGCATCAGTGTCCTTTTGGCACTTATCATTGTCCTTTTGGCATTAGTGTCCTTTTGGCATCAGTGTCCTTTTGGCACTTATAGGTTACAAACATAACCACAGTTATCATTGGCCTTTTGGCATTAGTGTCCTTTTGGCATCAGTGTCCTTTTGGCATCAATGTCCTTTTGGCATCAGTGTCCTTTTAGCATCAGTGTCCTTTTGGCACTTATCATTGTCCTTTTGGCATTAGTGTCCTTTTAGCATCAGTGTCCTTTTGGCACTTATCATTGTCCTTTTGGCATTAGTGTCCTTTTAGCATCAGTGTCCTTTTGGCACTTATCATTGTCCTTTTGGCATTAGTGTCCTTTTGGCATCAGTGTCCTTTTGGCACTTATCATTGTCCTTTTGGCATTAGTGTCCTTTTGGCATCAGTGTCCTTTTGGCATCAATGTCCTTTTGGCATCAGTGTCCTTTTAGCATCAGTGTCCTTTTGGCACTTATCATTGTCCTTTTGGCATTAGTGTCCTTTTAGCATCAGTGTCCTTTTGGCACTTATCATTGTCCTTTTGGCATTAGTGTCCTTTTGGCATCAGTGTCCTTTTGGCATCAATGTCCTTTTGGCATCAGTGTCCTTTTAGCATCAGTGTCCTTTTGGCACTTATCATTGTCCTTTTGGCATTAGTGTCCTTTTAGCATCAGTGTCCTTTTGGCACTTATCATTATCCTTTTGGCATTAGTGTCCTTTTAGCATCAGTGTCCTTTTGGCATCAATGTCCTTTTGGCATCAGTGTCCTTTTAGCATCAGTGTCCTTTTGGCACTTATCATTGTCCTTTTGGCATTAGTGTCCTTTTAGCATCAGTGTCCTTTTGGCACTTATCATTGTCCTTTTGGCATTAGTGTCCTTTTAGCATCAGTGTCCTTTTGGCACTTATCATTGTCCTTTTGGCATTAGTGTCCTTTTAGCATCAGTGTCCTTTTGGCACTTATCATTGTCCTTTTGGCATTAGTGTCCTTTTAGCATCAGTGTCCTTTTGGCACTTATCATTGTCCTTTTGGCATTAGTGTCCTTTTGGCATCAGTGTCCTTTTGGCACTTATCATTGTCCTTTTGGCATTAGTGTCCTTTTGGCATCAGTGTCCTTTTGGCATCAATGTCCTTTTGGCATCAGTGTCCTTTTAGCATCAGTGTCCTTTTGGCACTTATCATTGTCCTTTTGGCATTAGTGTCCTTTTAGCATCAGTGTCCTTTTGGCACTTATCATTGTCCTTTTGGCATTAGTGTCCTTTTGGCATCAGTGTCCTTTTGGCATCAATGTCCTTTTGGCATCAGTGTCCTTTTAGCATCAGTGTCCTTTTGGCACTTATCATTGTCCTTTTGGCATTAGTGTCCTTTTAGCATCAGTGTCCTTTTGGCACTTATCATTGTCCTTTTGGCATTAGTGTCCTTTTAGCATCAGTGTCCTTTTGGCACTTATCATTGTCCTTTTGGCATTAGTGTCCTTTTAGCATCAGTGTCCTTTTGGCACTTATCATTGTCCTTTTGGCATTAGTGTCCTTTTGGCATCAGTGTCCTTTTGGCATCAATGTCCTTTTGGCATCAGTGTCCTTTTAGCATCAGTGTCCTTTTGGCACTTATCATTGTCCTTTTGGCATTAGTGTCCTTTTAGCATCAGTGTCCTTTTGGCACTTATCATTGTCCTTTTGGCATTAGTGTCCTTTTGGCATCAGTGTCCTTTTGGCATCAATGTCCTTTTGGCATCAGTGTCCTTTTAGCATCAGTGTCCTTTTGGCACTTATCATTGTCCTTTTGGCATTAGTGTCCTTTTAGCATCAGTGTCCTTTTGGCACTTATCATTGTCCTTTTGGCATTAGTGTCCTTTTGGCATCAGTGTCCTTTTGGCATCAATGTCCTTGTGGCATTAGTGTCCTTTTAGCATCAGTGTCCTTTTGGCACTTATCATTGTCCTTTTGGCATTAGTGTCCTTTTAGCATCAGTGTCCTTTTGGCACTTATCATTGTCCTTTTGGCATTAGTGTCCTTTTAGCATCAGTGTCCTTTTGGCACTTATCATTGTCCTTTTGGCATTAGTGTCCTTTTAGCATCAGTGTCCTTTTGGCACTTATCATTGTCCTTTTGGCATTAGTGTCCTTTTGGCATCAGTGTCCTTTTGGCACTTATCATTGTCCTTTTGGCATTAGTGTCCTTTTGGCATCAGTGTCCTTTTGGCATCAATGTCCTTTTGGCATCAGTGTCCTTTTAGCATCAGTGTCCTTTTGGCACTTATCATTGTCCTTTTGGCATTAGTGTCGTTTTAGCATCAGTGTCCTTTTGGCACTTATCATTGTCCTTTTGGCATTAGTGTCCTTGTAGCATCAGTGTCCTTTTGGCACTTATCATTGTCCTTTTGGCATTAGTGTCCTTTTAGCATCAGTGTCCTTTTGGCACTTATCATTGTCCTTTTGGCATTAGTGTCCTTTTGGCATCAGTGTCCTTTTGGCACTTATAGGTTACAAACATAACCACAGTTATCATTGGCCTTTTGGCATTAGTGTCCTTTTGGCATCAGTGTCCTTTTGGCATCAATGTCCTTTTGGCATCAGTGTCCTTTTAGCATCAGTGTCCTTTTGGCACTTATCATTGTCCTTTTGGCATTAGTGTCCTTTTAGCATCAGTGTCCTTTTGGCACTTATCATTGTCCTTTTGGCATTAGTGTCCTTTTAGCATCAGTGTCCTTTTGGCACTTATCATTGTCCTTTTGGCATTAGTGTCCTTTTGGCATCAGTGTCCTTTTGGCACTTATCATTGTCCTTTTGGCATTAGTGTCCTTTTGGCATCAGTGTCCTTTTGGCATCAATGTCCTTTTGGCATCAGTGTCCTTTTAGCATCAGTGTCCTTTTGGCACTTATCATTGTCCTTTTGGCATTAGTGTCCTTTTAGCATCAGTGTCCTTTTGGCACTTATCATTGTCCTTTTGGCATTAGTGTCCTTTTGGCATCAGTGTCCTTTTGGCATCAATGTCCTTTTGGCATCAGTGTCCTTTTAGCATCAGTGTCCTTTTGGCACTTATCATTGTCCTTTTGGCATTAGTGTCCTTTTAGCATCAGTGTCCTTTTGGCACTTATCATTATCCTTTTGGCATTAGTGTCCTTTTAGCATCAGTGTCCTTTTGGCATCAATGTCCTTTTGGCATCAGTGTCCTTTTAGCATCAGTGTCCTTTTGGCACTTATCATTGTCCTTTTGGCATTAGTGTCCTTTTAGCATCAGTGTCCTTTTGGCACTTATCATTGTCCTTTTGGCATTAGTGTCCTTTTAGCATCAGTGTCCTTTTGGCACTTATCATTGTCCTTTTGGCATTAGTGTCCTTTTAGCATCAGTGTCCTTTTGGCACTTATCATTGTCCTTTTGGCATTAGTGTCCTTTTAGCATCAGTGTCCTTTTGGCACTTATCATTGTCCTTTTGGCATTAGTGTCCTTTTGGCATCAGTGTCCTTTTGGCACTTATCATTGTCCTTTTGGCATTAGTGTCCTTTTGGCATCAGTGTCCTTTTGGCATCAATGTCCTTTTGGCATCAGTGTCCTTTTAGCATCAGTGTCCTTTTGGCACTTATCATTGTCCTTTTGGCATTAGTGTCCTTTTAGCATCAGTGTCCTTTTGGCACTTATCATTGTCCTTTTGGCATTAGTGTCCTTTTGGCATCAGTGTCCTTTTGGCATCAATGTCCTTTTGGCATCAGTGTCCTTTTAGCATCAGTGTCCTTTTGGCACTTATCATTGTCCTTTTGGCATTAGTGTCCTTTTAGCATCAGTGTCCTTTTGGCACTTATCATTGTCCTTTTGGCATTAGTGTCCTTTTAGCATCAGTGTCCTTTTGGCACTTATCATTGTCCTTTTGGCATTAGTGTCCTTTTAGCATCAGTGTCCTTTTGGCACTTATCATTGTCCTTTTGGCATTAGTGTCCTTTTAGCATCAGTGTCCTTTTGGCACTTATCATTGTCCTTTTGGCATTAGTGTCCTTTTAGCATCAGTGTCCTTTTGGCACTTATCATTGTCCTTTTGGCATTAGTGTCCTTTTAGCATCAGTGTCCTTTTGGCATCAATGTCCTTTTGGCATCAGTGTCCTTTTAGCACCAGTGTCCTTTTGGCACTTATCATTGTCCTTTTGGCATTAGTGTCCTTTTAGCATCAGTGTCCTTTTGGCACTTATCATTGTCCTTTTGGCATTAGTGTCCTTTTAGCATCAGTGTCCTTTTGGCACTTATCATTGTCCTTTTGGCATTAGTGTCCTTTTAGCATCAGTGTCCTTTTGGCACTTATCATTGTCCTTTTGGCATTAGTGTCCTTTTAGCATCAGTGTCCTTTTGGCACTTATCATTGTCCTTTTGGCATTAGTGTCCTTTTAGCATCAGTGTCCTTTTGGCATTAGTGTCCTTTTAGCATCAGTGTCCTTTTGGCACTTATCATTGTCCTTTTGGCATTAGTGTCCTTTTAGCATCAGTGTCCTTTTGGCACTTATCATTGTCCTTTTGGCATTAGTGTCCTTTTAGCATCAGTGTCCTTTTGGCACTTATCATTGTCCTTTTGGCATTAGTGTCCTTTTAGCATCAGTGTCCTTTTGGCACTTATCATTGTCCTTTTGGCATTAGTGTCCTTTTGGCATCAGTGTCCTTTTGGCACTTATCATTGTCCTTTTGGCATTAGTGTCCTTTTGGCATCAGTGTCCTTTTGGCATCAATGTCCTTTTGGCATCAGTGTCCTTTTAGCATCAGTGTCCTTTTGGCACTTATCATTGTCCTTTTGGCATTAGTGTCCTTTTAGCATCAGTGTCCTTTTGGCACTTATCATTGTCCTTTTGGCATTAGTGTCCTTTTAGCATCAGTGTCCTTTTGGCACTTATCATTGTCCTTTTGGCATTAGTGTCCTTTTGGCATCAGTGTCCTTTTGGCACTTATAGGTTACAAACATAACCCCAGTTATCATTGGCCTTTTGGCATTAGTGTCCTTTTGGCATCAGTGTCCTTTTGGCATCAATGTCCTTTTGGCATCAGTGTCCTTTTAGCATCAGTGTCCTTTTGGCACTTATCATTGTCCTTTTGGCATTAGTGTCCTTTTAGCATCAGTGTCCTTTTGGCACTTATCATTGTCCTTTTGGCATTAGTGTCCTTTTGGCATCAGTGTCCTTTTGGCATCAATGTCCTTTTGGCATCAGTGTCCTTTTAGCATCAGTGTCCTTTTGGCACTTATCATTATCCTTTTGGCATTAGTGTCCTTTTAGCATCAGTGTCCTTTTGGCATCAATGTCCTTTTGGCATCAGTGTCCTTTTAGCATCAGTGTCCTTTTGGCACTTATCATTGTCCTTTTGGCATTAGTGTCCTTTTAGCATCAGTGTCCTTTTGGCACTTATCATTGTCCTTTTGGCATTAGTGTCCTTTTAGCATCAGTGTCCTTTTGGCACTTATCATTGTCCTTTTGGCATTAGTGTCCTTTTGGCATCAGTGTCCTTTTGGCACTTATCATTGTCCTTTTGGCATTAGTGTCCTTTTGGCATCAGTGTCCTTTTGGCATCAATGTCCTTTTGGCATCAGTGTCCTTTTAGCATCAGTGTCCTTTTGGCACTTATCATTGTCCTTTTGGCATTAGTGTCCTTTTAGCATCAGTGTCCTTTTGGCACTTATCATTGTCCTTTTGGCATTAGTGTCCTTTTGGCATCAGTGTCCTTTTGGCATCAATGTCCTTTTGGCATCAGTGTCCTTTTAGCATCAGTGTCCTTTTGGCACTTATCATTGTCCTTTTGGCATTAGTGTCCTTTTAGCATCAGTGTCCTTTTGGCACTTATCATTATCCTTTTGGCATTAGTGTCCTTTTAGCATCAGTGTCCTTTTGGCATCAATGTCCTTTTGGCATCAGTGTCCTTTTAGCATCAGTGTCCTTTTGGCACTTATCATTGTCCTTTTGGCATTAGTGTCCTTTTAGCATCAGTGTCCTTTTGGCACTTATCATTGTCCTTTTGGCATTAGTGTCCTTTTAGCATCAGTGTCCTTTTGGCACTTATCATTGTCCTTTTGGCATTAGTGTCCTTTTGGCATCAGTGTCCTTTTGGCACTTATCATTGTCCTTTTGGCATTAGTGTCCTTTTGGCATCAGTGTCCTTTTGGCATCAATGTCCTTTTGGCATCAGTGTCCTTTTAGCATCAGTGTCCTTTTGGCACTTATCATTGTCCTTTTGGCATTAGTGTCCTTTTAGCATCAGTGTCCTTTTGGCACTTATCATTGTCCTTTTGGCATTAGTGTCCTTTTGGCATCAGTGTCCTTTTGGCATCAATGTCCTTTTGGCATCAGTGTCCTTTTAGCATCAGTGTCCTTTTGGCACTTATCATTGTCCTTTTGGCATTAGTGTCCTTTTAGCATCAGTGTCCTTTTGGCACTTATCATTATCCTTTTGGCATTAGTGTCCTTTTAGCATCAGTGTCCTTTTGGCATCAATGTCCTTTTGGCATCAGTGTCCTTTTAGCATCAGTGTCCTTTTGGCACTTATCATTGTCCTTTTGGCATTAGTGTCCTTTTAGCATCAGTGTCCTTTTGGCACTTATCATTGTCCTTTTGGCATTAGTGTCCTTTTAGCATCAGTGTCCTTTTGGCACTTATCATTGTCCTTTTGGCATTAGTGTCCTTTTAGCATCAGTGTCCTTTTGGCACTTATCATTGTCCTTTTGGCATTAGTGTCCTTTTAGCATCAGTGTCCTTTTGGCACTTATCATTGTCCTTTTGGCATTAGTGTCCTTTTGGCATCAGTGTCCTTTTGGCACTTATCATTGTCCTTTTGGCATTAGTGTCCTTTTGGCATCAGTGTCCTTTTGGCATCAATGTCCTTTTGGCATCAGTGTCCTTTTAGCATCAGTGTCCTTTTGGCACTTATCATTGTCCTTTTGGCATTAGTGTCCTTTTAGCATCAGTGTCCTTTTGGCACTTATCATTGTCCTTTTGGCATTAGTGTCCTTTTGGCATCAGTGTCCTTTTGGCATCAATGTCCTTTTGGCATCAGTGTCCTTTTAGCATCAGTGTCCTTTTGGCACTTATCATTGTCCTTTTGGCATTAGTGTCCTTTTAGCATCAGTGTCCTTTTGGCACTTATCATTGTCCTTTTGGCATTAGTGTCCTTTTAGCATCAGTGTCCTTTTGGCACTTATCATTGTCCTTTTGGCATTAGTGTCCTTTTAGCATCAGTGTCCTTTTGGCACTTATCATTGTCCTTTTGGCATTAGTGTCCTTTTGGCATCAGTGTCCTTTTGGCATCAATGTCCTTTTGGCATCAGTGTCCTTTTAGCATCAGTGTCCTTTTGGCACTTATCATTGTCCTTTTGGCATTAGTGTCCTTTTAGCATCAGTGTCCTTTTGGCACTTATCATTGTCCTTTTGGCATTAGTGTCCTTTTGGCATCAGTGTCCTTTTGGCATCAATGTCCTTTTGGCATCAGTGTCCTTTTAGCATCAGTGTCCTTTTGGCACTTATCATTGTCCTTTTGGCATTAGTGTCCTTTTAGCATCAGTGTCCTTTTGGCACTTATCATTGTCCTTTTGGCATTAGTGTCCTTTTGGCATCAGTGTCCTTTTGGCATCAATGTCCTTGTGGCATTAGTGTCCTTTTAGCATCAGTGTCCTTTTGGCACTTATCATTGTCCTTTTGGCATTAGTGTCCTTTTAGCATCAGTGTCCTTTTGGCACTTATCATTGTCCTTTTGGCATTAGTGTCCTTTTAGCATCAGTGTCCTTTTGGCACTTATCATTGTCCTTTTGGCATTAGTGTCCTTTTAGCATCAGTGTCCTTTTGGCACTTATCATTGTCCTTTTGGCATTAGTGTCCTTTTGGCATCAGTGTCCTTTTGGCACTTATCATTGTCCTTTTGGCATTAGTGTCCTTTTGGCATCAGTGTCCTTTTGGCATCAATGTCCTTTTGGCATCAGTGTCCTTTTAGCATCAGTGTCCTTTTGGCACTTATCATTGTCCTTTTGGCATTAGTGTCGTTTTAGCATCAGTGTCCTTTTGGCACTTATCATTGTCCTTTTGGCATTAGTGTCCTTGTAGCATCAGTGTCCTTTTGGCACTTATCATTGTCCTTTTGGCATTAGTGTCCTTTTAGCATCAGTGTCCTTTTGGCACTTATCATTGTCCTTTTGGCATTAGTGTCCTTTTGGCATCAGTGTCCTTTTGGCACTTATAGGTTACAAACATAACCACAGTTATCATTGGCCTTTTGGCATTAGTGTCCTTTTGGCATCAGTGTCCTTTTGGCATCAATGTCCTTTTGGCATCAGTGTCCTTTTAGCATCAGTGTCCTTTTGGCACTTATCATTGTCCTTTTGGCATTAGTGTCCTTTTAGCATCAGTGTCCTTTTGGCACTTATCATTGTCCTTTTGGCATTAGTGTCCTTTTGGCATCAGTGTCCTTTTGGCATCAATGTCCTTTTGGCATCAGTGTCCTTTTAGCATCAGTGTCCTTTTGGCACTTATCATTGTCCTTTTGGCATTAGTGTCCTTTTAGCATCAGTGTCCTTTTGGCACTTATCATTGTCCTTTTGGCATTAGTGTCCTTTTGGCATCAGTGTCCTTTTGGCATCAATGTCCTTGTGGCATCAGTGTCCTTTTAGCATCAGTGTCCTTTTGGCACTTATCATTGTCCTTTTGGCATTAGTGTCCTTTTAGCATCAGTGTCCTATTGGCACTTATCATTGTCCTTTTGGCATTAGTGTCCTTTTAGCATCAGTGTCCTTTTGGCACTTATCATTGTCCTTTTGGCATTAGTGTCCTTTTAGCATCAGTGTCCTTTTGGCACTTATCATTGTCCTTTTGGCATTAGTGTCCTTTTAGCATCAGTGTCCTTTTGGCACTTATCATTGTCCTTTTGGCATTAGTGTCCTTTTAGCATCAGTGTCCTTTTGGCACTTATCATTGTCCTTTTGGCATCAGTGTCCTTTTAGCATCAGTGTCCTTTTGGCACTTATCATTGTCCTTTTGGCATTAGTGTCCTTTTAGCATCAGTGTCCTTTTGGCACTTATCATTGTCCTTTTGGCATTAGTGTCCTTTTAGCATCAGTGTCCTTTTGGCACTTATCATTGTCCTTTTGGCATTAGTGTCCTTTTAGCATCAGTGTCCTTTTGGCACTTATCATTGTCCTTTTGGCATTAGTGTCCTTTTAGCATCAGTGTCCTTTTGGCACTTATCATTGTCCTTTTGGCATTAGTGTCCTTTTAGCATCAGTGTCCTTTTGGCACTTATCATTGTCCTTTTGGCATTAGTGTCCTTTTAGCATCAGTGTCCTTTTGGCACTTATCATTGTCCTTTTGGCATTAGTGTCCTTTTAGCATCAGTGTCCTTTTGGCATCAATGTCCTTTTGGCATCAGTGTCCTTTTAGCATCAGTGTCCTTTTGGCACTTATCATTGTCCTTTTGGCATCAGTGTCCTTTTAGCATCAGTGTCCTTTTGGCAATTATCATTGTCCTTTTGGCATTAGTTTCCTTTTAGCATCAGTGTCCTTTTGGCACTTATCATTGTCCTTTTGGCATTAGTGTCCTTTTAGCATCAGTGTCCTTTTGGCACTTATCATTGTCCTTTTGGCATTAGTGTCCTTTTAGCATCAGTGTCCTTTTGGCACTTATCATTGTCCTTTTGGCATTAGTGTCCTTTTAGCATCAGTGTCCTTTTGGCACTTATCATTGTCCTTTTGGCATTAGTGTCCTTTTAGCATTAGTGTCCTTTTAGCATCAGTGTCCTTTTGGCACTTATCATTGTCCTTTTGGCATTAATGTCCTTTTAGCATCAGTGTCCTTTTGGCACTTATCATTGTCCTTTTGGCATTAGTGTCCTTTTAGCATCAGTGTCCTTTTGGCACTTATCATTGTCCTTTTGGCATTAGTGTCCTTTTAGCATCAGTGTCCTTTTGGCACTTATCATTGTCCTTTTGGCATTAGTGTCCTTTTAGCATCAGTGTCCTTTTGGCACTTATCATTGTCCTTTTGGCATTAGTGTCCTTTTAGCATCAGTGTCCTTTTGGCACTTATCATTGTCCTTTTGGCATTAGTGTCCTTTTAGCATCAGTGTCCTTTTGGCACTTATCATTGTCCTTTTGGCATTAGTGTCCTTTTGGCATCAGTGTCCTTTTGGCATCAATGTCCTTGTGGCATTAGTGTCCTTTTAGCATCAGTGTCCTTTTGGCACTTATCATTGTCCTTTTGGCATTAGTGTCCTTTTAGCATCAGTGTCCTTTTGGCACTTATCATTGTCCTTTTGGCATTAGTGTCCTTTTAGCATCAGTGTCCTTTTGGCACTTATCATTGTCCTTTTGGCATTAGTGTCCTTTTAGCATCAGTGTCCTTTTGGCACTTATCATTGTCCTTTTGGCATTAGTGTCCTTTTGGCATCAGTGTCCTTTTGGCACTTATCATTGTCCTTTTGGCATTAGTGTCCTTTTGGCATCAGTGTCCTTTTGGCATCAATGTCCTTTTGGCATCAGTGTCCTTTTAGCATCAGTGTCCTTTTGGCACTTATCATTGTCCTTTTGGCATTAGTGTCGTTTTAGCATCAGTGTCCTTTTGGCACTTATCATTGTCCTTTTGGCATTAGTGTCCTTGTAGCATCAGTGTCCTTTTGGCACTTATCATTGTCCTTTTGGCATTAGTGTCCTTTTAGCATCAGTGTCCTTTTGGCACTTATCATTGTCCTTTTGGCATTAGTGTCCTTTTGGCATCAGTGTCCTTTTGGCACTTATAGGTTACAAACATAACCACAGTTATCATTGGCCTTTTGGCATTAGTGTCCTTTTGGCATCAGTGTCCTTTTGGCATCAATGTCCTTTTGGCATCAGTGTCCTTTTAGCATCAGTGTCCTTTTGGCACTTATCATTGTCCTTTTGGCATTAGTGTCCTTTTAGCATCAGTGTCCTTTTGGCACTTATCATTGTCCTTTTGGCATTAGTGTCCTTTTGGCATCAGTGTCCTTTTGGCATCAATGTCCTTTTGGCATCAGTGTCCTTTTAGCATCAGTGTCCTTTTGGCACTTATCATTGTCCTTTTGGCATTAGTGTCCTTTTAGCATCAGTGTCCTTTTGGCACTTATCATTGTCCTTTTGGCATTAGTGTCCTTTTGGCATCAGTGTCCTTTTGGCATCAATGTCCTTGTGGCATCAGTGTCCTTTTAGCATCAGTGTCCTTTTGGCACTTATCATTGTCCTTTTGGCATTAGTGTCCTTTTAGCATCAGTGTCCTATTGGCACTTATCATTGTCCTTTTGGCATTAGTGTCCTTTTAGCATCAGTGTCCTTTTGGCACTTATCATTGTCCTTTTGGCATTAGTGTCCTTTTAGCATCAGTGTCCTTTTGGCACTTATCATTGTCCTTTTGGCATTAGTGTCCTTTTAGCATCAGTGTCCTTTTGGCACTTATCATTGTCCTTTTGGCATTAGTGTCCTTTTAGCATCAGTGTCCTTTTGGCACTTATCATTGTCCTTTTGGCATTAGTGTCCTTTTAGCATCAGTGTCCTTTTGGCACTTATCATTGTCCTTTTGGCATCAGTGTCCTTTTAGCATCAGTGTCCTTTTGGCACTTATCATTGTCCTTTTGGCATTAGTGTCCTTTTAGCATCAGTGTCCTTTTGGCACTTATCATTGTCCTTTTGGCATTAGTGTCCTTTTAGCATCAGTGTCCTTTTGGCACTTATCATTGTCCTTTTGGCATTAGTGTCCTTTTAGCATCAGTGTCCTTTTGGCACTTATCATTGTCCTTTTGGCATTAGTGTCCTTTTAGCATCAGTGTCCTTTTGGCACTTATCATTGTCCTTTTGGCATTAGTGTCCTTTTAGCATCAGTGTCCTTTTGGCACTTATCATTGTCCTTTTGGCATTAGTGTCCTTTTAGCATCAGTGTCCTTTTGGCACTTATCATTGTCCTTTTGGCATTAGTGTCCTTTTAGCATCAGTGTCCTTTTGGCATCAATGTCCTTTTGGCATCAGTGTCCTTTTAGCATCAGTGTCCTTTTGGCACTTATCATTGTCCTTTTGGCATCAGTGTCCTTTTAGCATCAGTGTCCTTTTGGCAATTATCATTGTCCTTTTGGCATTAGTTTCCTTTTAGCATCAGTGTCCTTTTGGCACTTATCATTGTCCTTTTGGCATTAGTGTCCTTTTAGCATCAGTGTCCTTTTGGCACTTATCATTGTCCTTTTGGCATTAGTGTCCTTTTAGCATCAGTGTCCTTTTGGCACTTATCATTGTCCTTTTGGCATTAGTGTCCTTTTAGCATCAGTGTCCTTTTGGCACTTATCATTGTCCTTTTGGCATTAGTGTCCTTTTAGCATTAGTGTCCTTTTAGCATCAGTGTCCTTTTGGCACTTATCATTGTCCTTTTGGCATTAATGTCCTTTTAGCATCAGTGTCCTTTTGGCACTTATCATTGTCCTTTTGGCATTAGTGTCCTTTTAGCATCAGTGTCCTTTTGGCACTTATCATTGTCCTTTTGGCATTAGTGTCCTTTTAGCATCAGTGTCCTTTTGGCACTTATCATTGTCCTTTTGGCATTAGTGTCCTTTTAGCATCAGTGTCCTTTTGGCACTTATCATTGTCCTTTTGGCATTAGTGTCCTTTTGGCATCAGTGTCCTTTTGGCACTTATAGGTTACAAACATAACCCCAGTTATCATTGGCCTTTTGGCATTAGTGTCCTTTTGGCATCAGTGTCCTTTTGGCATCAATGTCCTTTTGGCATCAGTGTCCTTTTAGCATCAGTGTCCTTTTGGCACTTATCATTGTCCTTTTGGCATTAGTGTCCTTTTAGCATCAGTGTCCTTTTGGCACTTATCATTGTCCTTTTGGCATTAGTGTCCTTTTGGCATCAGTGTCCTTTTGGCATCAATGTCCTTTTGGCATCAGTGTCCTTTTAGCATCAGTGTCCTTTTGGCACTTATCATTGTCCTTTTGGCATTAGTGTCCTTTTAGCATCAGTGTCCTTTTGGCACTTATCATTGTCCTTTTGGCATTAGTGTCCTTTTAGCATCAGTGTCCTTTTGGCACTTATCATTGTCCTTTTGGCATTAGTGTCCTTTTAGCATCAGTGTCCTTTTGGCACTTATCATTGTCCTTTTGGCATTAGTGTCCTTTTAGCATCAGTGTCCTTTTGGCACTTATCATTGTCCTTTTGGCATTAGTGTCCTTTTAGCATCAGTGTCCTTTTGGCACTTATCATTGTCCTTTTGGCATTAGTGTCCTTTTAGCATCAGTGTCCTTTTGGCACTTATCATTGTCCTTTTGGCATTAGTGTCCTTTTAGCATCAGTGTCCTTTTGGCACTTATCATTGTCCTTTTGGCATTAGTGTCCTTTTAGCATCAGTGTCCTTTTGGCACTTATCATTGTCCTTTTGGCATTAGTGTCCTTTTAGCATCAGTGTCCTTTTGGCATTAGTGTCCTTTTAGCATCAGTGTCCTTTTGGCACTTATCATTGTCCTTTTGGCATTAGTGTCCTTTTAGCATCAGTGTCCTTTTGGCATCAATGTCCTTTTGGCATCAGTGTCCTTTTAGCATCAGTGTCCTTTTGGCACTTATCATTGTCCTTTTGGCATTAGTGTCCTTTTAGCATCAGTGTCCTTTTGGCACTTATCATTGTCCTTTTGGCATTAGTGTCCTTTTAGCATCAGTGTCCTTTTGGCACTTATCATTGTCCTTTTGGCATTAGTGTCCTTTTAGCATCAGTGTCCTTTTGGCACTTATCATTGTCCTTTTGGCATTAGTGTCCTTTTAGCATCAGTGTCCTTTTGGCACTTATCATTGTCCTTTTGGCATTAGTGTCCTTTTAGCATCAGTGTCCTTTTGGCACTTATCATTGTCCTTTTGGCATTAGTGTCCTTTTAGCATCAGTGTCCTTTTGGCATCAATGTCCTTTTGGCATCAGTGTCCTTTTAGCATCAGTGTCCTTTTGGCACTTATCATTGTCCTTTTGGCATTAGTGTCCTTTTAGCATCAGTGTCCTTTTGGCACTTATCATTGTCCTTTTGGCATTAGTGTCCTTTTAGCATCAGTGTCCTTTTGGCACTTATCATTGTCCTTTTGGCATTAGTGTCCTTTTAGCATCAGTGTCCTTTTGGCACTTATCATTGTCCTTTTGGCATTAGTGTCCTTTTAGCATCAGTGTCCTTTTGGCACTTATCATTGTCCTTTTGGCATTAGTGTCCTTTTAGCATCAGTGTCCTTTTGGCACTTATCATTGTCCTTTTGGCATTAGTGTCCTTTTAGCATCAGTGTCCTTTTGGCATTAGTGTCCTTTTAGCATCAGTGTCCTTTTGGCACTTATCATTGTCCTTTTGGCATTAGTGTCCTTTTAGCATCAGTGTCCTTTTGGCACTTATCATTGTCCTTTTGGCATCAGTGTCCTTTTAGCATCAGTGTCCTTTTGGCAATTATCATTGTCCTTTTGGCATTAGTTTCCTTTTAGCATCAGTGTCCTTTTGGCACTTATCATTGTCCTTTTGGCATTAGTGTCCTTTTAGCATCAGTGTCCTTTTGGCACTTATCATTGTCCTTTTGGCATTAGTGTCCTTTTAGCATCAGTGTCCTTTTGGCACTTATCATTGTCCTTTTGGCATTAGTGTCCTTTTAGCATCAGTGTCCTTTTGGCACTTATCATTGTCCTTTTGGCATTAGTGTCCTTTTAGCATTAGTGTCCTTTTAGCATCAGTGTCCTTTTGGCACTTATCATTGTCCTTTTGGCATTAATGTCCTTTTAGCATCAGTGTCCTTTTGGCACTTATCATTGTCCTTTTGGCATTAGTGTCCTTTTAGCATCAGTGTCCTTTTGGCACTTATCATTGTCCTTTTGGCATTAGTGTCCTTTTAGCATCAGTGTCCTTTTGGCACTTATCATTGTCCTTTTGGCATTAGTGTCCTTTTAGCATCAGTGTCCTTTTGGCACTTATCATTGTCCTTTTGGCATTAGTGTCCTTTTAGCATCAGTGTCCTTTTGGCACTTATCATTGTCCTTTTGGCATTAGTGTCCTTTTAGCATCAGTGTCCTTTTGGCACTTATCATTGTCCTTTTGGCATTAGTGTCCTTTTAGCATCAGTGTCCTTTTGGCACTTATCATTGTCCTTTTGGCATTAGTGTCCTTTTAGCATCAGTGTCCTTTTGGCATCAATGTCCTTTTGGCATCAGTGTCCTTTTAGCATCAGTGTCCTTTTGGCACTTATCATTGTCCTTTTGGCATTAGTGTCCTTTTAGCATCAGTGTCCTTTTGGCACTTATCATTGTCCTTTTGGCATTAGTGTCCTTTTAGCATCAGTGTCCTTTTGGCACTTATCATTGTCCTTTTGGCATTAGTGTCCTTTTAGCATCAGTGTCCTTTTGGCACTTATCATTGTCCTTTTGGCATTAGTGTCCTTTTAGCATCAGTGTCCTTTTGGCACTTATCATTGTCCTTTTGGCATTAGTGTCCTTTTAGCATCAGTGTCCTTTTGGCACTTATCATTGTCCTTTTGGCATTAGTGTCCTTTTAGCATCAGTGTCCTTTTGGCATCAATGTCCTTTTGGCATCAGTGTCCTTTTAGCATCAGTGTCCTTTTGGCACTTATCATTGTCCTTTTGGCATTAGTGTCCTTTTAGCATCAGTGTCCTTTTGGCACTTATCATTGTCCTTTTGGCATTAGTGTCCTTTTAGCATCAGTGTCCTTTTGGCACTTATCATTGTCCTTTTGGCATTAGTGTCCTTTTAGCATCAGTGTCCTTTTGGCACTTATCATTGTCCTTTTGGCATTAGTGTCCTTTTAGCATCAGTGTCCTTTTGGCACTTATCATTGTCCTTTTGGCATTAGTGTCCTTTTAGCATCAGTGTCCTTTTGGCACTTATCATTGTCCTTTTGGCATTAGTGTCCTTTTAGCATCAGTGTCCTTTTGGCACTTATCATTGTCCTTTTGGCATTAGTGTCCTTTTAGCATCAGTGTCCTTTTGGCATCAATGTCCTTTTGGCATCAGTGTCCTTTTAGCATCAGTGTCCTTTTGGCACTTATCATTGTCCTTTTGGCATCAGTGTCCTTTTAGCATCAGTGTCCTTTTGGCAATTATCATTGTCCTTTTGGCATTAGTTTCCTTTTAGCATCAGTGTCCTTTTGGCACTTATCATTGTCCTTTTGGCATTAGTGTCCTTTTAGCATCAGTGTCCTTTTGGCACTTATCATTGTCCTTTTGGCATTAGTGTCCTTTTAGCATCAGTGTCCTTTTGGCACTTATCATTGTCCTTTTGGCATTAGTGTCCTTTTAGCATCAGTGTCCTTTTGGCACTTATCATTGTCCTTTTGGCATTAGTGTCCTTTTAGCATTAGTGTCCTTTTAGCATCAGTGTCCTTTTGGCACTTATCATTGTCCTTTTGGCATTAATGTCCTTTTAGCATCAGTGTCCTTTTGGCACTTATCATTGTCCTTTTGGCATTAGTGTCTTTTTAGCATCAGTGTCCTTTTGGCACTTATCATTGTCCTTTTGGCATTAGTGTCCTTTTAGCATCAGTGTCCTTTTGGCACTTATCATTGTCCTTTTGGCATTAGTGTCCTTTTAGCATCAGTGTCCTTTTGGCATTAGTGTCCTTTTAGCATCAGTGTCCTTTTGGCACTTATCATTGTCCTTTTGGCATTAGTGTCCTTTTAGCATCAGTGTCCTTTTGGCACTTATCATTGTCCTTTTGGCATTAGTGTCCTTTTAGCATCAGTGTCCTTTTGGCACTTATCATTGTCCTTTTGGCATTAGTGTCCTTTTAGCATCAGTGTCCTTTTGGCACTTATCATTGTCCTTTTGGCATTAGTGTCCTTTTAGCATCAGTGTCCTTTTGGCATCAATGTCCTTTTGGCATCAGTGTCCTTTTAGCATCAGTGTCCTTTTGGCACTTATCATTGTCCTTTTGGCATTAGTGTCCTTTTAGCATCAGTGTCCTTTTGGCACTTATCATTGTCCTTTTGGCATTAGTGTCCTTTTAGCATCAGTGTCCTTTTGGCACTTATCATTGTCCTTTTGGCATTAGTGTCCTTTTAGCATCAGTGTCCTTTTGGCACTTATCATTGTCCTTTTGGCATTAGTGTCCTTTTAGCATCAGTGTCCTTTTGGCACTTATCATTGTCCTTTTGGCATTAGTGTCCTTTTAGCATCAGTGTCCTTTTGGCACTTATCATTGTCCTTTTGGCATTAGTGTCCTTTTAGCATCAGTGTCCTTTTGGCACTTATCATTGTCCTTTTGGCATTAGTGTCCTTTTAGCATCAGTGTCCTTTTGGCATCAATGTCCTTTTGGCATCAGTGTCCTTTTAGCATCAGTGTCCTTTTGGCACTTATCATTGTCCTTTTGGCATCAGTGTCCTTTTAGCATCAGTGTCCTTTTGGCAATTATCATTGTCCTTTTGGCATTAGTTTCCTTTTAGCATCAGTGTCCTTTTGGCACTTATCATTGTCCTTTTGGCATTAGTGTCCTTTTAGCATCAGTGTCCTTTTGGCACTTATCATTGTCCTTTTGGCATTAGTGTCCTTTTAGCATCAGTGTCCTTTTGGCACTTATCATTGTCCTTTTGGCATTAGTGTCCTTTTAGCATCAGTGTCCTTTTGGCACTTATCATTGTCCTTTTGGCATTAGTGTCCTTTTAGCATTAGTGTCCTTTTAGCATCAGTGTCCTTTTGGCACTTATCATTGTCCTTTTGGCATTAATGTCCTTTTAGCATCAGTGTCCTTTTGGCACTTATCATTGTCCTTTTGGCATTAGTGTCTTTTTAGCATCAGTGTCCTTTTGGCACTTATCATTGTCCTTTTGGCATTAGTGTCCTTTTAGCATCAGTGTCCTTTTGGCACTTATCATTGTCCTTTTGGCATTAGTGTCCTTTTAGCATCAGTGTCCTTTTGGCACTTATCATTGTCCTTTTGGCATTAGTGTCCTTTTGGCATCAGTGTCCTTTTGGCACTTATAGGTTACAAACATAACCCCAGTTATCATTGGCCTTTTGGCATTAGTGTCCTTTTGGCATCAGTGTCCTTTTGGCATCAATGTCCTTTTGGCATCAGTGTCCTTTTAGCATCAGTGTCCTTTTGGCACTTATCATTGTCCTTTTGGCATTAGTGTCCTTTTAGCATCAGTGTCCTTTTGGCACTTATCATTGTCCTTTTGGCATTAGTGTCCTTTTGGCATCAGTGTCCTTTTGGCATCAATGTCCTTTTGGCATCAGTGTCCTTTTAGCATCAGTGTCCTTTTGGCACTTATCATTGTCCTTTTGGCATTAGTGTCCTTTTAGCATCAGTGTCCTTTTGGCACTTATCATTGTCCTTTTGGCATTAGTGTCCTTTTAGCATCAGTGTCCTTTTGGCACTTATCATTGTCCTTTTGGCATTAGTGTCCTTTTAGCATCAGTGTCCTTTTGGCACTTATCATTGTCCTTTTGGCATTAGTGTCCTTTTAGCATCAGTGTCCTTTTGGCACTTATCATTGTCCTTTTGGCATTAGTGTCCTTTTAGCATCAGTGTCCTTTTGGCACTTATCATTGTCCTTTTGGCATTAGTGTCCTTTTAGCATCAGTGTCCTTTTGGCACTTATCATTGTCCTTTTGGCACTTATCATTGTCCTTTTAGCATCAGTGTCCTTTTGGCACTTATCATTGTCCTTTTGGCATTAGTGTCCTTTTAGCATCAGTGTCCTTTTGGCACTTATCATTGTCCTTTTGGCATTAGTGTCCTTTTAGCATCAGTGTCCTTTTGGCATCAATGTCCTTTTGGCATCAGTGTCCTTTTAGCATCAGTGTCCTTTTGGCACTTATCATTGTCCTTTTGGCATTAGTGTCCTTTTAGCATCAGTGTCCTTTTGGCACTTATCATTGTCCTTTTGGCATTAGTGTCCTTTTAGCATCAGTGTCCTTTTGGCACTTATCATTGTCCTTTTGGCATTAGTGTCCTTTTAGCATCAGTGTCCTTTTGGCACTTATCATTGTCCTTTTGGCATTAGTGTCCTTTTAGCATCAGTGTCCTTTTGGCACTTATCATTGTCCTTTTGGCATTAGTGTCCTTTTAGCATCAGTGTCCTTTTGGCACTTATCATTGTCCTTTTGGCATTAGTGTCCTTTTAGCATCAGTGTCCTTTTGGCACTTATCATTGTCCTTTTGGCACTTATCATTGTCCTTTTAGCATCAGTGTCCTTTTGGCACTTATCATTGTCCTTTTGGCATTAGTGTCCTTTTAGCATCAGTGTCCTTTTGGCACTTATCATTGTCCTTTTGGCATTAGTGTCCTTTTAGCATCAGTGTCCTTTTGGCACTTATCATTGTCCTTTTGGCATTAGTGTCCTTTTAGCATCAGTGTCCTTTTGGCATCAATGTCCTTTTGGCATCAGTGTCCTTTTAGCATCAGTGTCCTTTTGGCACTTATCATTGTCCTTTTGGCATTAGTGTCCTTTTAGCATCAGTGTCCTTTTGGCACTTATCATTGTCCTTTTGGCATTAGTGTCCTTTTAGCATCAGTGTCCTTTTGGCACTTATCATTGTCCTTTTGGCATTAGTGTCCTTTTAGCATCAGTGTCCTTTTGGCACTTATCATTGTCCTTTTGGCATTAGTGTCCTTTTAGCATCAGTGTCCTTTTGGCACTTATCATTGTCCTTTTGGCATTAGTGTCCTTTTAGCATCAGTGTCCTTTTGGCACTTATCATTGTCCTTTTGGCATTAGTGTCCTTTTAGCATCAGTGTCCTTTTGGCACTTATCATTGTCCTTTTGGCATTAGTGTCCTTTTAGCATCAGTGTCCTTTTGGCATCAATGTCCTTTTGGCATCAGTGTCCTTTTAGCATCAGTGTCCTTTTGGCAATTATCATTGTCCTTTTGGCATTAGTTTCCTTTTAGCATCAGTGTCCTTTTGGCACTTATCATTGTCCTTTTGGCATTAGTGTCCTTTTAGCATCAGTGTCCTTTTGGCACTTATCATTGTCCTTTTGGCATTAGTGTCCTTTTAGCATCAGTGTCCTTTTGGCACTTATCATTGTCCTTTTGGCATTAGTGTCCTTTTAGCATCAGTGTCCTTTTGGCACTTATCATTGTCCTTTTGGCATTAGTGTCCTTTTAGCATTAGTGTCCTTTTAGCATCAGTGTCCTTTTGGCACTTATCATTGTCCTTTTGGCATTAATGTCCTTTTAGCATCAGTGTCCTTTTGGCACTTATCATTGTCCTTTTGGCATTAGTGTCCTTTTAGCATCAGTGTCCTTTTGGCACTTATCATTGTCCTTTTGGCATTAGTGTCCTTTTAGCATCAGTGTCCTTTTGGCACTTATCATTGTCCTTTTGGCATTAGTGTCCTTTTAGCATCAGTGTCCTTTTGGCACTTATCATTGTCCTTTTGGCATTAGTGTCCTTTTAGCATCAGTGTCCTTTTGGCACATATCATTGTCCTTTTGGCATTAGTGTCCTTTTAGCATCAGTGTCCTTTTGGCACTTATCATTGTCCTTTTGGCATTAGTGTCCTTTTAGCATCAGTGTCCTTTTGGCACTTATCATTGTCCTTTTGGCATTAGTGTCCTTTTAGCATCAGTGTCCTTTTGGCATCAATGTCCTTTTGGCATCAGTGTCCTTTTAGCATCAGTGTCCTTTTGGCACTTATCATTGTCCTTTTGGCATTAGTGTCCTTTTAGCATCAGTGTCCTTTTGGCACTTATCATTGTCCTTTTGGCATTAGTGTCCTTTTAGCATCAGTGTCCTTTTGGCACTTATCATTGTCCTTTTGGCATTAGTGTCCTTTTAGCATCAGTGTCCTTTTGGCACTTATCATTGTCCTTTTGGCATTAGTGTCCTTTTAGCATCAGTGTCCTTTTGGCACTTATCATTGTCCTTTTGGCATTAGTGTCCTTTTAGCATCAGTGTCCTTTTGGCACTTATCATTGTCCTTTTGGCATTAGTGTCCTTTTAGCATCAGTGTCCTTTTGGCATCAATGTCCTTTTGGCATCAGTGTCCTTTTAGCATCAGTGTCCTTTTGGCACTTATCATTGTCCTTTTGGCATTAGTGTCCTTTTAGCATCAGTGTCCTTTTGGCACTTATCATTGTCCTTTTGGCATTAGTGTCCTTTTAGCATCAGTGTCCTTTTGGCACTTATCATTGTCCTTTTGGCATTAGTGTCCTTTTAGCATCAGTGTCCTTTTGGCACTTATCATTGTCCTTTTGGCATTAGTGTCCTTTTAGCATCAGTGTCCTTTTGGCACTTATCATTGTCCTTTTGGCATTAGTGTCCTTTTAGCATCAGTGTCCTTTTGGCACTTATCATTGTCCTTTTGGCATTAGTGTCCTTTTAGCATCAGTGTCCTTTTGGCACTTATCATTGTCCTTTTGGCATTAGTGTCCTTTTAGCATCAGTGTCCTTTTGGCATCAATGTCCTTTTGGCATCAGTGTCCTTTTAGCATCAGTGTCCTTTTGGCACTTATCATTGTCCTTTTGGCATCAGTGTCCTTTTAGCATCAGTGTCCTTTTGGCAATTATCATTGTCCTTTTGGCATTAGTTTCCTTTTAGCATCAGTGTCCTTTTGGCACTTATCATTGTCCTTTTGGCATTAGTGTCCTTTTAGCATTAGTGTCCTTTTAGCATCAGTGTCCTTTTGGCACTTATCATTGTCCTTTTGGCATTAGTGTCCTTTTAGCATTAGTGTCCTTTTAGCATTAGTGTCCTTTTAGCATCAGTGTCCTTTTGGCACTTATCATTGTCCTTTTGGCATTAGTGTCCTTTTAGCATCAGTGTCCTTTTGGCACTTATCATTGTCCTTTTGGCATTAGTGTCCTTTTAGCATCAGTGTCCTTTTGGCACTTATCATTGTCCTTTTGGCATTAGTGTCCTTTTAGCATTAGTGTCCTTTTAGCATCAGTGTCCTTTTGGCACTTATCATTGTCCTTTTGGCATTAATGTACTTTTAGCATCAGTGTCCTTTTGGCACTTATCATTGTCCTTTTGGCATTAGTGTCCTTTTAGCATCAGTGTCCTTTTGGCACTTATCATTGTCCTTTTGGCATTAGTGTCCTTTTAGCATCAGTGTCCTTTTGGCACTTATCATTGTCCTTTTGGCATTAGTGTCCTTTTAGCATCAGTGTCCTTTTGGCACTTATCATTGTCCTTTTGGCATTAGTGTCCTTTTAGCATCAGTGTCCTTTTGGCACTTATCATTGTCCTTTTGGCATTAGTGTCCTTTTAGCATCAGTGTCCTTTTGGCACTTATCATTGTCCTTTTGGCATTAGTGTCCTTTTAGCATCAGTGTCCTTTTGGCACTTATCATTGTCCTTTTGGCATTAGTGTCCTTTTAGCATCAGTGTCCTTTTGGCACTTATCATTGTCCTTTTGGCATTAGTGTCCTTTTAGCATCAGTGTCCTTTTGGCACTTATCATTGTCCTTTTGGCATTAGTGTCCTTTTAGCATTAGTGTCCTTTTAGCATCAGTGTCCTTTTGGCACTTATCATTGTCCTTTTGGCATTAATGTCCTTTTAGCATCAGTGTCCTTTTGGCACTTATCATTGTCCTTTTGGCATTAGTGTCCTTTTAGCATCAGTGTCCTTTTGGCACTTATCATTGTCCTTTTGGCATTAGTGTCCTTTTAGCATCAGTGTCCTTTTGGCACTTATCATTGTCCTTTTGGCATTAGTGTCCTTTTAGCATCAGTGTCCTTTTGGCACTTATCATTGTCCTTTTGGCATTAGTGTCCTTTTAGCATCAGTGTCCTTTTGGCACATATCATTGTCCTTTTGGCATTAGTGTCCTTTTAGCATCAGTGTCCTTTTGGCACTTATCATTGTCCTTTTGGCATTAGTGTCCTTTTAGCATCAGTGTCCTTTTGGCACTTATCATTGTCCTTTTGGCATTAGTGTCCTTTTAGCATCAGTGTCCTTTTGGCATCAATGTCCTTTTGGCATCAGTGTCCTTTTAGCATCAGTGTCCTTTTGGCACTTATCATTGTCCTTTTGGCATTAGTGTCCTTTTAGCATCAGTGTCCTTTTGGCACTTATCATTGTCCTTTTGGCATTAGTGTCCTTTTAGCATCAGTGTCCTTTTGGCACTTATCATTGTCCTTTTGGCATTAGTGTCCTTTTAGCATCAGTGTCCTTTTGGCACTTATCATTGTCCTTTTGGCATTAGTGTCCTTTTAGCATCAGTGTCCTTTTGGCACTTATCATTGTCCTTTTGGCATTAGTGTCCTTTTAGCATCAGTGTCCTTTTGGCACTTATCATTGTCCTTTTGGCATTAGTGTCCTTTTAGCATCAGTGTCCTTTTGGCATCAATGTCCTTTTGGCATCAGTGTCCTTTTAGCATCAGTGTCCTTTTGGCACTTATCATTGTCCTTTTGGCATTAGTGTCCTTTTAGCATCAGTGTCCTTTTGGCACTTATCATTGTCCTTTTGGCATTAGTGTCCTTTTAGCATCAGTGTCCTTTTGGCACTTATCATTGTCCTTTTGGCATTAGTGTCCTTTTAGCATCAGTGTCCTTTTGGCACTTATCATTGTCCTTTTGGCATTAGTGTCCTTTTAGCATCAGTGTCCTTTTGGCACTTATCATTGTCCTTTTGGCATTAGTGTCCTTTTAGCATCAGTGTCCTTTTGGCACTTATCATTGTCCTTTTGGCATTAGTGTCCTTTTAGCATCAGTGTCCTTTTGGCACTTATCATTGTCCTTTTGGCATTAGTGTCCTTTTAGCATCAGTGTCCTTTTGGCATCAATGTCCTTTTGGCATCAGTGTCCTTTTAGCATCAGTGTCCTTTTGGCACTTATCATTGTCCTTTTGGCATCAGTGTCCTTTTAGCATCAGTGTCCTTTTGGCAATTATCATTGTCCTTTTGGCATTAGTTTCCTTTTAGCATCAGTGTCCTTTTGGCACTTATCATTGTCCTTTTGGCATTAGTGTCCTTTTAGCATCAGTGTCCTTTTGGCACTTATCATTGTCCTTTTGGCATTAGTGTCCTTTTAGCATCAGTGTCCTTTTGGCACTTATCATTGTCCTTTTGGCATTAGTGTCCTTTTAGCATCAGTGTCCTTTTGGCACTTATCATTGTCCTTTTGGCATTAGTGTCCTTTTAGCATTAGTGTCCTTTTAGCATCAGTGTCCTTTTGGCACTTATCATTGTCCTTTTGGCATTAATGTCCTTTTAGCATCAGTGTCCTTTTGGCACTTATCATTGTCCTTTTGGCATTAGTGTCCTTTTAGCATCAGTGTCCTTTTGGCACTTATCATTGTCCTTTTGGCATTAGTGTCCTTTTAGCATCAGTGTCCTTTTGGCACTTATCATTGTCCTTTTGGCATTAGTGTCCTTTTAGCATCAGTGTCCTTTTGGCACTTATCATTGTCCTTTTGGCATTAGTGTCCTTTTGGCATCAGTGTCCTTTTGGCACTTATAGGTTACAAACATAACCCCAGTTATCATTGGCCTTTTGGCATTAGTGTCCTTTTGGCATCAGTGTCCTTTTGGCATCAATGTCCTTTTGGCATCAGTGTCCTTTTAGCATCAGTGTCCTTTTGGCACTTATCATTGTCCTTTTGGCATTAGTGTCCTTTTAGCATCAGTGTCCTTTTGGCACTTATCATTGTCCTTTTGGCATTAGTGTCCTTTTGGCATCAGTGTCCTTTTGGCATCAATGTCCTTTTGGCATCAGTGTCCTTTTAGCATCAGTGTCCTTTTGGCACTTATCATTGTCCTTTTGGCATTAGTGTCCTTTTAGCATCAGTGTCCTTTTGGCACTTATCATTGTCCTTTTGGCATTAGTGTCCTTTTAGCATCGGTGTCCTTTTGGCACTTATCATTGTCCTTTTGGCATTAGTGTCCTTTTAGCATCAGTGTCCTTTTGGCACTTATCATTGTCCTTTTGGCATTAGTGTCCTTTTAGCATCAGTGTCCTTTTGGCACTTATCATTGTCCTTTTGGCATTAGTGTCCTTTTAGCATCAGTGTCCTTTTGGCACTTATCATTGTCCTTTTGGCATTAGTGTCCTTTTAGCATCAGTGTCCTTTTGGCACTTATCATTGTCCTTTTGGCACTTATCATTGTCCTTTTAGCATCAGTGTCCTTTTGGCACTTATCATTGTCCTTTTGGCATTAGTGTCCTTTTAGCATCAGTGTCCTTTTGGCACTTATCATTGTCCTTTTGGCATTAGTGTCCTTTTAGCATCAGTGTCCTTTTGGCATCAATGTCCTTTTGGCATCAGTGTCCTTTTAGCATCAGTGTCCTTTTGGCACTTATCATTGTCCTTTTGGCATTAGTGTCCTTTTAGCATCAGTGTCCTTTTGGCACTTATCATTGTCCTTTTGGCATTAGTGTCCTTTTAGCATCAGTGTCCTTTTGGCACTTATCATTGTCCTTTTGGCATTAGTGTCCTTTTAGCATCAGTGTCCTTTTGGCACTTATCATTGTCCTTTTGGCATTAGTGTCCTTTTAGCATCAGTGTCCTTTTGGCACTTATCATTGTCCTTTTGGCATTAGTGTCCTTTTAGCATCAGTGTCCTTTTGGCACTTATCATTGTCCTTTTGGCATTAGTGTCCTTTTAGCATCAGTGTCCTTTTGGCACTTATCATTGTCCTTTTGGCACTTATCATTGTCCTTTTAGCATCAGTGTCCTTTTGGCACTTATCATTGTCCTTTTGGCATTAGTGTCCTTTTAGCATCAGTGTCCTTTTGGCACTTATCATTGTCCTTTTGGCATTAGTGTCCTTTTAGCATCAGTGTCCTTTTGGCATCAATGTCCTTTTGGCATCAGTGTCCTTTTAGCATCAGTGTCCTTTTGGCACTTATCATTGTCCTTTTGGCATTAGTGTCCTTTTAGCATCAGTGTCCTTTTGGCACTTATCATTGTCCTTTTGGCATTAGTGTCCTTTTGGCATCAGTGTCCTTTTGGCACTTATCATTGTCCTTTTGGCATTAGTGTCCTTTTAGCATCAGTGTCCTTTTGGCACTTATCATTGTCCTTTTGGCATTAGTGTCCTTTTGGCATCAGTGTCCTTTTGGCATCAATGTCCTTTTGGCATCAGTGTCCTTTTAGCATCAGTGTCCTTTTGGCACTTATCATTGTCCTTTTGGCATTAGTGTCCTTTTAGCATCAGTGTCCTTTTGGCACTTATCATTGTCCTTTTGGCATTAGTGTCCTTTTAGCATCAGTGTCCTTTTGGCATCAATGTCCTTTTGGCATCAGTGTCCTTTTAGCATCAGTGTCCTTTTGGCACTTATCATTGTCCTTTTGGCATTAGTGTCCTTTTAGCATCAGTGTCCTTTTGGCATCAATGTCCTTTTGGCATCAGTGTCCTTTTAGCATCAGTGTCCTTTTGGCACTTATCATTGTCCTTTTGGCATTAGTGTCCTTTTAGCATCAGTGTCCTTTTGGCACTTATCATTGTCCTTTTGGCATTAGTGTCCTTTTAGCATCAGTGTCCTTTTGGCACTTATCATTGTCCTTTTGGCATTAGTGTCCTTTTAGCATCAGTGTCCTTTTGGCACTTATCATTGTCCTTTTGGCATTAGTGTCCTTTTAGCATCAGTGTCCTTTTGGCACTTATCATTGTCCTTTTGGCATTAGTGTCCTTTTAGCATCAGTGTCCTTTTGGCACTTATCATTGTCCTTTTGGCATTAGTGTCCTTTTAGCATCAGTGTCCTTTTGGCACTTATCATTGTCCTTTTGGCATTAGTGTCCTTTTAGCATCAGTGTCCATTTGGCACTTATCATTGTCCTTTTGGCATTAGTGTCCTTTTAGCATCAGTGTCCTTTTGGCACTTATCATTGTCCTTTTGGCATTAGTGTCCTTTTAGCATCAGTGTCCTTTTGGCACTTATCATTGTCCTTTTGGCATTAGTGTCCTTTTGGCATCAGTGTCCTTTTGGCACTTATCATTGGCCTTTTGGCATTAGTGTCCTTTTGGCATCAGTGTCCTTTTGGCATCAATGTCCTTTTGGCATCAGTGTCCTTTTAGCATCAGTGTCCTTTTGGCACTTATCATTGTCCTTTTGGCATTAGTGTCCTTTTAGCATCAGTGTCCTTTTGGCACTTATCATTGTCCTTTTGGCATTAGTGTCCTTTTGGCATCAGTGTCCTTTTGGCATCAATGTCCTTTTGGCATCAGTGTCCTTTTAGCATCAGTGTCCTTTTGGCACTTATCATTGTCCTTTTGGCATTAGTGTCCTTTTAGCATCAGTGTCCTTTTGGCACTTATCATTATCCTTTTGGCATTAGTGTCCTTTTAGCATCAGTGTCCTTTTGGCACTTATCATTGTCCTTTTGGCATTAGTGTCCTTTTAGCATCAGTGTCCTTTTGGCACTTATCATTGTCCTTTTGGCATTAGTGTCCTTTTAGCATCAGTGTCCTTTTGGCACTTATCATTGTCCTTTTGGCATTAGTGTCCTTTTAGCATCAGTGTCCTTTTGGCACTTATCATTGTCCTTTTGGCATTAGTGTCCTTTTAGCATCAGTGTCCTTTTGGCACTTATCATTGTCCTTTTGGCATTAGTGTCCTTTTGGCATCAGTGTCCTTTTGGCACTTATCATTGTCCTTTTGGCATTAGTGTCCTTTTGGCATCAGTGTCCTTTTGGCATCAATGTCCTTTTGGCATCAGTGTCCTTTTAGCATCAGTGTCCTTTTGGCACTTATCATTGTCCTTTTGGCATTAGTGTCCTTTTAGCATCAGTGTCCTTTTGGCACTTATCATTGTCCTTTTGGCATTAGTGTCCTTTTAGCATCAGTGTCCTTTTGGCACTTATCATTGTCCTTTTGGCATTAGTGTCCTTTTAGCATCAGTGTCCTTTTGGCACTTATCATTGTCCTTTTGGCATTAGTGTCCTTTTAGCATCAGTGTCCTTTTGGCACTTATCATTGTCCTTTTGGCATTAGTGTCCTTTTGGCATCAGTGTCCTTTTGGCATCAATGTCCTTTTGGCATCAGTGTCCTTTTAGCATCAGTGTCCTTTTGGCACTTATCATTGTCCTTTTGGCATTAGTGTCCTTTTAGCATCAGTGTCCTTTTGGCACTTATCATTGTCCTTTTGGCATTAGTGTCCTTTTAGCATCAGTGTCCTTTTGGCATCAATGTCCTTTTGGCATCAGTGTCCTTTTAGCATCAGTGTCCTTTTGGCACTTATCATTGTCCTTTTGGCATTAGTGTCCTTTTAGCATCAGTGTCCTTTTGGCACTTATCATTGTCCTTTTGGCATTAGTGTCCTTTTAGCATCAGTGTCCTTTTGGCACTTATCATTGTCCTTTTGGCATTAGTGTCCTTTTAGCATCAGTGTCCTTTTGGCACTTATCATTGTCCTTTTGGCATTAGTGTCCTTTTAGCATCAGTGTCCTTTTGGCACTTATCATTGTCCTTTTGGCATTAGTGTCCTTTTAGCATCAGTGTCCTTTTGGCACTTATCATTGTCCTTTTGGCATTAGTGTCCTTTTAGCATCAGTGTCCTTTTGGCACTTATCATTGTCCTTTTGGCATTAGTGTCCTTTTAGCATCAGTGTCCTTTTGGCACTTATCATTGTCCTTTTGGCATTAGTGTCCTTTTGGCACTTATCATTGTCCTTTTGGCATTAGTGTCCTTTTGGCATCAGTGTCCTTTTGGCATCAATGTCCTTTTGGCATCAGTGTCCTTTTAGCATCAGTGTCCTTTTGGCACTTATCATTGTCCTTTTGGCATTAGTGTCCTTTTAGCATCAGTGTCCTTTTGGCACTTATCATTGTCCTTTTGGCATTAGTGTCCTTTTAGCATCAGTGTCCTTTTGGCACTTATCATTGTCCTTTTGGCATTAGTGTCCTTTTAGCATCAGTGTCCTTTTGGCACTTATCATTGTCCTTTTGGCATTAGTGTCCTTTTTGCATCAGTGTCCTTTTGGCACTTATAGGTTACAAACATAACCACAGTTATCATTGGCCTTTTGGCATTAGTGTCCTTTTGGCATCAGTGTCCTTTTGGCATCAATGTCCTTTTGGCATCAGTGTCCTTTTAGCATCAGTGTCCTTTTGGCACTTATCTTTGTCCTTTTGGCATTAGTGTCCTTTTAGCATCAGTGTCCTTTTGGCACTTATCATTGTCCTTTTGGCATTAGTGTCCTTTTGGCATCAGTGTCCTTTTGGCATCAATGTCCTTTTGGCATCAGTGTCCTTTTAGCATCAGTGTCCTTTTGGCACTTATCATTGTCCTTTTGGCATTAGTGTCCTTTTAGCATCAGTGTCCTTTTGGCACTTATCATTGTCCTTTTGGCATTAGTGTCCTTTTGGCATCAGTGTCCTTTTGGCATCAGTGTCCTTTTAGCATCAGTGTCCTTTTGGCACTTATCATTGTCCTTTTGGCATTAGTGTCCTTTTAGCATCAGTGTCCTTTTGGCACTTATCATTGTCCTTTTGGCATTAGTGTCCTTTTAGCATCAGTGTCCTTTTGGCACTTATCATTGTCCTTTTGGCATTAGTGTCCTTTTAGCATCAGTGTCCTTTTGGCACTTATCATTGTCCTTTTGGCATTAGTGTCCTTTTGGCATCAGTGTCCTTTTGGCACTTATAGGTTACAAACATAACCCCAGTTATCATTGGCCTTTTGGCATCAGTGTCCTTTTGGCATCAATGTCCTTTTGGCATCAGTGTCCTTTTAGCATCAGTGTCCTTTTGGCACTTATCATTGTCCTTTTGGCATTAGTGTCCTTTTAGCATCAGTGTCCTTTTGGCACTTATCATTGTCCTTTTGGCATTAGTGTCCTTTTGGCATCAGTGTCCTTTTGGCATCAATGTCCTTTTGGCATCAGTGTCCTTTTAGCATCAGTGTCCTTTTGGCACTTATCATTGTCCTTTTGGCATTAGTGTCCTTTTAGCATCAGTGTCCTTTTGGCACTTATCATTGTCCTTTTGGCATTAGTGTCCTTTTAGCATCAGTGTCCTTTTGGCATCAATGTCCTTTTGGCATCAGTGTCCTTTTAGCATCAGTGTCCTTTTGGCACTTATCATTGTCCTTTTGGCATTAGTGTCCTTTTAGCATCAGTGTCCTTTTGGCACTTATCATTGTCCTTTTGGCATTAGTGTCCTTTTAGCATCAGTGTCCTTTTGGCACTTATCATTGTCCTTTTGGCATTAGTGTCCTTTTAGCATCAGTGTCCTTTTGGCACTTATCATTGTCCTTTTGGCATTAGTGTCCTTTTGGCATCAGTGTCCTTTTGGCATCAATGTCCTTTTGGCATCAGTGTCCTTTTAGCATCAGTGTCCTTTTGGCACTTATCATTGTCCTTTTGGCATTAGTGTCCTTTTAGCATCAGTGTCCTTTTGGCACTTATCATTGTCCTTTTGGCATTAGTGTCCTTTTAGCATAAGTGTCCTTTTGGCACTTATCATTGTCCTTTTGGCATTAGTGTCCTTTTGGCATCAGTGTCCTTTTGGCACTTATAGGTTACAAACATAACCACAGTTATCATTGGCCTTTTGGCATTAGTGTCCTTTTGGCATCAGTGTCCTTTTGGCATCAATGTCCCTTTGGCATCAGTGTCCTTTTAGCATCAGTGTCCTTTTGGCACTTATCATTGTCCTTTTGGCATTAGTGTCCTTTTAGCATCAGTGTCCTTTTGGCACTTATCATTGTCCTTTTGGCATTAGTGTCCTTTTAGCATCAGTGTCCTTTTGGCACTTATCATTGTCCTTTTGGCATTAGTGTCCTTTTAGCATCAGTGTCCTTTTGGCACTTATCATTGTCCTTTTGGCATTAGTGTCCTTTTAGCATCAGTGTCCTTTTGGCACTTATCATTGTCCTTTTGGCATTAGTGTCCTTTTAGCATCAGTGTCCTTTTGGCACTTATCATTGTCCTTTTGGCATTAGTGTCCTTTAGCATCAGTGTCCTTTTGGCACTTATCATTGTCCTTTTGGCATTAGTGTCCTTTTGGCATCAGTGTCCTTTTGGCACTTATCATTGTCCTTTTGGCATTAGTGTCCTTTTGGCATCAGTGTCCTTTTGGCACTTATCATTGTCCTTTTGGCATTAGTGTCCTTTTGGCATCAGTGTCCTTTTGGCATCAATGTCCTTTTGGCATCAGTGTCCTTTTAGCATCAGTGTCCTTTTGGCACTTATCATTGTCCTTTTGGCATTAGTGTCCTTTTAGCATCAGTGTCCTTTTGGCACTTATCATTGTCCTTTTGGCATTAGTGTCCTTTTAGCATCAGTGTCCTTTTGGCACTTATCATTGTCCTTTTGGCATTAGTGTCCTTTTAGCATAAGTGTCCTTTTGGCACTTATCATTGTCCTTTTGGCATTAGTGTCCTTTTGGCATCAGTGTCCTTTTGGCACTTATAGGTTACAAACATAACCACAGTTATCATTGGCCTTTTGGCATTAGTGTCCTTTTGGCATCAGTGTCCTTTTGGCATCAATGTCCCTTTGGCATCAGTGTCCTTTTAGCATCAGTGTCCTTTTGGCACTTATCATTGTCCTTTTGGCATTAGTGTCCTTTTAGCATCAGTGTCCTTTTGGCACTTATCATTGTCCTTTTGGCATTAGTGTCCTTTTGGCATCAGTGTCCTTTTGGCATCAATGTCCTTTTGGCATCAGTGTCCTTTTAGCATCAGTGTCCTTTTGGCACTTATCATTGTTCTTTTGGCATTAGTGTCCTTTTAGCATCAGTGTCCTTTTGGCACTTATCATTGTCCTTTTGGCATTAGTGTCCTTTTGGCATCAGTGTCCTTTTGGCATCAATGTCCTTTTGGCATCAGTGTCCTTTTAGCATCAGTGTCCTTTTGGCACTTATCATTGTCCTTTTGGCATTAGTGTCCTTTTAGCATCAGTGTCCTTTTGGCACTTATCATTGTCCTTTTGGCATTAGTGTCCTTTTAGCATCAGTGTCCTTTTGGCACTTATCATTGTCCTTTTGGCATTAGTGTCCTTTTAGCATCAGTGTCCTTTTGGCACTTATCATTGTCCTTTTGGCATTAGTGTCCTTTTAGCATCAGTGTCCTTTTGGCACTTATCATTGTCCTTTTGGCATTAGTGTCCTTTTAGCATCAGTGTCCTTTTGGCACTTATCATTGTCCTTTTGGCATTAGTGTCCTTTTAGCATCAGTGTCCTTTTGGCACTTATCATTGTCCTTTTGGCATTAGTGTCCTTTTAGCATCAGTGTCCTTTTGGCACTTATCATTGTCCTTTTGGCATTAGTGTCCTTTTAGCATCAGTGTCCTTTTGGCACTTATCATTGTCCTTTTGGCATTAGTGTCCTTTTAGCATCAGTGTCCTTTTGGCACTTATCATTGTCCTTTTGGCATTAGTGTCCTTTTAGCATCAGTGTCCTTTTGGCACTTATCATTGTCCTTTTGGCATTAGTGTCCTTTTGGCATCAGTGTCCTTTTGGCACTTATCATTGTCCTTTTGGCATTAGTGTCCTTTTGGCATCAGTGTCCTTTTGGCATCAATGTCCTTTTGGCATCAGTGTCCTTTTAGCATCAGTGTCCTTTTGGCACTTATCATTGTCCTTTTGGCATTAGTGTCCTTTTAGCATCAGTGTCCTTTTGGCACTTATCATTGTCCTTTTGGCATTAGTGTCCTTTTGGCATCAGTGTCCTTTTGGCACTTATAGGTTACAAACATAACCCCAGTTATCATTGGCCTTTTGGCATTAGTGTCCTTTTGGCATCAGTGTCCTTTTGGCATCAATGTCCTTTTGGCATCAGTGTCCTTTTAGCATCAGTGTCCTTTTGGCACTTATCATTGTCCTTTTGGCATTAGTGTCCTTTTAGCATCAGTGTCCTTTTGGCACTTATCATTGTCCTTTTGGCATTAGTGTCCTTTTGGCATCAGTGTCCTTTTGGCATCAATGTCCTTTTGGCATCAGTGTCCTTTTAGCATCAGTGTCCTTTTGGCACTTATCATTGTCCTTTTGGCATTAGTGTCCTTTTAGCATCAGTGTCCTTTTGACACTTATCATTGTCCTTTTGGCATTAGTGTCCTTTTGGCATCAGTGTCCTTTTGGCATCAATGTCCTTTTGGCATCAGTGTCATTTTAGCATCAGTGTCCTTTTGGCACTTATCATTGTCCTTTTGGCATTAGTGTCCTTTTAGCATCAGTGTCCTTTTGGCACTTATCATTGTCCTTTTGGCATTAGTGTCCTTTTGGCATCAGTGTCCTTTTGGCATCAATGTCCTTTTGGCATCAGTGTCCTTTTAGCATCAGTGTCCTTTTGGCACTTATCATTGTCCTTTTGGCATTAGTGTCCTTTTAGCATCAGTGTCCTTTTGGCACTTATCATTGTCCTTTTGGCATTAATGTCCTTTTAGCATCAGTGTCCTTTTGGCACTTATCATTGTCCTTTTGGCATTAGTGTCCTTTTAGCATCAGTGTCCTTTTGGCACTTATCATTGTCCTTTTGGCATTAGTGTCCTTTTGGCATCAGTGTCCTTTTGGCACTTATAGGTTACAAACATAACCCCAGTTATCATTGGCCTTTTGGCATTAGTGTCCTTTTGGCATCAGTGTCCTTTTGGCATCAATGTCCTTTTGGCATCAGTGTCCTTTTAGCATCAGTGTCCTTTTGGCACTTATCATTGTCCTTTTGGCATTAGTGTCCTTTTAGCATCAGTGTCCTTTTGGCACTTATCATTGTCCTTTTGGCATTAGTGTCCTTTTGGCATCAGTGTCCTTTTGGCATCAATGTCCTTTTGGCATCAGTGTCCTTTTAGCATCAGTGTCCTTTTGGCACTTATCATTGTCCTTTTGGCATTAGTGTCCTTTTAGCATCAGTGTCCTTTTGGCACTTATCATTGTCCTTTTGGCATTAGTGTCCTTTTGGCATCAGTGTCCTTTTGGCACTTATAGGTTACAAACATAACCCCAGTTATCATTGGCCTTTTGGCATTAGTGTCCTTTTGGCATCAGTGTCCTTTTGGCATCAATGTCCTTTTGGCATCAGTGTCCTTTTAGCATCAGTGTCCTTTTGGCACTTATCATTGTCCTTTTGGCATTAGTGTCCTTTTAGCATCAGTGTCCTTTTGGCACTTATCATTGTCCTTTTGGCATTAGTGTCCTTTTGGCATCAGTGTCCTTTTGGCATCAATGTCCTTTTAGCATCAGTGTCCTTTTAGCATCAGTGTCCTTTTGGCACTTATCATTGTCCTTTTGGCATTAGTGTCCTTTTAGCATCAGTGTCCTTTTGGCACTTATCATTGTCCTTTTGGCATTAGTGTCCTTTTAGCATCAGTGTCCTTTTGGCACTTATCATTGTCCTTTTGGCATTAGTGTCCTTTTAGCATCAGTGTCCTTTTGGCACTTATCATTGTCCTTTTGGCATTAGTGTCCTTTTAGCATCAGTGTCCTTTTGGCACTTATCATTGTCCTTTTGGCATTAGTGTCCTTTTGGCATCAGTGTCCTTTTGGCACTTATCATTGTCCTTTTGGCATTAGTGTCCTTTTGGCATCAGTGTCCTTTTGGCATCAATGTCCTTTTGGCATCAGTGTCCTTTTAGCATCAGTGTCCTTTTGGCACTTATCATTGTCCTTTTGGCATTAGTGTCCTTTTAGCATCAGTGTCCTTTTGGCACTTATCATTGTCCTTTTGGCATTAGTGTCCTTTTTGCATCAGTGTCCTTTTGGCACTTATAGGTTACAAACATAACCACAGTTATCATTGGCCTTTTGGCATTAGTGTCCTTTTGGCATCAGTGTCCTTTTGGCATCAATGTCCTTTTGGCATCAGTGTCCTTTTAGCATCAGTGTCCTTTTGGCACTTATCTTTGTCCTTTTGGCATTAGTGTCCTTTTAGCATCAGTGTCCTTTTGGCACTTATCATTGTCCTTTTGGCATTAGTGTCCTTTTGGCATCAGTGTCCTTTTGGCATCAATGTCCTTTTGGCATCAGTGTCCTTTTAGCATCAGTGTCCTTTTGGCACTTATCATTGTCCTTTTGGCATTAGTGTCCTTTTAGCATCAGTGTCCTTTTGGCACTTATCATTGTCCTTTTGGCATTAGTGTCCTTTTAGCATCAGTGTCCTTTTGGCACTTATCATTGTCCTTTTGGCATTAGTGTCCTTTTAGCATCAGTGTCCTTTTGGCACTTATCATTGTCCTTTTGGCATTAGTGTCCTTTTGGCATCAGTGTCCTTTTGGCACTTATAGGTTACAAACATAACCCCAGTTATCATTGGCCTTTTGGCATTAGTGTCCTTTTGGCATCAGTGTCCTTTTGGCATCAATGTCCTTTTGGCATCAGTGTCCTTTTAGCATCAGTGTCCTTTTGGCACTTATCATTGTCCAATTGGCATTAGTGTCCTTTTAGCATCAGTGTCCTTTTGGCACTTATCATTGTCCTTTTGGCATTAGTGTCCTTTTGGCATCAGTGTCCTTTTGGCATCAATGTCCTTTTGGCATCAGTGTCCTTTTAGCATCAGTGTCCTTTTGGCACTTATCATTGTTCTTTTGGCATTAGTGTCCTTTTAGCATCAGTGTCCTTTTGGCACTTATCATTGTCCTTTTGGCATTAGTGTCCTTTTGGCATCAGTGTCCTTTTGGCATCAATGTCCTTTTGGCATCAGTGTCCTTTTAGCATCAGTGTCCTTTTGGCACTTATCATTGTCCTTTTGGCATTAGTGTCCTTTTAGCATCAGTGTCCTTTTGGCACTTATCATTGTCCTTTTGGCATTAGTGTCCTTTTAGCATCAGTGTCCTTTTGGCACTTATCATTGTCCTTTTGGCATTAGTGTCCTTTTAGCATCAGTGTCCTTTTGGCACTTATCATTGTCCTTTTGGCATTAGTGTCCTTTTAGCATCAGTGTCCTTTTGGCACTTATCATTGTCCTTTTGGCATTAGTGTCCTTTTAGCATCAGTGTCCTTTTGGCACTTATCATTGTCCTTTTGGCATTAGTGTCCTTTTAGCATCAGTGTCCTTTTGGCACTTATCATTGTCCTTTTGGCATTAGTGTCCTTTTAGCATCAGTGTCCTTTTGGCACTTATCATTGTCCTTTTGGCATTAGTGTCCTTTTAGCATCAGTGTCCTTTTGGCACTTATCATTGTCCTTTTGGCATTAGTGTCCTTTTAGCATCAGTGTCCTTTTGGCACTTATCATTGTCCTTTTGGCATTAGTGTCCTTTTAGCATCAGTGTCCTTTTGGCACTTATCATTGTCCTTTTGGCATTAGTGTCCTTTTAGCATCAGTGTCCTTTTGGCACTTATCATTGTCCTTTTGGCATTAGTGTCCTTTTGGCATCAGTGTCCTTTTGGCACTTATCATTGTCCTTTTGGCATTAGTGTCCTTTTGGCATCAGTGTCCTTTTGGCATCAATGTCCTTTTGGCATCAGTGTCCTTTTAGCATCAGTGTCCTTTTGGCACTTATCATTGTCCTTTTGGCATTAGTGTCCTTTTAGCATCAGTGTCCTTTTGGCACTTATCATTGTCCTTTTGGCATTAGTGTCCTTTTGGCATCAGTGTCCTTTTGGCATCAATGTCCTTTTGGCATCAGTGTCCTTTTAGCATCAGTGTCCTTTTGGCACTTATCATTGTCCTTTTGGCATTAGTGTCCTTTTAGCATCAGTGTCCTTTTGGCACTTATCATTGTCCTTTTGGCATTAGTGTCCTTTTGGCATCAGTGTCCTTTTGGCACTTATAGGTTACAAACATAACCCCAGTTATCATTGGCCTTTTGGCATTAGTGTCCTTTTGGCATCAGTGTCCTTTTGGCATCAATGTCCTTTTGGCATCAGTGTCCTTTTAGCATCAGTGTCCTTTTGGCACTTATCATTGTCCTTTTGGCATTAGTGTCCTTTTAGCATCAGTGTCCTTTTGGCACTTATCATTGTCCTTTTGGCATTAGTGTCCTTTTGGCATCAGTGTCCTTTTGGCATCAATGTCCTTTTGGCATCAGTGTCCTTTTAGCATCAGTGTCCTTTTGGCACTTATCATTGTCCTTTTGGCATTAGTGTCCTTTTAGCATCAGTGTCCTTTTGGCACTTATCATTGTCCTTTTGGCATTAGTGTCCTTTTAGCATCAGTGTCCTTTTGGCACTTATCATTGTCCTTTTGGCATTAGTGTCCTTTTAGCATCAGTGTCCTTTTGGCACTTATCATTGTCCTTTTGGCATTAGTGTCCTTTTAGCATCAGTGTCCTTTTGGCACTTATCATTGTCCTTTTGGCATTAGTGTCCTTTTGGCATCAGTGTCCTTTTGGCACTTATCATTGTCCTTTTGGCATTAGTGTCCTTTTGGCATCAGTGTCCTTTTGGCATCAATGTCCTTTTGGCATCAGTGTCCTTTTAGCATCAGTGTCCTTTTGGCACTTATCATTGTCCTTTTGGCATTAGTGTCCTTTTAGCATCAGTGTCCTTTTGGCACTTATCATTGTCCTTTTGGCATTAGTGTCCTTTTAGCATCAGTGTCCTTTTGGCACTTATCATTGTCCTTTTGGCATTAGTGTCCTTTTAGCATCAGTGTCCTTTTGGCACTTATCATTGTCCTTTTGGCATTAGTGTCCTTTTTGCATCAGTGTCCTTTTGGCACTTATAGGTTACAAACATAACCACAGTTATCATTGGCCTTTTGGCATTAGTGTCCTTTTGGCATCAGTGTCCTTTTGGCATCAATGTCCTTTTGGCATCAGTGTCCTTTTAGCATCAGTGTCCTTTTGGCACTTATCTTTGTCCTTTTGGCATTAGTGTCCTTTTAGCATCAGTGTCCTTTTGGCACTTATCATTGTCCTTTTGGCATTAGTGTCCTTTTGGCATCAGTGTCCTTTTGGCATCAATGTCCTTTTGGCATCAGTGTCCTTTTAGCATCAGTGTCCTTTTGGCACTTATCATTGTCCTTTTGGCATTAGTGTCCTTTTAGCATCAGTGTCCTTTTGGCACTTATCATTGTCCTTTTGGCATTAGTGTCCTTTTAGCATCAGTGTCCTTTTGGCACTTATCATTGTCCTTTTGGCATTAGTGTCCTTTTAGCATCAGTGTCCTTTTGGCACTTATCATTGTCCTTTTGGCATTAGTGTCCTTTTGGCATCAGTGTCCTTTTGGCACTTATAGGTTACAAACATAACCCCAGTTATCATTGGCCTTTTGGCATTAGTGTCCTTTTGGCATCAGTGTCCTTTTGGCATCAATGTCCTTTTGGCATCAGTGTCCTTTTAGCATCAGTGTCCTTTTGGCACTTATCATTGTCCTTTTGGCATTAGTGTCCTTTTAGCATCAGTGTCCTTTTGGCACTTATCATTGTCCTTTTGGCATTAGTGTCCTTTTAGCATCAGTGTCCTTTTGGCATCAATGTCCTTTTGGCATCAGTGTCCTTTTAGCATCAGTGTCCTTTTGGCACTTATCATTGTCCTTTTGGCATTAGTGTCCTTTTAGCATCAGTGTCCTTTTGGCACTTATCATTGTCCTTTTGGCATTAGTGTCCTTTTAGCATCAGTGTCCTTTTGGCACTTATCATTGTCCTTTTGGCATTAGTGTCCTTTTAGCATCAGTGTCCTTTTGGCACTTATCATTGTCCTTTTGGCATTAGTGTCCTTTTAGCATCAGTGTCCTTTTGGCACTTATCATTGTCCTTTTGGCATTAGTGTCCTTTTAGCATCAGTGTCCTTTTGGCACTTATCATTGTCCTTTTGGCATTAGTGTCCTTTTAGCATCAGTGTCCTTTTGGCACTTATCATTGTCCTTTTGGCATTAGTGTCCTTTTAGCATCAGTGTCCTTTTGGCACTTATCATTGTCCTTTTGGCATTAGTGTCCTTTTAGCATCAGTGTCCTTTTGGCACTTATCATTGTCCTTTTGGCATTAGTGTCCTTTTGGCATCAGTGTCCTTTTGGCACTTATCATTGTCCTTTTGGCATTAGTGTCCTTTTGGCATCAGTGTCCTTTTGGCATCAATGTCCTTTTGGCATCAGTGTCCTTTTAGCATCAGTGTCCTTTTGGCACTTATCATTGTCCTTTTGGCATTAGTGTCCTTTTAGCATCAGTGTCCTTTTGGCACTTATCATTGTCCTTTTGGCATTAGTGTCCTTTTAGCATCAGTGTCCTTTTGGCACTTATCATTGTCCTTTTGGCATTAGTGTCCTTTTAGCATAAGTGTCCTTTTGGCACTTATCATTGTCCTTTTGGCATTAGTGTCCTTTTGGCATCAGTGTCCTTTTGGCACTTATAGGTTACAAACATAACCACAGTTATCATTGGCCTTTTGGCATTAGTGTCCTTTTGGCATCAGTGTCCTTTTGGCATCAATGTCCCTTTGGCATCAGTGTCCTTTTAGCATCAGTGTCCTTTTGGCACTTATCATTGTCCTTTTGGCATTAGTGTCCTTTTAGCATCAGTGTCCTTTTGGCACTTATCATTGTCCTTTTGGCATTAGTGTCCTTTTGGCATCAGTGTCCTTTTGGCATCAATGTCCTTTTGGCATCAGTGTCCTTTTAGCATCAGTGTCCTTTTGGCACTTATCATTGTTCTTTTGGCATTAGTGTCCTTTTAGCATCAGTGTCCTTTTGGCACTTATCATTGTCCTTTTGGCATTAGTGTCCTTTTGGCATCAGTGTCCTTTTGGCATCAATGTCCTTTTGGCATCAGTGTCCTTTTAGCATCAGTGTCCTTTTGGCACTTATCATTGTCCTTTTGGCATTAGTGTCCTTTTAGCATCAGTGTCCTTTTGGCACTTATCATTGTCCTTTTGGCATTAGTGTCCTTTTAGCATCAGTGTCCTTTTGGCACTTATCATTGTCCTTTTGGCATTAGTGTCCTTTTAGCATCAGTGTCCTTTTGGCACTTATCATTGTCCTTTTGGCATTAGTGTCCTTTTAGCATCAGTGTCCTTTTGGCACTTATCATTGTCCTTTTGGCATTAGTGTCCTTTTAGCATCAGTGTCCTTTTGGCACTTATCATTGTCCTTTTGGCATTAGTGTCCTTTTAGCATCAGTGTCCTTTTGGCACTTATCATTGTCCTTTTGGCATTAGTGTCCTTTTAGCATCAGTGTCCTTTTGGCACTTATCATTGTCCTTTTGGCATTAGTGTCCTTTTAGCATCAGTGTCCTTTTGGCACTTATCATTGTCCTTTTGGCATTAGTGTCCTTTTAGCATCAGTGTCCTTTTGGCACTTATCATTGTCCTTTTGGCATTAGTGTCCTTTTAGCATCAGTGTCCTTTTGGCACTTATCATTGTCCTTTTGGCATTAGTGTCCTTTTGGCATCAGTGTCCTTTTGGCACTTATCATTGTCCTTTTGGCATTAGTGTCCTTTTGGCATCAGTGTCCTTTTGGCATCAATGTCCTTTTGGCATCAGTGTCCTTTTAGCATCAGTGTCCTTTTGGCACTTATCATTGTCCTTTTGGCATTAGTGTCCTTTTAGCATCAGTGTCCTTTTGGCACTTATCATTGTCCTTTTGGCATTAGTGTCCTTTTGGCATCAGTGTCCTTTTGGCACTTATAGGTTACAAACATAACCCCAGTTATCATTGGCCTTTTGGCATTAGTGTCCTTTTGGCATCAGTGTCCTTTTGGCATCAATGTCCTTTTGGCATCAGTGTCCTTTTAGCATCAGTGTCCTTTTGGCACTTATCATTGTCCTTTTGGCATTAGTGTCCTTTTAGCATCAGTGTCCTTTTGGCACTTATCATTGTCCTTTTGGCATTAGTGTCCTTTTGGCATCAGTGTCCTTTTGGCATCAATGTCCTTTTGGCATCAGTGTCCTTTTAGCATCAGTGTCCTTTTGGCACTTATCATTGTCCTTTTGGCATTAGTGTCCTTTTAGCATCAGTGTCCTTTTGGCACTTATCATTGTCCTTTTGGCATTAGTGTCCTTTTAGCATCAGTGTCCTTTTGGCATCAATGTCCTTTTGGCATCAGTGTCCTTTTAGCATCAGTGTCCTTTTGGCACTTATCATTGTCCTTTTGGCATTAGTGTCCTTTTAGCATCAGTGTCCTTTTGGCACTTATCATTGTCCTTTTGGCATTAGTGTCCTTTTAGCATCAGTGTCCTTTTGGCACTTATCATTGTCCTTTTGGCATTAGTGTCCTTTTAGCATCAGTGTCCTTTTGGCACTTATCATTGTCCTTTTGGCATTAGTGTCCTTTTAGCATCAGTGTCCTTTTGGCACTTATCATTGTCCTTTTGGCATTAGTGTCCTTTTAGCATCAGTGTCCTTTTGGCACTTATCATTGTCCTTTTGGCATTAGTGTCCTTTTGGCATCAGTGTCCTTTTGGCATCAATGTCCTTTTGGCATCAGTGTCCTTTTAGCATCAGTGTCCTTTTGGCACTTATCATTGTCCTTTTGGCATTAGTGTCCTTTTAGCATCAGTGTCCTTTTGGCACTTATCATTGTCCTTTTGGCATTAGTGTCCTTTTGGCATCAGTGTCCTTTTGGCATCAATGTCCTTTTGGCATCAGTGTCCTTTTAGCATCAGTGTCTTTTTGGCACTTATCATTGTCCTTTTGGCATTAGTGTCCTTTTAGCATCAGTGTCCTTTTGGCACTTATCATTGTCCTTTTGGCATTAGTGTCCTTTTAGCATCAGTGTCCTTTTGGCACTTATCATTGTCCTTTTGGCATTAGTGTCCTTTTAGCATCAGTGTCCTTTTGGCACTTATCATTGTCCTTTTGGCATTAGTGTCCTTTTAGCATCAGTGTCCTTTTGGCACTTATCATTGTCCTTTTGGCATTAGTGTCCTTTTAGCATCAGTGTCCTTTTGGCACTTATCATTGTCCTTTTGGCATTAGTGTCCTTTTAGCATCAGTGTCCTTTTGGCACTTATCATTGTCCTTTTGGCATTAGTGTCCTTTTAGCATCAGTGTCCTTTTGGCACTTATCATTGTCCTTTTGGCATTAGTGTCCTTTTAGCATCAGTGTCCTTTTGGCACTTATCATTGTCCTTTTGGCATTAGTGTCCTTTTAGCATCAGTGTCCTTTTGGCACTTATCATTGTCCTTTTGGCATTAGTGTCCTTTTAGCATCAGTGTCCTTTTGGCACTTATCATTGTCCTTTTGGCATTAGTGTCCTTTTAGCATCAGTGTCCTTTTGGCACTTATCATTGTCCTTTTGGCATTAGTGTCCTTTTGGCATCAGTGTCCTTTTGGCACTTATAGGTTACAAACATAACCCCAGTTATCATTGGCCTTTTGGCATTAGTGTCCTTTTGGCATCAGTGTCCTTTTGGCATCAATGTCCTTTTGGCATCAGTGTCCTTTTAGCATCAGTGTCCTTTTGGCACTTATCATTGTCCTTTTGGCATTAGTGTCCTTTTAGCATCAGTGTCCTTTTGGCACTTATCATTGTCCTTTTGGCATTAGTGTCCTTTTAGCATCAGTGTCCTTTTGGCACTTATCATTGTCCTTTTGGCATTAGTGTCCTTTTGGCATCAGTGTCCTTTTGGCACTTATAGGTTACAAACATAACCCCAGTTATCATTGGCCTTTTGGCATTAGTGTCCTTTTGGCATCAGTGTCCTTTTGGCATCAATGTCCTTTTGGCATCAGTGTCCTTTTAGCATCAGTGTCCTTTTGGCACTTATCATTGTCCTTTTGGCATTAGTGTCCTTTTAGCATCAGTGTTCTTTTGGCACTTATCATTGTCCTTTTGGCATTAGTGTCCTTTTAGCATCAGTGTCCTTTTGGCACTTATCATTGTCCTTTTGGCATTAGTGTCCTTTTGGCATTAGTGTCCTTTTAGCATCAGTGTCCTTTTGGCACTTATCATTGTCCTTTTGGCATTAGTGTCCTTTTAGCATCAGTGTCCTTTTGGCACTTATCATTGTCCTTTTGGCATTAGTGTCCTTTTAGCATCAGTGTCCTTTTGGCACTTATCATTGTCCTTTCGGCATTAGTGTCCTTTTAGCATCAGTGTCCTTTTGGCATCAATGTCCTTTTGGCATCAGTGTCCTTTTAGCATCAGTGTCCTTTTGGCACTTATCATTGTCCTTTTGGCATCAGTGTCCTTTTAGCATCAGTGTCCTTTTGGCAATTATCATTGTCCTTTTGGCATTAGTGTCCTTTTAGCATCAGTGTCCTTTTGGCACTTATCATTGTCCTTTTGGCATTAGTGTCCTTTTAGCATCAGTGTCCTTTTGGCACTTATCATTGTCCTTTTGGCATTAGTGTCCTTTTAGCATCAGTGTCCTTTTGGCACTTATCATTGTCCTTTTGGCATTAGTGTCCTTTTAGCATCAGTGTCCTTTTGGCACTTATCATTGTCCTTTTGGCATTAGTGTCCTTTTAGCATTAGTGTCCTTTTAGCATCAGTGTCCTTTTGGCACTTATCATTGTCCTTTTGGCATTAATGTCCTTTTAGCATCAGTGTCCTTTTGGCACTTATCATTGTCCTTTTGGCATTAGTGTCCTTTTAGCATCAGTGTCCTTTTGGCACTTATCATTGTCCTTTTGGCATTAGTGTCCTTTTAGCATCAGTGTCCTTTTGGCACTTATCATTGTCCTTTTGGCATTAGTGTCCTTTTAGCATCAGTGTCCTTTTGGCACTTATCATTGTCCTTTTGGCATTAGTGTCCTTTTGGCATCAGTGTCCTTTTGGCACTTATAGGTTACAAACATAACCCCAGTTATCATTGGCCTTTTGGCATTAGTGTCCTTTTGGCATCAGTGTCCTTTTGGCATCAATGTCCTTTTGGCATCAGTGTCCTTTTAGCATCAGTGTCCTTTTGGCACTTATCATTGTCCTTTTGGCATTAGTGTCCTTTTAGCATCAGTGTCCTTTTGGCACTTATCATTGTCCTTTTGGCATTAGTGTCCTTTTGGCATCAGTGTCCTTTTGGCATCAATGTCCTTTTGGCATCAGTTTCCTTTTAGCATCAGTGTCATTTTGGCACTTATCATTGTCCTTTTGGCATTAGTGTCCTTTTAGCATCAGTGTCCTTTTGGCACTTATCATTGTCCTTTTGGCATTAGTGTCCTTTTAGCATCAGTGTCCTTTTGGCACTTATCATTGTCCTTTTGGCATTAGTGTCCTTTTAGCATCAGTGTCCTTTTGGCACTTATCATTGTCCTTTTGGCATTAGTGTCCTTTTAGCATCAGTGTCCTTTTGGCACTTATCATTGTCCTTTTGGCATTAGTGTCCTTTTAGCATCAGTGTCCTTTTGGCACTTATCATTGTCCTTTTGGCATTAGTGTCCTTTTAGCATCAGTGTCCTTTTGGCACTTATCATTGTCCTTTTGGCATTAGTGTCCTTTTAGCATCAGTGTCCTTTTGGCACTTATCATTGTCCTTTTGGCATTAGTGTCCTTTTAGCATCAGTGTCCTTTTGGCACTTATCATTGTCCTTTTGGCATTAGTGTCCTTTTAGCATCAGTGTCCTTTTGGCACTTATCATTGTCCTTTTGGCATTAGTGTCCTTTTAGCATCAGTGTCCTTTTGGCACTTATCATTGTCCTTTTGGCATTAGTGTCCTTTTAGCATTAGTGTCCTTTTAGCATCAGTGTCCTTTTGGCACTTATCATTGTCCTTTTGGCATTAATGTCCTTTTAGCATCAGTGTCCTTTTGGCACTTATCATTGTCCTTTTGGCATTAGTGTCCTTTTAGCATCAGTGTCCTTTTGGCAATTATCATTGTCCTTTTGGCATTAGTGTCCTTTTAGCATCAGTGTCCTTTTGGCACTTATCATTGTCCTTTTGGCATTAGTGTCCTTTTAGCATCAGTGTCCTTTTGGCACTTATCATTGTCCTTTTGGCATTAGTGTCCTTTTGGCATCAGTGTCCTTTTGGCACTTATAGGTTACAAACATAACCCCAGTTATCATTGGCCTTTTGGCATTAGTGTCCTTTTGGCATCAGTGTCCTTTTGGCATCAATGTCCTTTTGGCATCAGTGTCCTATTAGCATCAGTGTCCTTTTGGCACTTATTGTCCTTTGGCGTTAGTGTCCTTTTAGCATCAGTGTCCTTTTGGCACTTATCATTGTCCTTTTGGCATTAGTGTCCTTGTTAGCATCAGTGTCCTTGCACTTCCCTTCTTTGGCACTTATCATTGTCCTTTTGGCATTAGTGTCCTTTTAGCATCAGTGTCCTTTTGGCACTTATCATTGTCCTTTGGCATTAGTGTCCTTTTAGCATCAGTGTCCTTTTGGCACTTATCATTGTCCTTTTGGCATTAGTGTCCTTTTAGCATCAGTGTCTTTTGGCACTTATCACTTGTCCTTTTGGCATAGTGTCCTTTTAGCATCAGTGTCCTTTTGGCACTTATCATTGTCCTTTTGGCATTAGTGTCCTTTTAGCATCAGTGTCCTTTTGGCACTTATCATTGTCCTTTTGGCATTAGTGTCCTTTTAGCATCAGTGTCCTTTTGGCACTTATCATTGTCCTTTTGGCATTAGTGTCCTTTAGCATCAGTGTCCTTTTGGCACTTATCATTGTCCTTTTGGCATTAGTGTCCTTTAGCATCAGTGTCCTTTTGGCCTTAGTTACAACATACCCAGTTATCATTGGTCCTTTTGGCATTAGTGTCCTTTTGCATCAGTGTCCTTTTGGCACTTCATTGTCCTTTTGGCATTAGTGTCCTTTTAGCATCAGTGTCCTTTTGGCACTTATCATTGTCCTTTTGGCATTAGTGTCCTTTTAGCATCAGTGTCCTTTTGGCACTTATCATTGTCCTTTTGGCATTAGTGTCCTTTTGGCATCAGTGTCCTTTTGGCATTCATTGTCCTTTTGGCATTAGTGTCCTTTTAGCATCAGTGTCCTTTTGGCACTTATCATTGTCCTTTTGGCATTAGTGTCCTTTTGGCATCAGTGTCCTTTTGGCACTTATCAATGTCCTTTTGGCATAGTGTCCCTTTTAGCATCAGTGTCCTTTTGGCACTTATCATTGTCCTTTTGGCATTAGTGTCCTTTTAGCATCAGTGTCCTTTTGGCACTTATCATTGTCCTTTTGGCATTAGTGTCCTTTTAGCATCAGTGTCCTTTTGGCACTTCATTGTCCTTTTGGCATTAGTGTCCTTTTAGCATCAGTGTCCTTTTGGCACTTATCATTGTCCTTTTGGCATTAGTGTCCTTTTAGCATCAGTGTCCTTTTGGCACTTATCATTGTCCTTTTGGCATTAGTGTCCTTTTAGCATCAGTGTCCTTTTGGCACTTATCATTGTCCTTTTGGCATTAGTGTCCTTTTAGCATCAGTGTCCTTTTGGCACTTATCATTGTCCTTTTGGCATTAGTGTCCTTTTAGCATCAGTGTCCTTTTGGCACTTATCATTGTCCTTTTGGCATTAGTGTCCTTTTGGCATCAGTGTCCTTTTGGCACTTATAGGTTACAAACATAACCCCAGTTATCATTGGCCTTTTGGCATTAGTGTCCTTTTGGCATCAGTGTCCTTTTGGCATCAATGTCCTTTTGGCATCAGTGTCCTTTTAGCATCAGTGTCCTTTTGGCACTTATCATTGTCCTTTTGGCATTAGTGTCCTTTTAGCATCAGTGTCCTTTTGGCACTTATCATTGTCCTTTTGGCATTAGTGTCCTTTTAGCATCAGTGTCCTTTTGGCACTTATCATTGTCCTTTTGGCATTAGTGTCCTTTTGGCATCAGTGTCCTTTTGGCACTTATAGGTTACAAACATAACCCCAGTTATCATTGGCCTTTTGGCATTAGTGTCCTTTTGGCATCAGTGTCCTTTTGGCATCAATGTCCTTTTGGCATCAGTGTCCTTTTAGCATCAGTGTCCTTTTGGCACTTATCATTGTCCTTTTGGCATTAGTGTCCTTTTAGCATCAGTGTCCTTTTGGCACTTATCATTGTCCTTTTGGCATTAGTGTCCTTTTGGCATCAGTGTCCTTTTGGCATCAATGTCCTTTTGGCATCAGTGTCCTTTTAGCATCAGTGTCCTTTTGGCACTTATCATTGTCCTTTTGGCATTAGTGTCCTTTTAGCATCAGTGTCCTTTTGGCACTTATCATTGTCCTTTTGGCATTAGTGTCCTTTTAGCATCAGTGTCCTTTTGGCACTTATCATTGTCCTTTTGGCATTAGTGTCCTTTTAGCATCAGTGTCCTTTTGGCACTTATCATTGTCCTTTTGGCATTAGTGTCCTTTTAGCATCAGTGTCCTTTTGGCACTTATCATTGTCCTTTTGGCATTAGTGTCCTTTTAGCATCAGTGTCCTTTTGGCACTTATCATTGTCCTTTTGGCATTAGTGTCCTTTTAGCATCAGTGTCCTTTTGGCACTTATCATTGTCCTTTTGGCATTAGTGTCCTTTTAGCATCAGTGTCCTTTTGGCACTTATCATTGTCCTTTTGGCATTAGTGTCCTTTTAGCATCAGTGTCCTTTTGGCACTTATCATTGTCCTTTTGGCATTAGTGTCCTTTTAGCATCAGTGTCCTTTTGGCACTTATCATTGTCCTTTTGGCATTAGTGTCCTTTTGGCATCAGTGTCCTTTTGGCACTTATAGGTTACAAACATAACCCCAGTTATCATTGGCCTTTTGGCATTAGTGTCCTTTTGGCATCAGTGTCCTTTTGGCATCAATGTCCTTTTGGCATCAGTGTCCTTTTAGCATCAGTGTCCTTTTGGCACTTATCATTGTCCTTTTGGCATTAGTGTCCTTTTAGCATCAGTGTCCTTTTGGCACTTATCATTGTCCTTTTGGCATTAGTGTCCTTTTGGCATTAGTGTCCTTTTAGCATCAGTGTCCTTTTGGCACTTATCATTGTCCTTTTGGCATTAGTGTCCTTTTAGCATCAGTGTCCTTTTGGCACTTATCATTGTCCTTTTGGCATTAGTGTCCTTTTAGCATCAGTGTCCTTTTGGCACTTATCATTGTCCTTTTGGCATTAGTGTCCTTTTAGCATCAGTGTCCTTTTGGCACTTATCATTGTCCTTTTGGCATTAGTGTCCTTTTAGCATCAGTGTCCTTTTGGCACTTATCATTGTCCTTTTGGCATTAGTGTCCTTTTAGCATCAGTGTCCTTTTGGCACTTATCATTGTCCTTTTGGCATTAGTGTCCTTTTAGCATCAGTGTCCTTTTGGCACTTATCATTGTCCTTTTGGCATTAGTGTCCTTTTAGCATCAGTGTCCTTTTGGCACTTATCATTGTCCTTTTGGCATTAGTGTCCTTTTAGCATCAGTGTCCTTTTGGCACTTATCATTGTCCTTTTGGCATTAGTGTCCTTTTGGCATCAGTGTCCTTTTGGCACTTATCATTGTCCTTTTGGCATTAGTGTCCTTTTGGCATCAGTGTCCTTTTGGCATCAATGTCCTTTTGGCATCAGTGTCCTTTTAGCATCAGTGTCCTTTTGGCACTTATCATTGTCCTTTTGGCATTAGTGTCCTTTTAGCATCAGTGTCCTTTTGGCACTTATCATTGTCCTTTTGGCATTAGTGTCCTTTTAGCATCAGTGTCCTTTTGGCACTTATCATTGTCCTTTTGGCATTAGTGTCCTTTTAGCATCAGTGTCCTTTTGGCACTTATCATTGTCCTTTTGGCATTAGTGTCCTTTTAGCATCAGTGTCCTTTTGGCACTTATCATTGTCCTTTTGGCATTAGTGTCCTTTTGGCATCAGTGTCCTTTTGGCATCAGTGTCCTTTTAGCATCAGTGTCCTTTTGGCACTTATCATTGTCCTTTTGGCATTAGTGTCCTTTTAGCATCAGTGTCCTTTTGGCACTTATCATTGTCCTTTTGGCATTAGTGTCCTTTTAGCATCAGTGTCCTTTTGGCACTTATCATTGTCCTTTTGGCATCAGTGTCCTTTTAGCATCAGTGTCCTTTTGGCACTTATCATTGTCCTTTTGGCATTAGTGTCCTTTTAGCATCAGTGTCCTTTTGGCACTTATCATTGTCCTTTTGGCATTAGTGTCCTTTTAGCATCAGTGTCCTTTTGGCACTTATCATTGTCCTTTTGGCATTAGTGTCCTTTTAGCATCAGTGTCCTTTTGGCACTTATCATTGTCCTTTTGGCATTAGTGTCCTTTTAGCATCAGTGTCCTTTTGGCACTTATCATTGTCCTTTTGGCATTAGTGTCCTTTTGGCATCAGTGTCCTTTTGGCATCAATGTCCTTTTGGCATCAGTGTCCTTTTAGCATCAGTGTCCTTTTGGCACTTATCATTGTCCTTTTGGCATTAGTGTCCTTTTAGCATCAGTGTCCTTTTGGCACTTATCATTGTCCTTTTGGCATTAGTGTCCTTTTGGCATCAGTGTCCTTTTGGCATCAATGTCCTTTTGGCATCAGTGTCCTTTTAGCATCAGTGTCCTTTTGGCACTTATCATTGTCCTTTTGGCATTAGTGTCCTTTTAGCATCAGTGTCCTTTTGGCACTTATCATTGTCCTTTTGGCATTAGTGTCCTTTTAGCATCAGTGTCCTTTTGGCACTTATCATTGTCCTTTTGGCATTAGTGTCCTTTTAGCATCAGTGTCCTTTTGGCACTTATCATTGTCCTTTTGGCATTAGTGTCCTTTTAGCATCAGTGTCCTTTTGGCACTTATCATTGTCCTTTTGGCATTAGTGTCCTTTTAGCATCAGTGTCCTTTTGGCACTTATCATTGTCCTTTTGGCATTAGTGTCCTTTTAGCATCAGTGTCCTTTTGGCACTTATCATTGTCCTTTTGGCATTAGTGTCCTTTTAGCATCAGTGTCCTTTTGGCACTTATCATTGTCCTTTTGGCATTAGTGTCCTTTTAGCATCAGTGTCCTTTTGGCACTTATCATTGTCCTTTTGGCATTAGTGTCCTTTTAGCATCAGTGTCCTTTTGGCACTTATCATTGTCCTTTTGGCATTAGTGTCCTTTTAGCATCAGTGTCCTTTTGGCACTTATCATTGTCCTTTTGGCATTAGTGTCCTTTTGGCATCAGTGTCCTTTTGGCACTTATAGGTTACAAACATAACCCCAGTTATCATTGGCCTTTTGGCATTAGTGTCCTTTTGGCATCAGTGTCCTTTTGGCATCAATGTCCTTTTGGCATCAGTGTCCTTTTAGCATCAGTGTCCTTTTGGCACTTATCATTGTCCTTTTGGCATTAGTGTCCTTTTAGCATCAGTGTCCTTTTGGCACTTATCATTGTCCTTTTGGCATTAGTGTCCTTTTAGCATCAGTGTCCTTTTGGCACTTATCATTGTCCTTTTGGCATTAGTGTCCTTTTGGCATCAGTGTCCTTTTGGCACTTATAGGTTACAAACATAACCCCAGTTATCATTGGCCTTTTGGCATTAGTGTCCTTTTGGCATCAGTGTCCTTTTGGCATCAATGTCCTTTTGGCATCAGTGTCCTTTTAGCATCAGTGTCCTTTTGGCACTTATCATTGTCCTTTTGGCATTAGTGTCCTTTTAGCATCAGTGTCCTTTTGGCACTTATCATTGTCCTTTTGGCATTAGTGTCCTTTTGGCATCAGTGTCCTTTTGGCATCAATGTCCTTTTGGCATCAGTGTCCTTTTAGCATCAGTGTCATTTTGGCACTTATCATTGTCCTTTTGGCATTAGTGTCCTTTTAGCATCAGTGTCCTTTTGGCACTTATCATTGTCCTTTTGGCATTAGTGTCCTTTTAGCATCAGTGTCCTTTTGGCACTTATCATTGTCCTTTTGGCATTAGTGTCCTTTTAGCATCAGTGTCCTTTTGGCACTTATCATTGTCCTTTTGGCATTAGTGTCCTTTTAGCATCAGTGTCCTTTTGGCACTTATCATTGTCCTTTTGGCATTAGTGTCCTTTTAGCATCAGTGTCCTTTTGGCACTTATCATTGTCCTTTTGGCATTAGTGTCCTTTTAGCATCAGTGTCCTTTTGGCACTTATCATTGTCCTTTTGGCATTAGTGTCCTTTTAGCATCAGTGTCCTTTTGGCACTTATCATTGTCCTTTTGGCATTAGTGTCCTTTTAGCATCAGTGTCCTTTTGGCACTTATCATTGTCCTTTTGGCATTAGTGTCCTTTTGGCATCAGTGTCCTTTTGGCACTTATCATTGTCCTTTTGGCATTAGTTTCCTTTTGGCATCAGTGTCCTTTTGGCACTTATAGGTTACAAACATAACCCCAGTTATCATTGGCCTTTTGGCATTAGTGTCCTTTTGGCATCAGTGTCCTTTTGGCATCAATGTCCTTTTGGCATCAGTGTCCTTTTAGCATCAGTGTCCTTTTGGCACTTATCATTGTCCTTTTGGCATTAGTGTCCTTTTAGCATCAGTGTCCTTTTGGCACTTATCATTGTCCTTTTGGCATTAGTGTCCTTTTGGCATCAGTGTCCTTTTGGCATCAATGTCCTTTTGGCATCAGTGTCCTTTTAGCATCAGTGTCCTTTTGGCACTTATCATTGTCCTTTTGGCATTAGTGTCCTTTTAGCATCAGTGTCCTTTTGGCACTTATCATTGTCCTTTTGGCATTAGTGTCCTTTTAGCATCAGTGTCCTTTTGGCACTTATCATTGTCCTTTTGGCATTAGTGTCCTTTTAGCATCAGTGTCCTTTTGGCACTTATCATTGTCCTTTTGGCATTAGTGTCCTTTTAGCATCAGTGTCCTTTTGGCATCAATGTCCTTTTGGCATCAGTGTCCTTTTAGCATCAGTGTCCTTTTGGCACTTATCATTGTCCTTTTGGCATCAGTGTCCTTTTAGCATCAGTGTCCTTTTGGCAATTATCATTGTCCTTTTGGCATTAGTTTCCTTTTAGCATCAGTGTCCTTTTGGCACTTATCATTGTCCTTTTGGCATTAGTGTCCTTTTAGCATCAGTGTCCTTTTGGCACTTATCATTGTCCTTTTGGCATTAGTGTCCTTTTAGCATCAGTGTCCTTTTGGCACTTATCATTGTCCTTTTGGCATTAGTGTCCTTTTAGCATCAGTGTCCTTTTGGCACTTATCATTGTCCTTTTGGCATTAGTGTCCTTTTAGCATTAGTGTCCTTTTAGCATCAGTGTCCTTTTGGCACTTATCATTGTCCTTTTGGCATTAATGTCCTTTTAGCATCAGTGTCCTTTTGGCACTTATCATTGTCCTTTTGGCATTAGTGTCCTTTTAGCATCAGTGTCCTTTTGGCACTTATCATTGTCCTTTTGGCATTAGTGTCCTTTTAGCATCAGTGTCCTTTTGGCACTTATCATTGTCCTTTTGGCATTAGTGTCCTTTTAGCATCAGTGTCCTTTTGGCACTTATCATTGTCCTTTTGGCATTAGTGTCCTTTTGGCATCAGTGTCCTTTTGGCACTTATAGGTTACAAACATAACCCCAGTTATCATTGGCCTTTTGGCATTAGTGTCCTTTTGGCATCAGTGTCCTTTTGGCATCAATGTCCTTTTGGCATCAGTGTCCTTTTAGCATCAGTGTCCTTTTGGCACTTATCATTGTCCTTTTGGCATTAGTGTCCTTTTAGCATCAGTGTCCTTTTGGCACTTATCATTGTCCTTTTGGCATTAGTGTCCTTTTGGCATCAGTGTCCTTTTGGCATCAATGTCCTTTTGGCATCAGTGTCCTTTTAGCATCAGTGTCCTTTTGGCACTTATCATTGTCCTTTTGGCATTAGTGTCCTTTTAGCATCAGTGTCCTTTTGGCACTTATCATTGTCCTTTTGGCATTAGTGTCCTTTTAGCATCGGTGTCCTTTTGGCACTTATCATTGTCCTTTTGGCATTAGTGTCCTTTTAGCATCAGTGTCCTTTTGGCACTTATCATTGTCCTTTTGGCATTAGTGTCCTTTTAGCATCAGTGTCCTTTTGGCACTTATCATTGTCCTTTTGGCATTAGTGTCCTTTTAGCATCAGTGTCCTTTTGGCACTTATCATTGTCCTTTTGGCATTAGTGTCCTTTTAGCATCAGTGTCCTTTTGGCACTTATCATTGTCCTTTTGGCACTTATCATTGTCCTTTTAGCATCAGTGTCCTTTTGGCACTTATCATTGTCCTTTTGGCATTAGTGTCCTTTTAGCATCAGTGTCCTTTTGGCACTTATCATTGTCCTTTTGGCATTAGTGTCCTTTTAGCATCAGTGTCCTTTTGGCATCAATGTCCTTTTGGCATCAGTGTCCTTTTAGCATCAGTGTCCTTTTGGCACTTATCATTGTCCTTTTGGCATTAGTGTCCTTTTAGCATCAGTGTCCTTTTGGCACTTATCATTGTCCTTTTGGCATTAGTGTCCTTTTAGCATCAGTGTCCTTTTGGCACTTATCATTGTCCTTTTGGCATTAGTGTCCTTTTAGCATCAGTGTCCTTTTGGCACTTATCATTGTCCTTTTGGCATTAGTGTCCTTTTAGCATCAGTGTCCTTTTGGCACTTATCATTGTCCTTTTGGCATTAGTGTCCTTTTAGCATCAGTGTCCTTTTGGCACTTATCATTGTCCTTTTGGCATTAGTGTCCTTTTAGCATCAGTGTCCTTTTGGCACTTATCATTGTCCTTTTGGCACTTATCATTGTCCTTTTAGCATCAGTGTCCTTTTGGCACTTATCATTGTCCTTTTGGCATTAGTGTCCTTTTAGCATCAGTGTCCTTTTGGCACTTATCATTGTCCTTTTGGCATTAGTGTCCTTTTAGCATCAGTGTCCTTTTGGCATCAATGTCCTTTTGGCATCAGTGTCCTTTTAGCATCAGTGTCCTTTTGGCACTTATCATTGTCCTTTTGGCATTAGTGTCCTTTTAGCATCAGTGTCCTTTTGGCACTTATCATTGTCCTTTTGGCATTAGTGTCCTTTTGGCATCAGTGTCCTTTTGGCACTTATCATTGTCCTTTTGGCATTAGTGTCCTTTTAGCATCAGTGTCCTTTTGGCACTTATCATTGTCCTTTTGGCATTAGTGTCCTTTTGGCATCAGTGTCCTTTTGGCATCAATGTCCTTTTGGCATCAGTGTCCTTTTAGCATCAGTGTCCTTTTGGCACTTATCATTGTCCTTTTGGCATTAGTGTCCTTTTAGCATCAGTGTCCTTTTGGCACTTATCATTGTCCTTTTGGCATTAGTGTCCTTTTAGCATCAGTGTCCTTTTGGCATCAATGTCCTTTTGGCATCAGTGTCCTTTTAGCATCAGTGTCCTTTTGGCACTTATCATTGTCCTTTTGGCATTAGTGTCCTTTTAGCATCAGTGTCCTTTTGGCATCAATGTCCTTTTGGCATCAGTGTCCTTTTAGCATCAGTGTCCTTTTGGCACTTATCATTGTCCTTTTGGCATTAGTGTCCTTTTAGCATCAGTGTCCTTTTGGCACTTATCATTGTCCTTTTGGCATTAGTGTCCTTTTAGCATCAGTGTCCTTTTGGCACTTATCATTGTCCTTTTGGCATTAGTGTCCTTTTAGCATCAGTGTCCTTTTGGCACTTATCATTGTCCTTTTGGCATTAGTGTCCTTTTAGCATCAGTGTCCTTTTGGCAATTATCATTGTCCTTTTGGCATTAGTGTCCTTTTAGCATCAGTGTCCTTTTGGCACTTATCATTGTCCTTTTGGCATTAGTGTCCTTTTAGCATCAGTGTCCTTTTGGCACTTATCATTGTCCTTTTGGCATTAGTGTCCTTTTGGCATCAGTGTCCTTTTGGCACTTATAGGTTACAAACATAACCCCAGTTATCATTGGCCTTTTGGCATTAGTGTCCTTTTGGCATCAGTGTCCTTTTGGCATCAATGTCCTTTTGGCATCAGTGTCCTATTAGCATCAGTGTCCTTTTGGCACTTATCATTGTCCTTTTGGCGTTAGTGTCCTTTTAGCATCAGTGTCCTTTTGGCACTTATCATTGTCCTTTTGGCATTAGTGTCCTTTTAGCATCAGTGTCCTTTTGGCACTTATCATTGTCCTTTTGGCATTAGTGTCCTTTTAGCATCAGTGTCCTTTTGGCACTTATCATTGTCCTTTTGGCATTAGTGTCCTTTTAGCATCAGTGTCCTTTTGGCACTTATCATTGTCCTTTTGGCATTAGTGTCCTTTTAGCATCAGTGTCCTTTTGGCACTTATCATTGTCCTTTTGGCATTAGTGTCCTTTTAGCATCAGTGTCCTTTTGGCACTTATCATTGTCCTTTTGGCATTAGTGTCCTTTTAGCATCAGTGTCCTTTTGGCACTTATCATTGTCCTTTTGGCATTAGTGTCCTTTTAGCATCAGTGTCCTTTTGGCACTTATCATTGTCCTTTTGGCATTAGTGTCCTTTTGGCATCAGTGTCCTTTTGGCACTTATCATTGTCCTTTTGGCATTAGTGTCCTTTTGGCATCAGTGTCCTTTTGGCACTTATAGGTTACAAACATAACCCCAGTTATCATTGGCCTTTTGGCATTAGTGTCCTTTTGGCATCAGTGTCCTTTTGGCATCAATGTCCTTTTGGCATCAGTGTCCTTTTAGCATCAGTGTCCTTTTGGCACTTATCATTGTCCTTTTGGCATTAGTGTCCTTTTAGCATCAGTGTCCTTTTGGCACTTATCATTGTCCTTTTGGCATTAGTGTCCTTTTGGCATCAGTGTCCTTTTGGCATCAATGTCCTTTTGGCATCAGTGTCCTTTTAGCATCAGTGTCCTTTTGGCACTTATCATTGTCCTTTTGGCATTAGTGTCCTTTTAGCATCAGTGTCCTTTTGGCACTTATCATTGTCCTTTTGGCATTAGTGTCCTTTTAGCATCAGTGTCCTTTTGGCACTTATCATTGTCCTTTTGGCATTAGTGTCCTTTTAGCATCAGTGTCCTTTTGGCACTTATCATTGTCCTTTTGGCATTAGTGTCCTTTTAGCATCAGTGTCCTTTTGGCACTTATCATTGTCCTTTTGGCATTAGTGTCCTTTTAGCATCAGTGTCCTTTTGGCACTTATCATTGTCCTTTTGGCATTAGTGTCCTTTTAGCATCAGTGTCCTTTTGGCACTTATCATTGTCCTTTTGGCATTAGTGTCCTTTTAGCATCAGTGTCCTTTTGGCACTTATCATTGTCCTTTTGGCATTAGTGTCCTTTTAGCATCAGTGTCCTTTTGGCACTTATCATTGTCCTTTTGGCATTAGTGTCCTTTTAGCATCAGTGTCCTTTTGGCACTTATCATTGTCCTTTTGGCATTAGTGTCCTTTTGGCATCAGTGTCCTTTTGGCACTTATAGGTTACAAACATAACCCCAGTTATCATTGGCCTTTTGGCATTAGTGTCCTTTTGGCATCAGTGTCCTTTTGGCATCAATGTCCTTTTGGCATCAGTGTCCTTTTAGCATCAGTGTCCTTTTGGCACTTATCATTGTCCTTTTGGCATTAGTGTCCTTTTAGCATCAGTGTCCTTTTGGCACTTATCATTGTCCTTTTGGCATTAGTGTCCTTTTAGCATCAGTGTCCTTTTGGCACTTATCATTGTCCTTTTGGCATTAGTGTCCTTTTGGCATCAGTGTCCTTTTGGCACTTATAGGTTACAAACATAACCCCAGTTATCATTGGCCTTTTGGCATTAGTGTCCTTTTGGCATCAGTGTCCTTTTGGCATCAATGTCCTTTTGGCATCAGTGTCCTTTTAGCATCAGTGTCCTTTTGGCACTTATCATTGTCCTTTTGGCATTAGTGTCCTTTTAGCATCAGTGTCCTTTTGGCACTTATCATTGTCCTTTTGGCATTAGTGTCCTTTTGGCATCAGTGTCCTTTTGGCATCAATGTCCTTTTGGCATCAGTGTCCTTTTAGCATCAGTGTCCTTTTGGCACTTATCATTGTCCTTTTGGCATTAGTGTCCTTTTAGCATCAGTGTCCTTTTGGCACTTATCATTGTCCTTTTGGCATTAGTGTCCTTTTAGCATCAGTGTCCTTTTGGCACTTATCATTGTCCTTTTGGCATTAGTGTCCTTTTAGCATCAGTGTCCTTTTGGCACTTATCATTGTCCTTTTGGCATTAGTGTCCTTTTAGCATCAGTGTCCTTTTGGCACTTATCATTGTCCTTTTGGCATTAGTGTCCTTTTAGCATCAGTGTCCTTTTGGCACTTATCATTGTCCTTTTGGCATTAGTGTCCTTTTAGCATCAGTGTCCTTTTGGCACTTATCATTGTCCTTTTGGCATTAGTGTCCTTTTAGCATCAGTGTCCTTTTGGCACTTATCATTGTCCTTTTGGCATTAGTGTCCTTTTAGCATCAGTGTCCTTTTGGCACTTATCATTGTCCTTTTGGCATTAGTGTCCTTTTAGCATCAGTGTCCTTTTGGCACTTATCATTGTCCTTTTGGCATTAGTGTCCTTTTGGCATCAGTGTCCTTTTGGCACTTATAGGTTACAAACATAACCCCAGTTATCATTGGCCTTTTGGCATTAGTGTCCTTTTGGCATCAGTGTCCTTTTGGCATCAATGTCCTTTTGGCATCAGTGTCCTTTTAGCATCAGTGTCCTTTTGGCACTTATCATTGTCCTTTTGGCATTAGTGTCCTTTTAGCATCAGTGTCCTTTTGGCACTTATCATTGTCCTTTTGGCATTAGTGTCCTTTTGGCATTAGTGTCCTTTTAGCATCAGTGTCCTTTTGGCACTTATCATTGTCCTTTTGGCATTAGTGTCCTTTTAGCATCAGTGTCCTTTTGGCACTTATCATTGTCCTTTTGGCATTAGTGTCCTTTTAGCATCAGTGTCCTTTTGGCACTTATCATTGTCCTTTTGGCATTAGTGTCCTTTTAGCATCAGTGTCCTTTTGGCACTTATCATTGTCCTTTTGGCATTAGTGTCCTTTTAGCATCAGTGTCCTTTTGGCACTTATCATTGTCCTTTTGGCATTAGTGTCCTTTTAGCATCAGTGTCCTTTTGGCACTTATCATTGTCCTTTTGGCATTAGTGTCCTTTTAGCATCAGTGTCCTTTTGGCACTTATCATTGTCCTTTTGGCATTAGTGTCCTTTTAGCATCAGTGTCCTTTTGGCACTTATCATTGTCCTTTTGGCATTAGTGTCCTTTTAGCATCAGTGTCCTTTTGGCACTTATCATTGTCCTTTTGGCATTAGTGTCCTTTTGGCATCAGTGTCCTTTTGGCACTTATCATTGTCCTTTTGGCATTAGTGTCCTTTTGGCATCAGTGTCCTTTTGGCATCAATGTCCTTTTGGCATCAGTGTCCTTTTAGCATCAGTGTCCTTTTGGCACTTATCATTGTCCTTTTGGCATTAGTGTCCTTTTAGCATCAGTGTCCTTTTGGCACTTATCATTGTCCTTTTGGCATTAGTGTCCTTTTAGCATCAGTGTCCTTTTGGCACTTATCATTGTCCTTTTGGCATTAGTGTCCTTTTAGCATCAGTGTCCTTTTGGCACTTATCATTGTCCTTTTGGCATTAGTGTCCTTTTAGCATCAGTGTCCTTTTGGCACTTATCATTGTCCTTTTGGCATTAGTGTCCTTTTGGCATCAGTGTCCTTTTGGCATCAGTGTCCTTTTAGCATCAGTGTCCTTTTGGCACTTATCATTGTCCTTTTGGCATTAGTGTCCTTTTAGCATCAGTGTCCTTTTGGCACTTATCATTGTCCTTTTGGCATTAGTGTCCTTTTAGCATCAGTGTCCTTTTGGCACTTATCATTGTCCTTTTGGCATCAGTGTCCTTTTAGCATCAGTGTCCTTTTGGCACTTATCATTGTCCTTTTGGCATTAGTGTCCTTTTAGCATCAGTGTCCTTTTGGCACTTATCATTGTCCTTTTGGCATTAGTGTCCTTTTAGCATCAGTGTCCTTTTGGCACTTATCATTGTCCTTTTGGCATTAGTGTCCTTTTAGCATCAGTGTCCTTTTGGCACTTATCATTGTCCTTTTGGCATTAGTGTCCTTTTAGCATCAGTGTCCTTTTGGCACTTATCATTGTCCTTTTGGCATTAGTGTCCTTTTGGCATCAGTGTCCTTTTGGCATCAATGTCCTTTTGGCATCAGTGTCCTTTTAGCATCAGTGTCCTTTTGGCACTTATCATTGTCCTTTTGGCATTAGTGTCCTTTTAGCATCAGTGTCCTTTTGGCACTTATCATTGTCCTTTTGGCATTAGTGTCCTTTTGGCATCAGTGTCCTTTTGGCATCAATGTCCTTTTGGCATCAGTGTCCTTTTAGCATCAGTGTCCTTTTGGCACTTATCATTGTCCTTTTGGCATTAGTGTCCTTTTAGCATCAGTGTCCTTTTGGCACTTATCATTGTCCTTTTGGCATTAGTGTCCTTTTAGCATCAGTGTCCTTTTGGCACTTATCATTGTCCTTTTGGCATTAGTGTCCTTTTAGCATCAGTGTCCTTTTGGCACTTATCATTGTCCTTTTGGCATTAGTGTCCTTTTAGCATCAGTGTCCTTTTGGCACTTATCATTGTCCTTTTGGCATTAGTGTCCTTTTAGCATCAGTGTCCTTTTGGCACTTATCATTGTCCTTTTGGCATTAGTGTCCTTTTAGCATCAGTGTCCTTTTGGCACTTATCATTGTCCTTTTGGCATTAGTGTCCTTTTAGCATCAGTGTCCTTTTGGCACTTATCATTGTCCTTTTGGCATTAGTGTCCTTTTAGCATCAGTGTCCTTTTGGCACTTATCATTGTCCTTTTGGCATTAGTGTCCTTTTAGCATCAGTGTCCTTTTGGCACTTATCATTGTCCTTTTGGCATTAGTGTCCTTTTAGCATCAGTGTCCTTTTGGCACTTATCATTGTCCTTTTGGCATTAGTGTCCTTTTGGCATCAGTGTCCTTTTGGCACTTATAGGTTACAAACATAACCCCAGTTATCATTGGCCTTTTGGCATTAGTGTCCTTTTGGCATCAGTGTCCTTTTGGCATCAATGTCCTTTTGGCATCAGTGTCCTTTTAGCATCAGTGTCCTTTTGGCACTTATCATTGTCCTTTTGGCATTAGTGTCCTTTTAGCATCAGTGTCCTTTTGGCACTTATCATTGTCCTTTTGGCATTAGTGTCCTTTTAGCATCAGTGTCCTTTTGGCACTTATCATTGTCCTTTTGGCATTAGTGTCCTTTTGGCATCAGTGTCCTTTTGGCACTTATAGGTTACAAACATAACCCCAGTTATCATTGGCCTTTTGGCATTAGTGTCCTTTTGGCATCAGTGTCCTTTTGGCATCAATGTCCTTTTGGCATCAGTGTCCTTTTAGCATCAGTGTCCTTTTGGCACTTATCATTGTCCTTTTGGCATTAGTGTCCTTTTAGCATCAGTGTCCTTTTGGCACTTATCATTGTCCTTTTGGCATTAGTGTCCTTTTGGCATCAGTGTCCTTTTGGCATCAATGTCCTTTTGGCATCAGTGTCCTTTTAGCATCAGTGTCATTTTGGCACTTATCATTGTCCTTTTGGCATTAGTGTCCTTTTAGCATCAGTGTCCTTTTGGCACTTATCATTGTCCTTTTGGCATTAGTGTCCTTTTAGCATCAGTGTCCTTTTGGCACTTATCATTGTCCTTTTGGCATTAGTGTCCTTTTAGCATCAGTGTCCTTTTGGCACTTATCATTGTCCTTTTGGCATTAGTGTCCTTTTAGCATCAGTGTCCTTTTGGCACTTATCATTGTCCTTTTGGCATTAGTGTCCTTTTAGCATCAGTGTCCTTTTGGCACTTATCATTGTCCTTTTGGCATTAGTGTCCTTTTAGCATCAGTGTCCTTTTGGCACTTATCATTGTCCTTTTGGCATTAGTGTCCTTTTAGCATCAGTGTCCTTTTGGCACTTATCATTGTCCTTTTGGCATTAGTGTCCTTTTAGCATCAGTGTCCTTTTGGCACTTATCATTGTCCTTTTGGCATTAGTGTCCTTTTGGCATCAGTGTCCTTTTGGCACTTATCATTGTCCTTTTGGCATTAGTTTCCTTTTGGCATCAGTGTCCTTTTGGCACTTATAGGTTACAAACATAACCCCAGTTATCATTGGCCTTTTGGCATTAGTGTCCTTTTGGCATCAGTGTCCTTTTGGCATCAATGTCCTTTTGGCATCAGTGTCCTTTTAGCATCAGTGTCCTTTTGGCACTTATCATTGTCCTTTTGGCATTAGTGTCCTTTTAGCATCAGTGTCCTTTTGGCACTTATCATTGTCCTTTTGGCATTAGTGTCCTTTTGGCATCAGTGTCCTTTTGGCATCAATGTCCTTTTGGCATCAGTGTCCTTTTAGCATCAGTGTCCTTTTGGCACTTATCATTGTCCTTTTGGCATTAGTGTCCTTTTAGCATCAGTGTCCTTTTGGCACTTATCATTGTCCTTTTGGCATTAGTGTCCTTTTAGCATCAGTGTCCTTTTGGCACTTATCATTGTCCTTTTGGCATTAGTGTCCTTTTAGCATCAGTGTCCTTTTGGCACTTATCATTGTCCTTTTGGCATTAGTGTCCTTTTAGCATCAGTGTCCTTTTGGCATCAATGTCCTTTTGGCATCAGTGTCCTTTTAGCATCAGTGTCCTTTTGGCACTTATCATTGTCCTTTTGGCATCAGTGTCCTTTTAGCATCAGTGTCCTTTTGGCAATTATCATTGTCCTTTTGGCATTAGTTTCCTTTTAGCATCAGTGTCCTTTTGGCACTTATCATTGTCCTTTTGGCATTAGTGTCCTTTTAGCATCAGTGTCCTTTTGGCACTTATCATTGTCCTTTTGGCATTAGTGTCCTTTTAGCATCAGTGTCCTTTTGGCACTTATCATTGTCCTTTTGGCATTAGTGTCCTTTTAGCATCAGTGTCCTTTTGGCACTTATCATTGTCCTTTTGGCATTAGTGTCCTTTTAGCATTAGTGTCCTTTTAGCATCAGTGTCCTTTTGGCACTTATCATTGTCCTTTTGGCATTAATGTCCTTTTAGCATCAGTGTCCTTTTGGCACTTATCATTGTCCTTTTGGCATTAGTGTCCTTTTAGCATCAGTGTCCTTTTGGCACTTATCATTGTCCTTTTGGCATTAGTGTCCTTTTAGCATCAGTGTCCTTTTGGCACTTATCATTGTCCTTTTGGCATTAGTGTCCTTTTAGCATCAGTGTCCTTTTGGCACTTATCATTGTCCTTTTGGCATTAGTGTCCTTTTGGCATCAGTGTCCTTTTGGCACTTATAGGTTACAAACATAACCCCAGTTATCATTGGCCTTTTGGCATTAGTGTCCTTTTGGCATCAGTGTCCTTTTGGCATCAATGTCCTTTTGGCATCAGTGTCCTTTTAGCATCAGTGTCCTTTTGGCACTTATCATTGTCCTTTTGGCATTAGTGTCCTTTTAGCATCAGTGTCCTTTTGGCACTTATCATTGTCCTTTTGGCATTAGTGTCCTTTTGGCATCAGTGTCCTTTTGGCATCAATGTCCTTTTGGCATCAGTGTCCTTTTAGCATCAGTGTCCTTTTGGCACTTATCATTGTCCTTTTGGCATTAGTGTCCTTTTAGCATCAGTGTCCTTTTGGCACTTATCATTGTCCTTTTGGCATTAGTGTCCTTTTAGCATCGGTGTCCTTTTGGCACTTATCATTGTCCTTTTGGCATTAGTGTCCTTTTAGCATCAGTGTCCTTTTGGCACTTATCATTGTCCTTTTGGCATTAGTGTCCTTTTAGCATCAGTGTCCTTTTGGCACTTATCATTGTCCTTTTGGCATTAGTGTCCTTTTAGCATCAGTGTCCTTTTGGCACTTATCATTGTCCTTTTGGCATTAGTGTCCTTTTAGCATCAGTGTCCTTTTGGCACTTATCATTGTCCTTTTGGCACTTATCATTGTCCTTTTAGCATCAGTGTCCTTTTGGCACTTATCATTGTCCTTTTGGCATTAGTGTCCTTTTAGCATCAGTGTCCTTTTGGCACTTATCATTGTCCTTTTGGCATTAGTGTCCTTTTAGCATCAGTGTCCTTTTGGCATCAATGTCCTTTTGGCATCAGTGTCCTTTTAGCATCAGTGTCCTTTTGGCACTTATCATTGTCCTTTTGGCATTAGTGTCCTTTTAGCATCAGTGTCCTTTTGGCACTTATCATTGTCCTTTTGGCATTAGTGTCCTTTTAGCATCAGTGTCCTTTTGGCACTTATCATTGTCCTTTTGGCATTAGTGTCCTTTTAGCATCAGTGTCCTTTTGGCACTTATCATTGTCCTTTTGGCATTAGTGTCCTTTTAGCATCAGTGTCCTTTTGGCACTTATCATTGTCCTTTTGGCATTAGTGTCCTTTTAGCATCAGTGTCCTTTTGGCACTTATCATTGTCCTTTTGGCATTAGTGTCCTTTTAGCATCAGTGTCCTTTTGGCACTTATCATTGTCCTTTTGGCACTTATCATTGTCCTTTTAGCATCAGTGTCCTTTTGGCACTTATCATTGTCCTTTTGGCATTAGTGTCCTTTTAGCATCAGTGTCCTTTTGGCACTTATCATTGTCCTTTTGGCATTAGTGTCCTTTTAGCATCAGTGTCCTTTTGGCATCAATGTCCTTTTGGCATCAGTGTCCTTTTAGCATCAGTGTCCTTTTGGCACTTATCATTGTCCTTTTGGCATTAGTGTCCTTTTAGCATCAGTGTCCTTTTGGCACTTATCATTGTCCTTTTGGCATTAGTGTCCTTTTGGCATCAGTGTCCTTTTGGCACTTATCATTGTCCTTTTGGCATTAGTGTCCTTTTAGCATCAGTGTCCTTTTGGCACTTATCATTGTCCTTTTGGCATTAGTGTCCTTTTGGCATCAGTGTCCTTTTGGCATCAATGTCCTTTTGGCATCAGTGTCCTTTTAGCATCAGTGTCCTTTTGGCACTTATCATTGTCCTTTTGGCATTAGTGTCCTTTTAGCATCAGTGTCCTTTTGGCACTTATCATTGTCCTTTTGGCATTAGTGTCCTTTTAGCATCAGTGTCCTTTTGGCATCAATGTCCTTTTGGCATCAGTGTCCTTTTAGCATCAGTGTCCTTTTGGCACTTATCATTGTCCTTTTGGCATTAGTGTCCTTTTAGCATCAGTGTCCTTTTGGCATCAATGTCCTTTTGGCATCAGTGTCCTTTTAGCATCAGTGTCCTTTTGGCACTTATCATTGTCCTTTTGGCATTAGTGTCCTTTTAGCATCAGTGTCCTTTTGGCACTTATCATTGTCCTTTTGGCATTAGTGTCCTTTTAGCATCAGTGTCCTTTTGGCACTTATCATTGTCCTTTTGGCATTAGTGTCCTTTTAGCATCAGTGTCCTTTTGGCACTTATCATTGTCCTTTTGGCATTAGTGTCCTTTTAGCATCAGTGTCCTTTTGGCACTTATCATTGTCCTTTTGGCATTAGTGTCCTTTTAGCATCAGTGTCCTTTTGGCACTTATCATTGTCCTTTTGGCATTAGTGTCCTTTTAGCATCAGTGTCCTTTTGGCACTTATCATTGTCCTTTTGGCATTAGTGTCCTTTTAGCATCAGTGTCCATTTGGCACTTATCATTGTCCTTTTGGCATTAGTGTCCTTTTAGCATCAGTGTCCTTTTGGCACTTATCATTGTCCTTTTGGCATTAGTGTCCTTTTAGCATCAGTGTCCTTTTGGCACTTATCATTGTCCTTTTGGCATTAGTGTCCTTTTGGCATCAGTGTCCTTTTGGCACTTATCATTGGCCTTTTGGCATTAGTGTCCTTTTGGCATCAGTGTCCTTTTGGCATCAATGTCCTTTTGGCATCAGTGTCCTTTTAGCATCAGTGTCCTTTTGGCACTTATCATTGTCCTTTTGGCATTAGTGTCCTTTTAGCATCAGTGTCCTTTTGGCACTTATCATTGTCCTTTTGGCATTAGTGTCCTTTTGGCATCAGTGTCCTTTTGGCATCAATGTCCTTTTGGCATCAGTGTCCTTTTAGCATCAGTGTCCTTTTGGCACTTATCATTGTCCTTTTGGCATTAGTGTCCTTTTAGCATCAGTGTCCTTTTGGCACTTATCATTATCCTTTTGGCATTAGTGTCCTTTTAGCATCAGTGTCCTTTTGGCACTTATCATTGTCCTTTTGGCATTAGTGTCCTTTTAGCATCAGTGTCCTTTTGGCACTTATCATTGTCCTTTTGGCATTAGTGTCCTTTTAGCATTAGTGTCCTTTTAGCATCAGTGTCCTTTTGGCACTTATCATTGTCCTTTTGGCATTAATGTCCTTTTAGCATCAGTGTCCTTTTGGCACTTATCATTGTCCTTTTGGCATTAGTGTCCTTTTAGCATCAGTGTCCTTTTGGCACTTATCATTGTCCTTTTGGCATTAGTGTCCTTTTAGCATCAGTGTCCTTTTGGCACTTATCATTGTCCTTTTGGCATTAGTGTCCTTTTAGCATCAGTGTCCTTTTGGCACTTATCATTGTCCTTTTGGCATTAGTGTCCTTTTGGCATCAGTGTCCTTTTGGCACTTATAGGTTACAAACATAACCCCAGTTATCATTGGCCTTTTGGCATTAGTGTCCTTTTGGCATCAGTGTCCTTTTGGCATCAATGTCCTTTTGGCATCAGTGTCCTTTTAGCATCAGTGTCCTTTTGGCACTTATCATTGTCCTTTTGGCATTAGTGTCCTTTTAGCATCAGTGTCCTTTTGGCACTTATCATTGTCCTTTTGGCATTAGTGTCCTTTTGGCATCAGTGTCCTTTTGGCATCAATGTCCTTTTGGCATCAGTTTCCTTTTAGCATCAGTGTCATTTTGGCACTTATCATTGTCCTTTTGGCATTAGTGTCCTTTTAGCATCAGTGTCCTTTTGGCACTTATCATTGTCCTTTTGGCATTAGTGTCCTTTTAGCATCAGTGTCCTTTTGGCACTTATCATTGTCCTTTTGGCATTAGTGTCCTTTTAGCATCAGTGTCCTTTTGGCACTTATCATTGTCCTTTTGGCATTAGTGTCCTTTTAGCATCAGTGTCCTTTTGGCACTTATCATTGTCCTTTTGGCATTAGTGTCCTTTTAGCATCAGTGTCCTTTTGGCACTTATCATTGTCCTTTTGGCATTAGTGTCCTTTTAGCATCAGTGTCCTTTTGGCACTTATCATTGTCCTTTTGGCATTAGTGTCCTTTTAGCATCAGTGTCCTTTTGGCACTTATCATTGTCCTTTTGGCATTAGTGTCCTTTTAGCATCAGTGTCCTTTTGGCACTTATCATTGTCCTTTTGGCATTAGTGTCCTTTTAGCATCAGTGTCCTTTTGGCACTTATCATTGTCCTTTTGGCATTAGTGTCCTTTTAGCATCAGTGTCCTTTTGGCACTTATCATTGTCCTTTTGGCATTAGTGTCCTTTTAGCATTAGTGTCCTTTTAGCATCAGTGTCCTTTTGGCACTTATCATTGTCCTTTTGGCATTAATGTCCTTTTAGCATCAGTGTCCTTTTGGCACTTATCATTGTCCTTTTGGCATTAGTGTCCTTTTAGCATCAGTGTCCTTTTGGCAATTATCATTGTCCTTTTGGCATTAGTGTCCTTTTAGCATCAGTGTCCTTTTGGCACTTATCATTGTCCTTTTGGCATTAGTGTCCTTTTAGCATCAGTGTCCTTTTGGCACTTATCATTGTCCTTTTGGCATTAGTGTCCTTTTGGCATCAGTGTCCTTTTGGCACTTATAGGTTACAAACATAACCCCAGTTATCATTGGCCTTTTGGCATTAGTGTCCTTTTGGCATCAGTGTCCTTTTGGCATCAATGTCCTTTTGGCATCAGTGTCCTATTAGCATCAGTGTCCTTTTGGCACTTATCATTGTCCTTTTGGCGTTAGTGTCCTTTTAGCATCAGTGTCCTTTTGGCACTTATCATTGTCCTTTTGGCATTAGTGTCCTTTTAGCATCAGTGTCCTTTTGGCACTTATCATTGTCCTTTTGGCATTAGTGTCCTTTTAGCATCAGTGTCCTTTTGGCACTTATCATTGTCCTTTTGGCATTAGTGTCCTTTTAGCATCAGTGTCCTTTTGGCACTTATCATTGTCCTTTTGGCATTAGTGTCCTTTTAGCATCAGTGTCCTTTTGGCACTTATCATTGTCCTTTTGGCATTAGTGTCCTTTTAGCATCAGTGTCCTTTTGGCACTTATCATTGTCCTTTTGGCATTAGTGTCCTTTTAGCATCAGTGTCCTTTTGGCACTTATCATTGTCCTTTTGGCATTAGTGTCCTTTTAGCATCAGTGTCCTTTTGGCACTTATCATTGTCCTTTTGGCATTAGTGTCCTTTTGGCATCAGTGTCCTTTTGGCACTTATCATTGTCCTTTTGGCATTAGTGTCCTTTTGGCATCAGTGTCCTTTTGGCACTTATAGGTTACAAACATAACCCCAGTTATCATTGGCCTTTTGGCATTAGTGTCCTTTTGGCATCAGTGTCCTTTTGGCATCAATGTCCTTTTGGCATCAGTGTCCTTTTAGCATCAGTGTCCTTTTGGCACTTATCATTGTCCTTTTGGCATTAGTGTCCTTTTAGCATCAGTGTCCTTTTGGCACTTATCATTGTCCTTTTGGCATTAGTGTCCTTTTGGCATCAGTGTCCTTTTGGCATCAATGTCCTTTTGGCATCAGTGTCCTTTTAGCATCAGTGTCCTTTTGGCACTTATCATTGTCCTTTTGGCATTAGTGTCCTTTTAGCATCAGTGTCCTTTTGGCACTTATCATTGTCCTTTTGGCATTAGTGTCCTTTTAGCATCAGTGTCCTTTTGGCACTTATCATTGTCCTTTTGGCATTAGTGTCCTTTTAGCATCAGTGTCCTTTTGGCACTTATCATTGTCCTTTTGGCATTAGTGTCCTTTTAGCATCAGTGTCCTTTTGGCACTTATCATTGTCCTTTTGGCATTAGTGTCCTTTTAGCATCAGTGTCCTTTTGGCACTTATCATTGTCCTTTTGGCATTAGTGTCCTTTTAGCATCAGTGTCCTTTTGGCACTTATCATTGTCCTTTTGGCATTAGTGTCCTTTTAGCATCAGTGTCCTTTTGGCACTTATCATTGTCCTTTTGGCATTAGTGTCCTTTTAGCATCAGTGTCCTTTTGGCACTTATCATTGTCCTTTTGGCATTAGTGTCCTTTTAGCATCAGTGTCCTTTTGGCACTTATCATTGTCCTTTTGGCATTAGTGTCCTTTTGGCATCAGTGTCCTTTTGGCACTTATAGGTTACAAACATAACCCCAGTTATCATTGGCCTTTTGGCATTAGTGTCCTTTTGGCATCAGTGTCCTTTTGGCATCAATGTCCTTTTGGCATCAGTGTCCTTTTAGCATCAGTGTCCTTTTGGCACTTATCATTGTCCTTTTGGCATTAGTGTCCTTTTAGCATCAGTGTCCTTTTGGCACTTATCATTGTCCTTTTGGCATTAGTGTCCTTTTAGCATCAGTGTCCTTTTGGCACTTATCATTGTCCTTTTGGCATTAGTGTCCTTTTGGCATCAGTGTCCTTTTGGCACTTATAGGTTACAAACATAACCCCAGTTATCATTGGCCTTTTGGCATTAGTGTCCTTTTGGCATCAGTGTCCTTTTGGCATCAATGTCCTTTTGGCATCAGTGTCCTTTTAGCATCAGTGTCCTTTTGGCACTTATCATTGTCCTTTTGGCATTAGTGTCCTTTTAGCATCAGTGTCCTTTTGGCACTTATCATTGTCCTTTTGGCATTAGTGTCCTTTTGGCATCAGTGTCCTTTTGGCATCAATGTCCTTTTGGCATCAGTGTCCTTTTAGCATCAGTGTCCTTTTGGCACTTATCATTGTCCTTTTGGCATTAGTGTCCTTTTAGCATCAGTGTCCTTTTGGCACTTATCATTGTCCTTTTGGCATTAGTGTCCTTTTAGCATCAGTGTCCTTTTGGCACTTATCATTGTCCTTTTGGCATTAGTGTCCTTTTAGCATCAGTGTCCTTTTGGCACTTATCATTGTCCTTTTGGCATTAGTGTCCTTTTAGCATCAGTGTCCTTTTGGCACTTATCATTGTCCTTTTGGCATTAGTGTCCTTTTAGCATCAGTGTCCTTTTGGCACTTATCATTGTCCTTTTGGCATTAGTGTCCTTTTAGCATCAGTGTCCTTTTGGCACTTATCATTGTCCTTTTGGCATTAGTGTCCTTTTAGCATCAGTGTCCTTTTGGCACTTATCATTGTCCTTTTGGCATTAGTGTCCTTTTAGCATCAGTGTCCTTTTGGCACTTATCATTGTCCTTTTGGCATTAGTGTCCTTTTAGCATCAGTGTCCTTTTGGCACTTATCATTGTCCTTTTGGCATTAGTGTCCTTTTGGCATCAGTGTCCTTTTGGCACTTATAGGTTACAAACATAACCCCAGTTATCATTGGCCTTTTGGCATTAGTGTCCTTTTGGCATCAGTGTCCTTTTGGCATCAATGTCCTTTTGGCATCAGTGTCCTTTTAGCATCAGTGTCCTTTTGGCACTTATCATTGTCCTTTTGGCATTAGTGTCCTTTTGGCATCAGTGTCCTTTTGGCATCAATGTCCTTTTGGCATCAGTGTCCTTTTAGCATCAGTGTCCTTTTGGCACTTATCATTGTCCTTTTGGCATTAGTGTCCTTTTAGCATCAGTGTCCTTTTGGCACTTATCATTGTCCTTTTGGCATTAGTGTCCTTTTAGCATCAGTGTCCTTTTGGCACTTATCATTGTCCTTTTGGCATTAGTGTCCTTTTAGCATCAGTGTCCTTTTGGCACTTATCATTGTCCTTTTGGCATTAGTGTCCTTTTAGCATCAGTGTCCTTTTGGCACTTATCATTGTCCTTTTGGCATTAGTGTCCTTTTAGCATCAGTGTCCTTTTGGCACTTATCATTGTCCTTTTGGCATTAGTGTCCTTTTAGCATCAGTGTCCTTTTGGCACTTATCATTGTCCTTTTGGCATTAGTGTCCTTTTAGCATCAGTGTCCTTTTGGCACTTATCATTGTCCTTTTGGCATTAGTGTCCTTTTAGCATCAGTGTCCTTTTGGCACTTATCATTGTCCTTTTGGCATTAGTGTCCTTTTAGCATCAGTGTCCTTTTGGCACTTATCATTGTCCTTTTGGCATTAGTGTCCTTTTAGCATCAGTGTCCTTTTGGCACTTATCATTGTCCTTTTGGCATTAGTGTCCTTTTAGCATCAGTGTCCTTTTGGCACTTATCATTGTCCTTTTGGCATTAGTGTCCTTTTAGCATCAGTGTCCTTTTGGCACTTATCATTGTCCTTTTGGCATTAGTGTCCTTTTAGCATCAGTGTCCTTTTGGCACTTATCATTGTCCTTTTGGCATTAGTGTCCTTTTAGCATCAGTGTCCTTTTGGCACTTATCATTGTCCTTTTGGCATTAGTGTCCTTTTGGCATCAGTGTCCTTTTGGCACTTATCATTGTCCTTTTGGCATTAGTGTCCTTTTGGCATCAGTGTCCTTTTGGCATCAATGTCCTTTTGGCATCAGTGTCCTTTTAGCATCAGTGTCCTTTTGGCACTTATCATTGTCCTTTTGGCATTAGTGTCCTTTTAGCATCAGTGTCCTTTTGGCACTTATCATTGTCCTTTTGGCATTAGTGTCCTTTTAGCATCAGTGTCCTTTTGGCACTTATCATTGTCCTTTTGGCATTAGTGTCCTTTTAGCATCAGTGTCCTTTTGGCACTTATCATTGTCCTTTTGGCATTAGTGTCCTTTTAGCATCAGTGTCCTTTTGGCACTTATCATTGTCCTTTTGGCATTAGTGTCCTTTTGGCATCAGTGTCCTTTTGGCATCAGTGTCCTTTTAGCATCAGTGTCCTTTTGGCACTTATCATTGTCCTTTTGGCATTAGTGTCCTTTTAGCATCAGTGTCCTTTTGGCACTTATCATTGTCCTTTTGGCATTAGTGTCCTTTTAGCATCAGTGTCCTTTTGGCACTTATCATTGTCCTTTTGGCATCAGTGTCCTTTTAGCATCAGTGTCCTTTTGGCACTTATCATTGTCCTTTTGGCATTAGTGTCCTTTTAGCATCAGTGTCCTTTTGGCACTTATCATTGTCCTTTTGGCATTAGTGTCCTTTTAGCATCAGTGTCCTTTTGGCACTTATCATTGTCCTTTTGGCATTAGTGTCCTTTTAGCATCAGTGTCCTTTTGGCACTTATCATTGTCCTTTTGGCATTAGTGTCCTTTTAGCATCAGTGTCCTTTTGGCACTTATCATTGTCCTTTTGGCATTAGTGTCCTTTTGGCATCAGTGTCCTTTTGGCATCAATGTCCTTTTGGCATCAGTGTCCTTTTAGCATCAGTGTCCTTTTGGCACTTATCATTGTCCTTTTGGCATTAGTGTCCTTTTAGCATCAGTGTCCTTTTGGCACTTATCATTGTCCTTTTGGCATTAGTGTCCTTTTGGCATCAGTGTCCTTTTGGCATCAATGTCCTTTTGGCATCAGTGTCCTTTTAGCATCAGTGTCCTTTTGGCACTTATCATTGTCCTTTTGGCATTAGTGTCCTTTTAGCATCAGTGTCCTTTTGGCACTTATCATTGTCCTTTTGGCATTAGTGTCCTTTTAGCATCAGTGTCCTTTTGGCACTTATCATTGTCCTTTTGGCATTAGTGTCCTTTTAGCATCAGTGTCCTTTTGGCACTTATCATTGTCCTTTTGGCATTAGTGTCCTTTTAGCATCAGTGTCCTTTTGGCACTTATCATTGTCCTTTTGGCATTAGTGTCCTTTTAGCATCAGTGTCCTTTTGGCACTTATCATTGTCCTTTTGGCATTAGTGTCCTTTTAGCATCAGTGTCCTTTTGGCACTTATCATTGTCCTTTTGGCATTAGTGTCCTTTTAGCATCAGTGTCCTTTTGGCACTTATCATTGTCCTTTTGGCATTAGTGTCCTTTTAGCATCAGTGTCCTTTTGGCACTTATCATTGTCCTTTTGGCATTAGTGTCCTTTTAGCATCAGTGTCCTTTTGGCACTTATCATTGTCCTTTTGGCATTAGTGTCCTTTTAGCATCAGTGTCCTTTTGGCACTTATCATTGTCCTTTTGGCATTAGTGTCCTTTTGGCATCAGTGTCCTTTTGGCACTTATAGGTTACAAACATAACCCCAGTTATCATTGGCCTTTTGGCATTAGTGTCCTTTTGGCATCAGTGTCCTTTTGGCATCAATGTCCTTTTGGCATCAGTGTCCTTTTAGCATCAGTGTCCTTTTGGCACTTATCATTGTCCTTTTGGCATTAGTGTCCTTTTAGCATCAGTGTCCTTTTGGCACTTATCATTGTCCTTTTGGCATTAGTGTCCTTTTAGCATCAGTGTCCTTTTGGCACTTATCATTGTCCTTTTGGCATTAGTGTCCTTTTGGCATCAGTGTCCTTTTGGCACTTATAGGTTACAAACATAACCCCAGTTATCATTGGCCTTTTGGCATTAGTGTCCTTTTGGCATCAGTGTCCTTTTGGCATCAATGTCCTTTTGGCATCAGTGTCCTTTTAGCATCAGTGTCCTTTTGGCACTTATCATTGTCCTTTTGGCATTAGTGTCCTTTTAGCATCAGTGTCCTTTTGGCACTTATCATTGTCCTTTTGGCATTAGTGTCCTTTTGGCATCAGTGTCCTTTTGGCATCAATGTCCTTTTGGCATCAGTGTCCTTTTAGCATCAGTGTCATTTTGGCACTTATCATTGTCCTTTTGGCATTAGTGTCCTTTTAGCATCAGTGTCCTTTTGGCACTTATCATTGTCCTTTTGGCATTAGTGTCCTTTTAGCATCAGTGTCCTTTTGGCACTTATCATTGTCCTTTTGGCATTAGTGTCCTTTTAGCATCAGTGTCCTTTTGGCACTTATCATTGTCCTTTTGGCATTAGTGTCCTTTTAGCATCAGTGTCCTTTTGGCACTTATCATTGTCCTTTTGGCATTAGTGTCCTTTTAGCATCAGTGTCCTTTTGGCACTTATCATTGTCCTTTTGGCATTAGTGTCCTTTTAGCATCAGTGTCCTTTTGGCACTTATCATTGTCCTTTTGGCATTAGTGTCCTTTTAGCATCAGTGTCCTTTTGGCACTTATCATTGTCCTTTTGGCATTAGTGTCCTTTTAGCATCAGTGTCCTTTTGGCACTTATCATTGTCCTTTTGGCATTAGTGTCCTTTTGGCATCAGTGTCCTTTTGGCACTTATCATTGTCCTTTTGGCATTAGTTTCCTTTTGGCATCAGTGTCCTTTTGGCACTTATAGGTTACAAACATAACCCCAGTTATCATTGGCCTTTTGGCATTAGTGTCCTTTTGGCATCAGTGTCCTTTTGGCATCAATGTCCTTTTGGCATCAGTGTCCTTTTAGCATCAGTGTCCTTTTGGCACTTATCATTGTCCTTTTGGCATTAGTGTCCTTTTAGCATCAGTGTCCTTTTGGCACTTATCATTGTCCTTTTGGCATTAGTGTCCTTTTGGCATCAGTGTCCTTTTGGCATCAATGTCCTTTTGGCATCAGTGTCCTTTTAGCATCAGTGTCCTTTTGGCACTTATCATTGTCCTTTTGGCATTAGTGTCCTTTTAGCATCAGTGTCCTTTTGGCACTTATCATTGTCCTTTTGGCATTAGTGTCCTTTTAGCATCAGTGTCCTTTTGGCACTTATCATTGTCCTTTTGGCATTAGTGTCCTTTTAGCATCAGTGTCCTTTTGGCACTTATCATTGTCCTTTTGGCATTAGTGTCCTTTTAGCATCAGTGTCCTTTTGGCATCAATGTCCTTTTGGCATCAGTGTCCTTTTAGCATCAGTGTCCTTTTGGCACTTATCATTGTCCTTTTGGCATCAGTGTCCTTTTAGCATCAGTGTCCTTTTGGCAATTATCATTGTCCTTTTGGCATTAGTTTCCTTTTAGCATCAGTGTCCTTTTGGCACTTATCATTGTCCTTTTGGCATTAGTGTCCTTTTAGCATCAGTGTCCTTTTGGCACTTATCATTGTCCTTTTGGCATTAGTGTCCTTTTAGCATCAGTGTCCTTTTGGCACTTATCATTGTCCTTTTGGCATTAGTGTCCTTTTAGCATCAGTGTCCTTTTGGCACTTATCATTGTCCTTTTGGCATTAGTGTCCTTTTAGCATTAGTGTCCTTTTAGCATCAGTGTCCTTTTGGCACTTATCATTGTCCTTTTGGCATTAATGTCCTTTTAGCATCAGTGTCCTTTTGGCACTTATCATTGTCCTTTTGGCATTAGTGTCCTTTTAGCATCAGTGTCCTTTTGGCACTTATCATTGTCCTTTTGGCATTAGTGTCCTTTTAGCATCAGTGTCCTTTTGGCACTTATCATTGTCCTTTTGGCATTAGTGTCCTTTTAGCATCAGTGTCCTTTTGGCACTTATCATTGTCCTTTTGGCATTAGTGTCCTTTTGGCATCAGTGTCCTTTTGGCACTTATAGGTTACAAACATAACCCCAGTTATCATTGGCCTTTTGGCATTAGTGTCCTTTTGGCATCAGTGTCCTTTTGGCATCAATGTCCTTTTGGCATCAGTGTCCTTTTAGCATCAGTGTCCTTTTGGCACTTATCATTGTCCTTTTGGCATTAGTGTCCTTTTAGCATCAGTGTCCTTTTGGCACTTATCATTGTCCTTTTGGCATTAGTGTCCTTTTGGCATCAGTGTCCTTTTGGCATCAATGTCCTTTTGGCATCAGTGTCCTTTTAGCATCAGTGTCCTTTTGGCACTTATCATTGTCCTTTTGGCATTAGTGTCCTTTTAGCATCAGTGTCCTTTTGGCACTTATCATTGTCCTTTTGGCATTAGTGTCCTTTTAGCATCGGTGTCCTTTTGGCACTTATCATTGTCCTTTTGGCATTAGTGTCCTTTTAGCATCAGTGTCCTTTTGGCACTTATCATTGTCCTTTTGGCATTAGTGTCCTTTTAGCATCAGTGTCCTTTTGGCACTTATCATTGTCCTTTTGGCATTAGTGTCCTTTTAGCATCAGTGTCCTTTTGGCACTTATCATTGTCCTTTTGGCATTAGTGTCCTTTTAGCATCAGTGTCCTTTTGGCACTTATCATTGTCCTTTTGGCACTTATCATTGTCCTTTTAGCATCAGTGTCCTTTTGGCACTTATCATTGTCCTTTTGGCATTAGTGTCCTTTTAGCATCAGTGTCCTTTTGGCACTTATCATTGTCCTTTTGGCATTAGTGTCCTTTTAGCATCAGTGTCCTTTTGGCATCAATGTCCTTTTGGCATCAGTGTCCTTTTAGCATCAGTGTCCTTTTGGCACTTATCATTGTCCTTTTGGCATTAGTGTCCTTTTAGCATCAGTGTCCTTTTGGCACTTATCATTGTCCTTTTGGCATTAGTGTCCTTTTAGCATCAGTGTCCTTTTGGCACTTATCATTGTCCTTTTGGCATTAGTGTCCTTTTAGCATCAGTGTCCTTTTGGCACTTATCATTGTCCTTTTGGCATTAGTGTCCTTTTAGCATCAGTGTCCTTTTGGCACTTATCATTGTCCTTTTGGCATTAGTGTCCTTTTAGCATCAGTGTCCTTTTGGCACTTATCATTGTCCTTTTGGCATTAGTGTCCTTTTAGCATCAGTGTCCTTTTGGCACTTATCATTGTCCTTTTGGCACTTATCATTGTCCTTTTAGCATCAGTGTCCTTTTGGCACTTATCATTGTCCTTTTGGCATTAGTGTCCTTTTAGCATCAGTGTCCTTTTGGCACTTATCATTGTCCTTTTGGCATTAGTGTCCTTTTAGCATCAGTGTCCTTTTGGCATCAATGTCCTTTTGGCATCAGTGTCCTTTTAGCATCAGTGTCCTTTTGGCACTTATCATTGTCCTTTTGGCATTAGTGTCCTTTTAGCATCAGTGTCCTTTTGGCACTTATCATTGTCCTTTTGGCATTAGTGTCCTTTTAGCATCAGTGTCCTTTTGGCACTTATCATTGTCCTTTTGGCATTAGTGTCCTTTTAGCATCAGTGTCCTTTTGGCACTTATCATTGTCCTTTTGGCATTAGTGTCCTTTTAGCATCAGTGTCCTTTTGGCACTTATCATTGTCCTTTTGGCATTAGTGTCCTTTTAGCATCAGTGTCCTTTTGGCACTTATCATTGTCCTTTTGGCATTAGTGTCCTTTTGGCATCAGTGTCCTTTTGGCACTTATAGGTTACAAACATAACCCCAGTTATCATTGGCCTTTTGGCATTAGTGTCCTTTTGGCATCAGTGTCCTTTTGGCATCAATGTCCTTTTGGCATCAGTGTCCTTTTAGCATCAGTGTCCTTTTGGCACTTATCATTGTCCTTTTGGCATTAGTGTCCTTTTAGCATCAGTGTCCTTTTGGCACTTATCATTGTCCTTTTGGCATTAGTGTCCTTTTGGCATTAGTGTCCTTTTAGCATCAGTGTCCTTTTGGCACTTATCATTGTCCTTTTGGCATTAGTGTCCTTTTAGCATCAGTGTCCTTTTGGCACTTATCATTGTCCTTTTGGCATTAGTGTCCTTTTAGCATCAGTGTCCTTTTGGCACTTATCATTGTCCTTTTGGCATTAGTGTCCTTTTAGCATCAGTGTCCTTTTGGCACTTATCATTGTCCTTTTGGCATTAGTGTCCTTTTAGCATCAGTGTCCTTTTGGCACTTATCATTGTCCTTTTGGCATTAGTGTCCTTTTAGCATCAGTGTCCTTTTGGCACTTATCATTGTCCTTTTGGCATTAGTGTCCTTTTAGCATCAGTGTCCTTTTGGCACTTATCATTGTCCTTTTGGCATTAGTGTCCTTTTAGCATCAGTGTCCTTTTGGCACTTATCATTGTCCTTTTGGCATTAGTGTCCTTTTAGCATCAGTGTCCTTTTGGCACTTATCATTGTCCTTTTGGCATTAGTGTCCTTTTGGCATCAGTGTCCTTTTGGCACTTATCATTGTCCTTTTGGCATTAGTGTCCTTTTGGCATCAGTGTCCTTTTGGCATCAATGTCCTTTTGGCATCAGTGTCCTTTTAGCATCAGTGTCCTTTTGGCACTTATCATTGTCCTTTTGGCATTAGTGTCCTTTTAGCATCAGTGTCCTTTTGGCACTTATCATTGTCCTTTTGGCATTAGTGTCCTTTTAGCATCAGTGTCCTTTTGGCACTTATCATTGTCCTTTTGGCATTAGTGTCCTTTTAGCATCAGTGTCCTTTTGGCACTTATCATTGTCCTTTTGGCATTAGTGTCCTTTTAGCATCAGTGTCCTTTTGGCACTTATCATTGTCCTTTTGGCATTAGTGTCCTTTTGGCATCAGTGTCCTTTTGGCATCAGTGTCCTTTTAGCATCAGTGTCCTTTTGGCACTTATCATTGTCCTTTTGGCATTAGTGTCCTTTTAGCATCAGTGTCCTTTTGGCACTTATCATTGTCCTTTTGGCATTAGTGTCCTTTTAGCATCAGTGTCCTTTTGGCACTTATCATTGTCCTTTTGGCATCAGTGTCCTTTTAGCATCAGTGTCCTTTTGGCACTTATCATTGTCCTTTTGGCATTAGTGTCCTTTTAGCATCAGTGTCCTTTTGGCACTTATCATTGTCCTTTTGGCATTAGTGTCCTTTTAGCATCAGTGTCCTTTTGGCACTTATCATTGTCCTTTTGGCATTAGTGTCCTTTTAGCATCAGTGTCCTTTTGGCACTTATCATTGTCCTTTTGGCATTAGTGTCCTTTTAGCATCAGTGTCCTTTTGGCACTTATCATTGTCCTTTTGGCATTAGTGTCCTTTTGGCATCAGTGTCCTTTTGGCATCAATGTCCTTTTGGCATCAGTGTCCTTTTAGCATCAGTGTCCTTTTGGCACTTATCATTGTCCTTTTGGCATTAGTGTCCTTTTAGCATCAGTGTCCTTTTGGCACTTATCATTGTCCTTTTGGCATTAGTGTCCTTTTGGCATCAGTGTCCTTTTGGCATCAATGTCCTTTTGGCATCAGTGTCCTTTTAGCATCAGTGTCCTTTTGGCACTTATCATTGTCCTTTTGGCATTAGTGTCCTTTTAGCATCAGTGTCCTTTTGGCACTTATCATTGTCCTTTTGGCATTAGTGTCCTTTTAGCATCAGTGTCCTATTGGCACTTATCATTGTCCTTTTGGCATTAGTGTCCTTTTAGCATCAGTGTCCTTTTGGCACTTATCATTGTCCTTTTGGCATTAGTGTCCTTTTAGCATCAGTGTCCTTTTGGCACTTATCATAGTCCTTTTGGCATTAGTGTCCTTTTAGCATCAGTGTCCTTTTGGCATCAATGTCCTTTTGGCATCAGTGTCCTTTTAGCATCAGTGTCCTTTTGGCACTTATCATTGTCCTTTTGGCATTAGTGTCCTTTTAGCATCAGTGTCCTTTTGGCACTTATCATTGTCCTTTTGGCATCAGTGTCCTTTTAGCATCAGTGTCCTTTTGGCACTTATCATTGTCCTTTTGGCATTAGTGTCCTTTTAGCATCAGTGTCCTTTTGGCACTTATCATTGTCCTTTTGGCATTAGTGTCCTTTTAGCATCAGTGTCCTTTTGGCACTTATCATTGTCCTTTTGGCATTAGTGTCCTTTTAGCATCAGTGTCCTTTTGGCACTTATCATTGTCCTTTTGGCATTAGTGTCCTTTTGGCATCAGTGTCCTTTTGGCACTTATCATTGTCCTTTTGGCATTAGTGTCCTTTTGGCATCAGTGTCCTTTTGGCACTTATCATTGTCCTTTTGGCATTAGTGTCCTTTTGGCATCAGTGTCCTTTTGGCACTTATAGGTTACAAACATAACCCCAGTTATCATTGGCCTTTTGGCATTAGTGTCCTTTTGGCATCAGTGTCCTTTTGGCATCAGTGTCCTTTTAGCATCAGTGTCCTTTTGGCACTTATCATTGTCCTTTTGGCATTAGTGTCCTTTTAGCATCAGTGTCCTTTTGGCACTTATCATTGTCCTTTTGGCATCAGTGTCCTTTTGGCACTTATAGGTTACAAACATAACCCCAGTTATCATTGGCCTTTTGGCATTAGTGTCCTTTTGGCATCAGTGTCCTTTTGGCATCAGTGTCCTTTTAGCATCAGTGTCCTTTTGGCACTTATCATTGTCCTTTTGGCATTAGTGTCCTTTTAGCATCAGTGTCCTTTTGGCACTTATCATTGTCCTTTTGGCATTAGTGTCCTTTTAGCATCAGTGTCCTTTTGGCACTTATCATTGTCCTTTTGGCATTAGTGTCCTTTTAGCATCAGTGTCCTTTTGGCACTTATCATTGTCCTTTTGGCATTAGTGTCCTTTTAGCATCAGTGTCCTTTTGGCACTTATCATTGTCCTTTTGGCATTAGTGTCCTTTTAGCATCAGTGTCCTTTTGGCACTTATCATTGTCCTTTTGGCATTAGTGTCCTTTTGGCATCAGTGTCCTTTTGGCATCAATGTCCTTTTGGCATCAGTGTCCTTTTAGCATCAGTGTCCTTTTGGCACTTATCATTGTCCTTTTGGCATTAGTGTCCTTTTAGCATCAGTGTCCTTTTGGCACTTATCATTGTCCTTTTGGCATTAGTGTCCTTTTGGCATCAGTGTCCTTTTGGCATCAATGTCCTTTTGGCATCAGTGTCCTTTTAGCATCAGTGTCCTTTTGGCACTTATCATTGTCCTTTTGGCATTAGTGTCCTTTTAGCATCAGTGTCCTTTTGGCACTTATCATTGTCCTTTTGGCATTAGTGTCCTTTTAGCATCAGTGTCCTTTTGGCACTTATCATTGTCCTTTTGGCATTAGTGTCCTTTTAGCATCAGTGTCCTTTTGGCACTTATCATTGTCCTTTTGGCATTAGTGTCCTTTTAGCATCAGTGTCCTTTTGGCACTTATCATTGTCCTTTTGGCATTAGTGTCCTTTTGGCATCAGTGTCCTTTTGGCACTTATCATTGTCCTTTTGGCATTAGTGTCCTTTTAGCATCAGTGTCCTTTTGGCACTTATCATTGTCTTTTTGGCATTAGTGTCCTTTTGGCATCAGTGTCCTTTTGGCACTTATAGGTTACAAACATAACCCCAGTTATCATTGGCCTTTTGGCATTAGTGTCCTTTTGGCATCAGTGTCCTTTTGGCATCAATGTCCTTTTGGCATCAGTGTCCTTTTAGCATCAGTGTCCTTTTGGCACTTATCATTGTCCTTTTGGCATTAGTGTCCTTTTAGCATCAGTGTCCTTTTGGCACTTATCATTGTCCTTTTGGCATTAGTGTCCTTTTAGCATCAGTGTCCTTTTGGCACTTATCATTGTCCTTTTGGCATTAGTGTCCTTTTAGCATCAGTGTCCTTTTGGCACTTATCATTGTCCTTTTGGCATTAGTGTCCTTTTAGCATCAGTGTCCTTTTGGCACTTATCATTGTCCTTTTGGCATTAGTGTCCTTTTAGCATCAGTGTCCTATTGGCACTTATCATTGTCCTTTTGGCATTAGTGTCCTTTTAGCATCAGTGTCCTTTTGGCACTTATCATTGTCCTTTTGGCATTAGTGTCCTTTTAGCATCAGTGTCCTTTTGGCACTTATCATAGTCCTTTTGGCATTAGTGTCCTTTTAGCATCAGTGTCCTTTTGGCATCAATGTCCTTTTGGCATCAGTGTCCTTTTAGCATCAGTGTCCTTTTGGCACTTATCATTGTCCTTTTGGCATTAGTGTCCTTTTGGCATCAGTGTCCTTTTGGCACTTATCATTGTCCTTTTGGCATTAGTGTCCTTTTAGCATCAGTGTCCTTTTGGCACTTATCATTGTCTTTTTGGCATTAGTGTCCTTTTGGCATCAGTGTCCTTTTGGCACTTATAGGTTACAAACATAACCCCAGTTATCATTGGCCTTTTGGCATTAGTGTCCTTTTGGCATCAGTGTCCTTTTGGCATCAATGTCCTTTTGGCATCAGTGTCCTTTTAGCATCAGTGTCCTTTTGGCACTTATCATTGTCCTTTTGGCATTAGTGTCCTTTTAGCATCAGTGTCCTTTTGGCACTTATCATTGTCCTTTTGGCATTAGTGTCCTTTTAGCATCAGTGTCCTTTTGGCACTTATCATTGTCCTTTTGGCATTAGTGTCCTTTTAGCATCAGTGTCCTTTTGGCACTTATCATTGTCCTTTTGGCATTAGTGTCCTTTTAGCATCAGTGTCCTTTTGGCACTTATCATTGTCCTTTTGGCATTAGTGTCCTTTTAGCATCAGTGTCCTATTGGCACTTATCATTGTCCTTTTGGCATTAGTGTCCTTTTAGCATCAGTGTCCTTTTGGCACTTATCATTGTCCTTTTGGCATTAGTGTCCTTTTAGCATCAGTGTCCTTTTGGCACTTATCATAGTCCTTTTGGCATTAGTGTCCTTTTAGCATCAGTGTCCTTTTGGCATCAATGTCCTTTTGGCATCAGTGTCCTTTTAGCATCAGTGTCCTTTTGGCACTTATCATTGTCCTTTTGGCATTAGTGTTCTTTTAGCATCAGTGTCCTTTTGGCACTTATCATTGTCCTTTTGGCATTAGTGTCCTTTTAGCATCAGTGTCCTTTTGGCACTTATCATTGTCCTTTTGGCATTAGTGTCCTTTTAGCATCAGTGTCCTTTTGGCACTTATCATTGTCCTTTTGGCATTAGTGTCCTTTTGGCATCAGTGTCCTTTTGGCACTTATCATTGTCCTTTTGGCATTAGTGTCCTTTTGGCATCAGTGTCCTTTTGGCACTTATCATTGTCCTTTTGGCATTAGTGTCCTTTTGGCATCAGTGTCCTTTTGGCACTTATAGGTTACAAACATAACCCCAGTTATCATTGGCCTTTTGGCATTAGTGTCCTTTTGGCATCAGTGTCCTTTTGGCATCAGTGTCCTTTTAGCATCAGTGTCCTTTTGGCACTTATCATTGTCCTTTTGGCATTAGTGTCCTTTTAGCATCAGTGTCCTTTTGGCACTTATCATTGTCCTTTTGGCATTAGTGTCCTTTTGGCATCAGTGTCCTTTTGGCATCAATGTCCTTTTGGCATCAGTGTCCTTTTAGCATCAGTGTCCTTTTGGCACTTATCATTGTCCTTTTGGCATTAGTGTCCTTTTAGCATCAGTGTCCTTTTGGCACTTATCATTGTCCTTTTGGCATTAGTGTCCTTTTAGCATCAGTGTCCTTTTGGCACTTATCATTGTCCTTTTGGCATTAGTGTCCTTTTAGCATCAGTGTCCTTTTGGCACTTATCATTGTCCTTTTGGCATTAGTGTCCTTTTAGCATCAGTGTCCTTTTGGCACTTATCATTGTCCTTTTGGCATTAGTGTCCTTTTAGCATCAGTGTCCTTTTGGCACTTATCATTGTCCTTTTGGCATTAGTGTCCTTTTGGCATCAGTGTCCTTTTGGCATCAATGTCCTTTTGGCATCAGTGTCCTTTTAGCATCAGTGTCCTTTTGGCACTTATCATTGTCCTTTTGGCATTAGTGTCCTTTTAGCATCAGTGTCCTTTTGGCACTTATCATTGTCCTTTTGGCATTAGTGTCCTTTTGGCATCAGTGTCCTTTTGGCATCAATGTCCTTTTGGCATCAGTGTCCTTTTAGCATCAGTGTCCTTTTGGCACTTATCATTGTCCTTTTGGCATTAGTGTCCTTTTAGCATCAGTGTCCTTTTGGCACTTATCATTGTCCTTTTGGCATTAGTGTCCTTTTAGCATCAGTGTCCTTTTGGCACTTATCATTGTCCTTTTGGCATTAGTGTCCTTTTAGCATCAGTGTCCTTTTGGCACTTATCATTGTCCTTTTGGCATTAGTGTCCTTTTAGCATCAGTGTCCTTTTGGCACTTATCATTGTCCTTTTGGCATTAGTGTCCTTTTGGCATCAGTGTCCTTTTGGCACTTATCATTGTCCTTTTGGCATTAGTGTCCTTTTAGCATCAGTGTCCTTTTGGCACTTATCATTGTCTTTTTGGCATTAGTGTCCTTTTGGCATCAGTGTCCTTTTGGCACTTATAGGTTACAAACATAACCCCAGTTATCATTGGCCTTTTGGCATTAGTGTCCTTTTGGCATCAGTGTCCTTTTGGCATCAATGTCCTTTTGGCATCAGTGTCCTTTTAGCATCAGTGTCCTTTTGGCACTTATCGTTGTCCTTTTGGCATTAGTGTCCTTTTAGCATCAGTGTCCTTTTGGCACTTATCATTGTCCTTTTGGCATTAGTGTCCTTTTGGCATCAGTGTCCTTTTGGCACTTATCATTGTCCTTTTGGCATTAGTGTCCTTTTGGCATCAGTGTCCTTTTGGCACTTATAGGTTACAAACATAACCCCAGTTATCATTGGCCTTTTGGCATTAGTGTCCTTTTGGCATCAGTGTCCTTTTGGCATCAATGTCCTTTTGGCATCAGTGTCCTTTTAGCATCAGTGTCCTTTTGGCACTTATCATTGTCCTTTTGGCATTAGTGTCCTTTTAGCATCAGTGTCCTTTTGGCACTTATCATTGTCCTTTTGGCATTAGTGTCCTTTTGGCATCAGTGTCCTTTTGGCATCAATGTCCTTTTGGCATCAGTGTCCTTTTAGCATCAGTGTCCTTTTGGCACTTATCATTGTCCTTTTGGCATTAGTGTCCTTTTAGCATCAGTGTCCTTTTGGCACTTATCATTGTCCTTTTGGCATTAGTGTCCTTTTAGCATCAGTGTCCTTTTGGCACTTATCATTGTCCTTTTGGCATTAGTGTCCTTTTACCATCAGTGTCCTTTTGGCACTTATCATTGTCCTTTTGGCATTAGTGTCCTTTTAGCATCAGTGTCCTTTTGGCACTTATCATTGTCCTTTTGGCATTAGTGTCCTTTTACCATCAGTGTCCTTTTGGCACTTATCATTGTCCTTTTGGCATTAGTGTCCTTTTAGCATCAGTGTCCTTTTGGCACTTATCATTGTCCTTTTGGCATTAGTGTCCTTTTAGCATCAGTGTCCTTTTGGCACTTATCATTGTCCTTTTGGCATTAGTGTCCTTTTAGCATCAGTGTCCTTTTGGCACTTATCATTGTCCTTTTGGCATTAGTGTCCTTTTAGCATCAGTGTCCTTTTGGCACTTATCATTGTCCTTTTGGCATTAGTGTCCTTTTAGCATCAGTGTCCTTTTGGCACTTATCATTGTCCTTTTGGCATTAGTGTCCTTTTAGCATCAGTGTCCTTTTGGCACTTATCATTGTCCTTTTGGCATTAGTGTCCTTTTGGCATCAGTGTCCTTTTGGCACTTATAGGTTACAAACATAACCCCAGTTATCATTGGCCTTTTGGCATTAGTGTCCTTTTGGCATCAGTGTCCTTTTGGCATCAATGTCCTTTTGGCATCAGTGTCCTTTTAGCATCAGTGTCCTTTTGGCACTTATCATTGTCCTTTTGGCATTAGTGTCCTTTTAGCATCAGTGTCCTTTTGGCACTTATCATTGTCCTTTTGGCATTAGTGTCCTTTTAGCATCAGTGTCCTTTTGGCACTTATCATTGTCCTTTTGGCATTAGTGTCCTTTTGGCATCAGTGTCCTTTTGGCACTTATAGGTTACAAACATAACCCCAGTTATCATTGGCCTTTTGGCATTAGTGTCCTTTTGGCATCAGTGTCCTTTTGGCATCAATGTCCTTTTGGCATCAGTGTCCTTTTAGCATCAGTGTCCTTTTGGCACTTATCATTATCCTTTTGGCATTAGTGTCCTTTTAGCATCAGTGTCCTTTTGGCACTTATCATTGTCCTTTTGGCATTAGTGTCCTTTTGGCATTAGTGTCCTTTTAGCATCAGTGTCCTTTTGGCACTTATCATTGTCCTTTTGGCATTAGTGTCCTTTTAGCATCAGTGTCCTTTTGGCACTTATCATTGTCCTTTTGGCATTAGTGTCCTTTTAGCATCAGTGTCCTTTTGGCACTTATCATTGTCCTTTTGGCATTAGTGTCCTTTTAGCATCAGTGTCCTTTTGGCACTTATCATTGTCCTTTTGGCATTAGTGTCCTTTTAGCATCAGTGTCCTTTTGGCACTTATCATTGTCCTTTTGGCATTAGTGTCCTTTTGGCATCAGTGTCCTTTTGGCACTTATCATTGTCCTTTTGGCATTAGTGTCCTTTTGGCATCAGTGTCCTTTTGGCATCAATGTCCTTTTGGCATCAGTGTCCTTTTAGCATCAGTGTCCTTTTGGCACTTATCATTGTCCTTTTGGCATTAGTGTCCTTTTAGCATCAGTGTCCTTTTGGCACTTATCATTGTCCTTTTGGCATTAGTGTCCTTTTAGCATCAGTGTCCTTTTGGCACTTATCATTGTCCTTTTGGCATTAGTGTCCTTTTAGCATCAGTGTCCTTTTGGCACTTATCATTGTCCTTTTGGCATTAGTGTCCTTTTAGCATCAGTGTCCTTTTGGCACTTATCATTGTCCTTTTGGCATTAGTGTCCTTTTGGCATCAGTGTCCTTTTGGCATCAATGTCCTTTTGGCATCAGTGTCCTTTTAGCATCAGTGTCCTTTTGGCACTTATCATTGTCCTTTTGGCATTAGTGTCCTTTTAGCATCAGTGTCCTATTGGCACTTATCATTGTCCTTTTGGCATTAGTGTCCTTTTAGCATCAGTGTCCTTTTGGCACTTATCATTGTCCTTTTGGCATTAGTGTCCTTTTAGCATCAGTGTCCTTTTGGCACTTATCATTGTCCTTTTGGCATTAGTGTCCTTTTGGCATTAGTGTCCTTTTAGCATCAGTGTCCTTTTGGCACTTATCATTGTCCTTTTGGCATTAGTGTCCTTTTAGCATCAGTGTCCTTTTGGCACTTATCATTGTCCTTTTGGCATTAGTGTCCTTTTAGCATCAGTGTCCTTTTGGCACTTATCATTGTCCTTTCGGCATTAGTGTCCTTTTAGCATCAGTGTCCTTTTGGCATCAATGTCCTTTTGGCATCAGTGTCCTTTTAGCATCAGTGTCCTTTTGGCAATTATCATTGTCCTTTTGGCATTAGTGTCCTTTTAGCATCAGTGTCCTTTTGGCACTTATCATTGTCCTTTTGGCATTAGTGTCCTTTTAGCATCAGTGTCCTTTTGGCACTTATCATTGTCCTTTTGGCATTAGTGTCCTTTTAGCATCAGTGTCCTTTTGGCACTTATCATTGTCCTTTTGGCATTAGTGTCCTTTTAGCATCAGTGTCCTTTTGGCACTTATCATTGTCCTTTTGGCATTAGTGTCCTTTTAGCATTAGTGTCCTTTTAGCATCAGTGTCCTTTTGGCACTTATCATTGTCCTTTTGGCATTAATGTCCTTTTAGCATCAGTGTCCTTTTGGCACTTATCATTGTCCTTTTGGCATTAGTGTCCTTTTAGCATCAGTGTCCTTTTGGCACTTATCATTGTCCTTTTGGCATTAGTGTCCTTTTAGCATCAGTGTCCTTTTGGCACTTATCATTGTCCTTTTGGCATTAGTGTCCTTTTAGCATCAGTGTCCTTTTGGCACTTATCATTGTCCTTTTGGCATTAGTGTCCTTTTGGCATCAGTGTCCTTTTGGCACTTATAGGTTACAAACATAACCCCAGTTATCATTGGCCTTTTGGCATTAGTGTCCTTTTGGCATCAGTGTCCTTTTGGCATCAATGTCCTTTTGGCATCAGTGTCCTTTTAGCATCAGTGTCCTTTTGGCACTTATCATTGTCCTTTTGGCATTAGTGTCCTTTTAGCATCAGTGTCCTTTTGGCACTTATCATTGTCCTTTTGGCATTAGTGTCCTTTTGGCATCAGTGTCCTTTTGGCATCAATGTCCTTTTGGCATCAGTTTCCTTTTAGCATCAGTGTCATTTTGGCACTTATCATTGTCCTTTTGGCATTAGTGTCCTTTTAGCATCAGTGTCCTTTTGGCACTTATCATTGTCCTTTTGGCATTAGTGTCCTTTTAGCATCAGTGTCCTTTTGGCACTTATCATTGTCCTTTTGGCATTAGTGTCCTTTTAGCATCAGTGTCCTTTTGGCACTTATCATTGTCCTTTTGGCATTAGTGTCCTTTTAGCATCAGTGTCCTTTTGGCACTTATCATTGTCCTTTTGGCATTAGTGTCCTTTTAGCATCAGTGTCCTTTTGGCACTTATCATTGTCCTTTTGGCATTAGTGTCCTTTTAGCATCAGTGTCCTTTTGGCACTTATCATTGTCCTTTTGGCATTAGTGTCCTTTTAGCATTAGTGTCCTTTTAGCATCAGTGTCCTTTTGGCACTTATCATTGTCCTTTTGGCATTAATGTCCTTTTAGCATCAGTGTCCTTTTGGCACTTATCATTGTCCTTTTGGCATTAGTGTCCTTTTAGCATCAGTGTCCTTTTGGCACTTATCATTGTCCTTTTGGCATTAGTGTCCTTTTAGCATCAGTGTCCTTTTGGCACTTATCATTGTCCTTTTGGCATTAGTGTCCTTTTAGCATCAGTGTCCTTTTGGCACTTATCATTGTCCTTTTGGCATTAGTGTCCTTTTGGCATCAGTGTCCTTTTGGCACTTATAGGTTACAAACATAACCCCAGTTATCATTGGCCTTTTGGCATTAGTGTCCTTTTGGCATCAGTGTCCTTTTGGCATCAATGTCCTTTTGGCATCAGTGTCCTTTTAGCATCAGTGTCCTTTTGGCACTTATCATTGTCCTTTTGGCATTAGTGTCCTTTTAGCATCAGTGTCCTTTTGGCACTTATCATTGTCCTTTTGGCATTAGTGTCCTTTTAGCATCAGTGTCCTTTTGGCACTTATCATTGTCCTTTTGGCATTAGTGTCCTTTTAGCATCAGTGTCCTTTTGGCACTTATCATTGTCCTTTTGGCATTAGTGTCCTTTTAGCATCAGTGTCCTTTTGGCACTTATCATTGTCCTTTTGGCATTAGTGTCCTTTTAGCATTAGTGTCCTTTTAGCATCAGTGTCCTTTTGGCACTTATCATTGTCCTTTTGGCATTAATGTCCTTTTAGCATCAGTGTCCTTTTGGCACTTATCATTGTCCTTTTGGCATTAGTGTCCTTTTAGCATCAGTGTCCTTTTGGCACTTATCATTGTCCTTTTGGCATTAGTGTCCTTTTAGCATCAGTGTCCTTTTGGCACTTATCATTGTCCTTTTGGCATTAGTGTCCTTTTAGCATCAGTGTCCTTTTGGCACTTATCATTGTCCTTTTGGCATTAGTGTCCTTTTGGCATCAGTGTCCTTTTGGCACTTATAGGTTACAAACATAACCCCAGTTATCATTGGCCTTTTGGCATTAGTGTCCTTTTGGCATCAGTGTCCTTTTGGCATCAATGTCCTTTTGGCATCAGTGTCCTTTTAGCATCAGTGTCCTTTTGGCACTTATCATTGTCCTTTTGGCATTAGTGTCCTTTTAGCATCAGTGTCCTTTTGGCACTTATCATTGTCCTTTTGGCATTAGTGTCCTTTTGGCATCAGTGTCCTTTTGGCATCAATGTCCTTTTGGCATCAGTGTCCTTTTAGCATCAGTGTCATTTTGGCACTTATCATTGTCCTTTTGGCATTAGTGTCCTTTTAGCATCAGTGTCCTTTTGGCACTTATCATTGTCCTTTTGGCATTAGTGTCCTTTTAGCATCAGTGTCCTTTTGGCACTTATCATTGTCCTTTTGGCATTAGTGTCCTTTTAGCATCAGTGTCCTTTTGGCACTTATCATTGTCCTTTTGGCATTAGTGTCCTTTTAGCATCAGTGTCCTTTTGGCACTTATCATTGTCCTTTTGGCATTAGTGTCCTTTTAGCATCAGTGTCCTTTTGGCACTTATCATTGTCCTTTTGGCATTAGTGTCCTTTTGGCATCAGTGTCCTTTTGGCACTTATAGGTTACAAACATAACCCCAGTTATCATTGGCCTTTTGGCATTAGTGTCCTTTTGGCATCAGTGTCCTTTTGGCATCAATGTCCTTTTGGCATCAGTGTCCTTTTAGCATCAGTGTCCTTTTGGCACTTATCATTGTCCTTTTGGCATTAGTGTCCTTTTAGCATCAGTGTCCTTTTGGCACTTATCATTGTCCTTTTGGCATTAGTGTCCTTTTAGCATCAGTGTCCTTTTGGCACTTATCATTGTCCTTTTGGCATTAGTGTCCTTTTGGCATCAGTGTCCTTTTGGCACTTATAGGTTACAAACATAACCCCAGTTATCATTGGCCTTTTGGCATTAGTGTCCTTTTGGCATCAGTGTCCTTTTGGCATCAATGTCCTTTTGGCATCAGTGTCCTTTTAGCATCAGTCTCCTTTTGGCACTTATCATTGTCCTTTTGGCATTAGTGTCCTTTTAGCATCAGTGTCCTTTTGGCACTTATCATTGTCCTTTTGGCATTAGTGTCCTTTTGGCATTAGTGTCCTTTTAGCATCAGTGTCCTTTTGGCACTTATCATTGTCCTTTTGGCATTAGTGTCCTTTTAGCATCAGTGTCCTTTTGGCACTTATCATTGTCCTTTTGGCATTAGTGTCCTTTTAGCATCAGTGTCCTTTTGGCACTTATCATTGTCCTTTTGGCATTAGTGTCCTTTTAGCATCAGTGTCCTTTTGGCACTTATCATTGTCCTTTTGGCATTAGTGTCCTTTTAGCATCAGTGTCCTTTTGGCACTTATCATTGTCCTTTTGGCATTAGTGTCCTTTTAGCATCAGTGTCCTTTTGGCACTTATCATTGTCCTTTTGGCATTAGTGTCCTTTTAGCATCAGTGTCCTTTTGGCACTTATCATTGTCCTTTTGGCATTAGTGTCCTTTTGGCATCAGTGTCCTTTTGGCACTTATCATTGTCCTTTTGGCATTAGTGTCCTTTTGGCATCAGTGTCCTTTTGGCATCAATGTCCTTTTGGCATCAGTGTCCTTTTAGCATCAGTGTCCTTTTGGCACTTATCATTGTCCTTTTGGCATTAGTGTCCTTTTAGCATCAGTGTCCTTTTGGCACTTATCATTGTCCTTTTGGCATTAGTGTCCTTTTAGCATCAGTGTCCTTTTGGCACTTATCATTGTCCTTTTGGCATTAGTGTCCTTTTGGCATCAGTGTCCTTTTGGCACTTATAGGTTACAAACATAACCCCAGTTATCATTGGCCTTTTGGCATTAGTGTCCTTTTGGCATCAGTGTCCTTTTGGCATCAATGTCCTTTTGGCATCAGTGTCCTTTTAGCATCAGTGTCCTTTTGGCACTTATCATTGTCCTTTTGGCATTAGTGTCCTTTTAGCATCAGTGTCCTTTTGGCACTTATCATTGTCCTTTTGGCATTAGTGTCCTTTTAGCATCAGTGTCCTTTTGGCACTTATCATTGTCCTTTTGGCATTAGTGTCCTTTTGGCATTAGTGTCCTTTTAGCATCAGTGTCCTTTTGGCACTTATCATTGTCCTTTTGGCATTAGTGTCCTTTTAGCATCAGTGTCCTTTTGGCACTTATCATTGTCCTTTTGGCATTAGTGTCCTTTTAGCATCAGTGTCCTTTTGGCACTTATCATTGTCCTTTCGGCATTAGTGTCCTTTTAGCATCAGTGTCCTTTTGGCATCAATGTCCTTTTGGCATCAGTGTCCTTTTAGCATCAGTGTCCTTTTGGCACTTATCATTGTCCTTTTGGCATCAGTGTCCTTTTAGCATCAGTGTCCTTTTGGCAATTATCATTGTCCTTTTGGCATTAGTGTCCTTTTAGCATCAGTGTCCTTTTGGCACTTATCTTTGTCCTTTTGGCATTAGTGTCCTTTTAGCATCAGTGTCCTTTTGGCACTTATCATTGTCCTTTTGGCATTAGTGTCCTTTTAGCATCAGTGTCCTTTTGGCACTTATCATTGTCCTTTTGGCATTAGTGTCCTTTTAGCATCAGTGTCCTTTTGGCACTTATCATTGTCCTTTTGGCATTAGTGTCCTTTTAGCATTAGTGTCCTTTTAGCATCAGTGTCCTTTTGGCACTTATCATTGTCCTTTTGGCATTAATGTCCTTTTAGCATCAGTGTCCTTTTGGCACTTATCATTGTCCTTTTGGCATTAGTGTCCTTTTAGCATCAGTGTCCTTTTGGCACTTATCATTGTCCTTTTGGCATTAGTGTCCTTTTAGCATCAGTGTCCTTTTGGCACTTATCATTGTCCTTTTGGCATTAGTGTCCTTTTAGCATCAGTGTCCTTTTGGCACTTATCATTGTCCTTTTGGCATTAGTGTCCTTTTGGCATCAGTGTCCTTTTGGCACTTATAGGTTACAAACATAACCCCAGTTATCATTGGCCTTTTGGCATTAGTGTCCTTTTGGCATCAGTGTCCTTTTGGCATCAATGTCCTTTTGGCATCAGTGTCCTTTTAGCATCAGTGTCCTTTTGGCACTTATCATTGTCCTTTTGGCATTAGTGTCCTTTTAGCATCAGTGTCCTTTTGGCACTTATCATTGTCCTTTTGGCATTAGTGTCCTTTTGGCATCAGTGTCCTTTTGGCATCAATGTCCTTTTGGCATCAGTTTCCTTTTAGCATCAGTGTCATTTTGGCACTTATCATTGTCCTTTTGGCATTAGTGTCCTTTTAGCATCAGTGTCCTTTTGGCACTTATCATTGTCCTTTTGGCATTAGTGTCCTTTTAGCATCAGTGTCCTTTTGGCACTTATCATTGTCCTTTTGGCATTAGTGTCCTTTTAGCATCAGTGTCCTTTTGGCACTTATCATTGTCCTTTTGGCATTAGTGTCCTTTTAGCATCAGTGTCCTTTTGGCACTTATCATTGTCCTTTTGGCATTAGTGTCCTTTTAGCATCAGTGTCCTTTTGGCACTTATCATTGTCCTTTTGGCATTAGTGTCCTTTTAGCATTAGTGTCCTTTTAGCATCAGTGTCCTTTTGGCACTTATCATTGTCCTTTTGGCATTAATGTCCTTTTAGCATCAGTGTCCTTTTGGCACTTATCATTGTCCTTTTGGCATTAGTGTCCTTTTAGCATCAGTGTCCTTTTGGCACTTATCATTGTCCTTTTGGCATTAGTGTCCTTTTAGCATCAGTGTCCTTTTGGCACTTATCATTGTCCTTTTGGCATTAGTGTCCTTTTAGCATCAGTGTCCTTTTGGCACTTATCATTGTCCTTTTGGCATTAGTGTCCTTTTGGCATCAGTGTCCTTTTGGCACTTATAGGTTACAAACATAACCCCAGTTATCATTGGCCTTTTGGCATTAGTGTCCTTTTGGCATCAGTGTCCTTTTGGCATCAATGTCCTTTTGGCATCAGTGTCCTTTTAGCATCAGTGTCCTTTTGGCACTTATCATTGTCCTTTTGGCATTAGTGTCCTTTTAGCATCAGTGTCCTTTTGGCACTTATCATTGTCCTTTTGGCATTAGTGTCCTTTTGGCATCAGTGTCCTTTTGGCATCAATGTCCTTTTGGCATCAGTGTCCTTTTAGCATCAGTGTCATTTTGGCACTTATCATTGTCCTTTTGGCATTAGTGTCCTTTTAGCATCAGTGTCCTTTTGGCACTTATCATTGTCCTTTTGGCATTAGTGTCCTTTTAGCATCAGTGTCCTTTTGGCACTTATCATTGTCCTTTTGGCATTAGTGTCCTTTTAGCATCAGTGTCCTTTTGGCACTTATCATTGTCCTTTTGGCATTAGTGTCCTTTTAGCATCAGTGTCCTTTTGGCACTTATCATTGTCCTTTTGGCATTAGTGTCCTTTTAGCATCAGTGTCCTTTTGGCACTTATCATTGTCCTTTTGGCATTAGTGTCCTTTTAGCATCAGTGTCCTTTTGGCACTTATCATTGTCCTTTTGGCATTAGTGTCCTTTTAGCATCAGTGTCCTTTTGGCATTAGTGTCCTTTTGGCATCAGTGTCCTTTTGGCATCAATGTCCTTTTGGCATCAGTGTCCTTTTAGCATCAGTGTCCTTTTGGCACTTATCATTGTCCTTTTGGCATTAGTGTCCTTTTAGCATCAGTGTCCTTTTGGCACTTATCATTGTCCTTTTGGCATTAGTGTCCTTTTGGCATCAGTGTCCTTTTGGCATCAATGTCCTTTTGGCATCAGTGTCCTTTTAGCATCAGTGTCCTTTTGGCACTTATCATTGTCCTTTTGGCATTAGTGTCCTTTTAGCATCAGTGTCCTTTTGGCACTTATCATTGTCCTTTTGGCATTAGTGTCCTTTTAGCATCAGTGTCCTTTTGGCACTTATCATTGTCCTTTTGGCATTAGTGTCCTTTTAGCATCAGTGTCCTTTTGGCACTTATCATTGTCCTTTTGGCATTAGTGTCCTTTTAGCATCAGTGTCCTTTTGGCACTTATCATTGTCCTTTTGGCATTAGTGTCCTTTTGGCATCAGTGTCCTTTTGGCATCAATGTCCTTTTGGCATCAGTGTCCTTTTAGCATCAGTGTCCTTTTGGCACTTATCATTGTCCTTTTGGCATTAGTGTCCTTTTAGCATCAGTGTCCTATTGGCACTTATCATTGTCCTTTTGGCATTAGTGTCCTTTTAGCATCAGTGTCCTTTTGGCACTTATCATTGTCCTTTTGGCATTAGTGTCCTTTTAGCATCAGTGTCCTTTTGGCACTTATCATTGTCCTTTTGGCATTAGTGTCCTTTTGGCATTAGTGTCCTTTTAGCATCAGTGTCCTTTTGGCACTTATCATTGTCCTTTTGGCATTAGTGTCCTTTTAGCATCAGTGTCCTTTTGGCACTTATCATTGTCCTTTTGGCATTAGTGTCCTTTTAGCATCAGTGTCCTTTTGGCACTTATCATTGTCCTTTCGGCATTAGTGTCCTTTTAGCATCAGTGTCCTTTTGGCATCAATGTCCTTTTGGCATCAGTGTCCTTTTAGCATCAGTGTCCTTTTGGCAATTATCATTGTCCTTTTGGCATTAGTGTCCTTTTAGCATCAGTGTCCTTTTGGCACTTATCATTGTCCTTTTGGCATTAGTGTCCTTTTAGCATCAGTGTCCTTTTGGCACTTATCATTGTCCTTTTGGCATTAGTGTCCTTTTAGCATCAGTGTCCTTTTGGCACTTATCATTGTCCTTTTGGCATTAGTGTCCTTTTAGCATCAGTGTCCTTTTGGCACTTATCATTGTCCTTTTGGCATTAGTGTCCTTTTAGCATTAGTGTCCTTTTAGCATCAGTGTCCTTTTGGCACTTATCATTGTCCTTTTGGCATTAATGTCCTTTTAGCATCAGTGTCCTTTTGGCACTTATCATTGTCCTTTTGGCATTAGTGTCCTTTTAGCATCAGTGTCCTTTTGGCACTTATCATTGTCCTTTTGGCATTAGTGTCCTTTTAGCATCAGTGTCCTTTTGGCACTTATCATTGTCCTTTTGGCATTAGTGTCCTTTTAGCATCAGTGTCCTTTTGGCACTTATCATTGTCCTTTTGGCATTAGTGTCCTTTTGGCATCAGTGTCCTTTTGGCACTTATAGGTTACAAACATAACCCCAGTTATCATTGGCCTTTTGGCATTAGTGTCCTTTTGGCATCAGTGTCCTTTTGGCATCAATGTCCTTTTGGCATCAGTGTCCTTTTAGCATCAGTGTCCTTTTGGCACTTATCATTGTCCTTTTGGCATTAGTGTCCTTTTAGCATCAGTGTCCTTTTGGCACTTATCATTGTCCTTTTGGCATTAGTGTCCTTTTGGCATCAGTGTCCTTTTGGCATCAATGTCCTTTTGGCATCAGTTTCCTTTTAGCATCAGTGTCATTTTGGCACTTATCATTGTCCTTTTGGCATTAGTGTCCTTTTAGCATCAGTGTCCTTTTGGCACTTATCATTGTCCTTTTGGCATTAGTGTCCTTTTAGCATCAGTGTCCTTTTGGCACTTATCATTGTCCTTTTGGCATTAGTGTCCTTTTAGCATCAGTGTCCTTTTGGCACTTATCATTGTCCTTTTGGCATTAGTGTCCTTTTAGCATCAGTGTCCTTTTGGCACTTATCATTGTCCTTTTGGCATTAGTGTCCTTTTAGCATCAGTGTCCTTTTGGCACTTATCATTGTCCTTTTGGCATTAGTGTCCTTTTAGCATCAGTGTCCTTTTGGCACTTATCATTGTCCTTTTGGCATTAGTGTCCTTTTAGCATTAGTGTCCTTTTAGCATCAGTGTCCTTTTGGCACTTATCATTGTCCTTTTGGCATTAATGTCCTTTTAGCATCAGTGTCCTTTTGGCACTTATCATTGTCCTTTTGGCATTAGTGTCCTTTTAGCATCAGTGTCCTTTTGGCACTTATCATTGTCCTTTTGGCATTAGTGTCCTTTTAGCATCAGTGTCCTTTTGGCACTTATCATTGTCCTTTTGGCATTAGTGTCCTTTTAGCATCAGTGTCCTTTTGGCACTTATCATTGTCCTTTTGGCATTAGTGTCCTTTTGGCATCAGTGTCCTTTTGGCACTTATAGGTTACAAACATAACCCCAGTTATCATTGGCCTTTTGGCATTAGTGTCCTTTTGGCATCAGTGTCCTTTTGGCATCAATGTCCTTTTGGCATCAGTGTCCTTTTAGCATCAGTGTCCTTTTGGCACTTATCATTGTCCTTTTGGCATTAGTGTCCTTTTAGCATCAGTGTCCTTTTGGCACTTATCATTGTCCTTTTGGCATTAGTGTCCTTTTAGCATCAGTGTCCTTTTGGCACTTATCATTGTCCTTTTGGCATTAGTGTCCTTTTAGCATCAGTGTCCTTTTGGCACTTATCATTGTCCTTTTGGCATTAGTGTCCTTTTAGCATCAGTGTCCTTTTGGCACTTATCATTGTCCTTTTGGCATTAGTGTCCTTTTAGCATTAGTGTCCTTTTAGCATCAGTGTCCTTTTGGCACTTATCATTGTCCTTTTGGCATTAATGTCCTTTTAGCATCAGTGTCCTTTTGGCACTTATCATTGTCCTTTTGGCATTAGTGTCCTTTTAGCATCAGTGTCCTTTTGGCACTTATCATTGTCCTTTTGGCATTAGTGTCCTTTTAGCATCAGTGTCCTTTTGGCACTTATCATTGTCCTTTTGGCATTAGTGTCCTTTTAGCATCAGTGTCCTTTTGGCACTTATCATTGTCCTTTTGGCATTAGTGTCCTTTTGGCATCAGTGTCCTTTTGGCACTTATAGGTTACAAACATAACCCCAGTTATCATTGGCCTTTTGGCATTAGTGTCCTTTTGGCATCAGTGTCCTTTTGGCATCAATGTCCTTTTGGCATCAGTGTCCTTTTAGCATCAGTGTCCTTTTGGCACTTATCATTGTCCTTTTGGCATTAGTGTCCTTTTAGCATCAGTGTCCTTTTGGCACTTATCATTGTCCTTTTGGCATTAGTGTCCTTTTGGCATCAGTGTCCTTTTGGCATCAATGTCCTTTTGGCATCAGTGTCCTTTTAGCATCAGTGTCATTTTGGCACTTATCATTGTCCTTTTGGCATTAGTGTCCTTTTAGCATCAGTGTCCTTTTGGCACTTATCATTGTCCTTTTGGCATTAGTGTCCTTTTAGCATCAGTGTCCTTTTGGCACTTATCATTGTCCTTTTGGCATTAGTGTCCTTTTAGCATCAGTGTCCTTTTGGCACTTATCATTGTCCTTCTGGCATTAGTGTCCTTTTAGCATCAGTGTCCTTTTGGCACTTATCATTGTCCTTTTGGCATTAGTGTCCTTTTAGCATCAGTGTCCTTTTGGCACTTATCATTGTCCTTTTGGCATTAGTGTCCTTTTGGCATCAGTGTCCTTTTGGCACTTATAGGTTACAAACATAACCCCAGTTATCATTGGCCTTTTGGCATTAGTGTCCTTTTGGCATCAGTGTCCTTTTGGCATCAATGTCCTTTTGGCATCAGTGTCCTTTTAGCATCAGTGTCCTTTTGGCACTTATCATTGTCCTTTTGGCATTAGTGTCCTTTTAGCATCAGTGTCCTTTTGGCACTTATCATTGTCCTTTTGGCATTAGTGTCCTTTTAGCATCAGTGTCCTTTTGGCACTTATCATTGTCCTTTTGGCATTAGTGTCCTTTTGGCATCAGTGTCCTTTTGGCACTTATAGGTTACAAACATAACCCCAGTTATCATTGGCCTTTTGGCATTAGTGTCCTTTTGGCATCAGTGTCCTTTTGGCATCAATGTCCTTTTGGCATCAGTGTCCTTTTAGCATCAGTCTCCTTTTGGCACTTATCATTGTCCTTTTGGCATTAGTGTCCTTTTAGCATCAGTGTCCTTTTGGCACTTATCATTGTCCTTTTGGCATTAGTGTCCTTTTGGCATTAGTGTCCTTTTAGCATCAGTGTCCTTTTGGCACTTATCATTGTCCTTTTGGCATTAGTGTCCTTTTAGCATCAGTGTCCTTTTGGCACTTATCATTGTCCTTTTGGCATTAGTGTCCTTTTAGCATCAGTGTCCTTTTGGCACTTATCATTGTCCTTTTGGCATTAGTGTCCTTTTAGCATCAGTGTCCTTTTGGCACTTATCATTGTCCTTTTGGCATTAGTGTCCTTTTAGCATCAGTGTCCTTTTGGCACTTATCATTGTCCTTTTGGCATTAGTGTCCTTTTAGCATCAGTGTCCTTTTGGCACTTATCATTGTCCTTTTGGCATTAGTGTCCTTTTAGCATCAGTGTCCTTTTGGCACTTATCATTGTCCTTTTGGCATTAGTGTCCTTTTGGCATCAGTGTCCTTTTGGCACTTATCATTGTCCTTTTGGCATTAGTGTCCTTTTGGCATCAGTGTCCTTTTGGCATCAATGTCCTTTTGGCATCAGTGTCCTTTTAGCATCAGTGTCCTTTTGGCACTTATCATTGTCCTTTTGGCATTAGTGTCCTTTTAGCATCAGTGTCCTTTTGGCACTTATCATTGTCCTTTTGGCATTAGTGTCCTTTTAGCATCAGTGTCCTTTTGGCACTTATCATTGTCCTTTTGGCATTAGTGTCCTTTTGGCATCAGTGTCCTTTTGGCACTTATAGGTTACAAACATAACCCCAGTTATCATTGGCCTTTTGGCATTAGTGTCCTTTTGGCATCAGTGTCCTTTTGGCATCAATGTCCTTTTGGCATCAGTGTCCTTTTAGCATCAGTGTCCTTTTGGCACTTATCATTGTCCTTTTGGCATTAGTGTCCTTTTAGCATCAGTGTCCTTTTGGCACTTATCATTGTCCTTTTGGCATTAGTGTCCTTTTAGCATCAGTGTCCTTTTGGCACTTATCATTGTCCTTTTGGCATTAGTGTCCTTTTGGCATTAGTGTCCTTTTAGCATCAGTGTCCTTTTGGCACTTATCATTGTCCTTTTGGCATTAGTGTCCTTTTAGCATCAGTGTCCTTTTGGCACTTATCATTGTCCTTTTGGCATTAGTGTCCTTTTAGCATCAGTGTCCTTTTGGCACTTATCATTGTCCTTTCGGCATTAGTGTCCTTTTAGCATCAGTGTCCTTTTGGCATCAATGTCCTTTTGGCATCAGTGTCCTTTTAGCATCAGTGTCCTTTTGGCACTTATCATTGTCCTTTTGGCATCAGTGTCCTTTTAGCATCAGTGTCCTTTTGGCAATTATCATTGTCCTTTTGGCATTAGTGTCCTTTTAGCATCAGTGTCCTTTTGGCACTTATCTTTGTCCTTTTGGCATTAGTGTCCTTTTAGCATCAGTGTCCTTTTGGCACTTATCATTGTCCTTTTGGCATTAGTGTCCTTTTAGCATCAGTGTCCTTTTGGCACTTATCATTGTCCTTTTGGCATTAGTGTCCTTTTAGCATCAGTGTCCTTTTGGCACTTATCATTGTCCTTTTGGCATTAGTGTCCTTTTAGCATTAGTGTCCTTTTAGCATCAGTGTCCTTTTGGCACTTATCATTGTCCTTTTGGCATTAATGTCCTTTTAGCATCAGTGTCCTTTTGGCACTTATCATTGTCCTTTTGGCATTAGTGTCCTTTTAGCATCAGTGTCCTTTTGGCACTTATCATTGTCCTTTTGGCATTAGTGTCCTTTTAGCATCAGTGTCCTTTTGGCACTTATCATTGTCCTTTTGGCATTAGTGTCCTTTTAGCATCAGTGTCCTTTTGGCACTTATCATTGTCCTTTTGGCATTAGTGTCCTTTTGGCATCAGTGTCCTTTTGGCACTTATAGGTTACAAACATAACCCCAGTTATCATTGGCCTTTTGGCATTAGTGTCCTTTTGGCATCAGTGTCCTTTTGGCATCAATGTCCTTTTGGCATCAGTGTCCTTTTAGCATCAGTGTCCTTTTGGCACTTATCATTGTCCTTTTGGCATTAGTGTCCTTTTAGCATCAGTGTCCTTTTGGCACTTATCATTGTCCTTTTGGCATTAGTGTCCTTTTGGCATCAGTGTCCTTTTGGCATCAATGTCCTTTTGGCATCAGTGTCCTTTTAGCATCAGTGTCATTTTGGCACTTATCATTGTCCTTTTGGCATTAGTGTCCTTTTAGCATCAGTGTCCTTTTGGCACTTATCATTGTCCTTTTGGCATTAGTGTCCTTTTAGCATCAGTGTCCTTTTGGCACTTATCATTGTCCTTTTGGCATTAGTGTCCTTTTAGCATCAGTGTCCTTTTGGCACTTATCATTGTCCTTTTGGCATTAGTGTCCTTTTAGCATCAGTGTCCTTTTGGCACTTATCATTGTCCTTTTGGCATTAGTGTCCTTTTAGCATCAGTGTCCTTTTGGCACTTATCATTGTCCTTTTGGCATTAGTGTCCTTTTAGCATCAGTGTCCTTTTGGCACTTATCATTGTCCTTTTGGCATTAGTGTCCTTTTAGCATCAGTGTCCTTTTGGCATTAGTGTCCTTTTGGCATCAGTGTCCTTTTGGCATCAATGTCCTTTTGGCATCAGTGTCCTTTTAGCATCAGTGTCCTTTTGGCACTTATCATTGTCCTTTTGGCATTAGTGTCCTTTTAGCATCAGTGTCCTTTTGGCACTTATCATTGTCCTTTTGGCATTAGTGTCCTTTTGGCATCAGTGTCCTTTTGGCATCAATGTCCTTTTGGCATCAGTGTCCTTTTAGCATCAGTGTCCTTTTGGCACTTATCATTGTCCTTTTGGCATTAGTGTCCTTTTAGCATCAGTGTCCTTTTGGCACTTATCATTGTCCTTTTGGCATTAGTGTCCTTTTAGCATCAGTGTCCTTTTGGCACTTATCATTGTCCTTTTGGCATTAGTGTCCTTTTAGCATCAGTGTCCTTTTGGCACTTATCATTGTCCTTTTGGCATTAGTGTCCTTTTAGCATCATTGTCCTTTTGGCACTTATCATTGTCCTTTTGGCATTAGTGTCCTTTTAGCATCAGTGTCCTTTTGGCACTTATCATTGTCCTTTTGGCATTAGTGTCCTTTTAGCATCAGTGTCCTTTTGGCACTTATCATTGTCCTTTTGGCATTAGTGTCCTTTTAGCATCAGTGTCCTTTTGGCACTTATCATTGTCCTTTTGGCATTAGTGTCCTTTTAGCATCAGTGTCCTTTTGGCACTTATCATTGTCCTTTTGGCATTAGTGTCCTTTTAGCATCAGTGTCCTTTTGGCACTTATCATTGTCCTTTTGGCATTAGTGTCCTTTTAGCATCAGTGTCCTTTTGGCACTTATCATTGTCCTTTTGGCATTAGTGTCCTTTTGGCATCAGTGTCCTTTTGGCACTTATAGGTTACAAACATAATCCCAGTTATCATTGGCCTTTTGGCATTAGTGTCCTTTTGGCATCAGTGTCCTTTTGGCATCAATGTCCTTTTGGCATCAGTGTCCTTTTAGCATCAGTGTCCTTTTGGCACTTATCATTGTCCTTTTGGCATTAGTGTCCTTTTAGCATCAGTGTCCTTTTGGCACTTATCATTGTCCTTTTGGCATTAGTGTCCTTTTAGCATCAGTGTCCTTTTGGCACTTATCATTGTCCTTTTGGCATTAGTGTCCTTTTGGCATCAGTGTCCTTTTGGCACTTATAGGTTACAAACATAACCCCAGTTATCATTGGCCTTTTGGCATTAGTGTCCTTTTGGCATCAGTGTCCTTTTGGCATCAATGTCCTTTTGGCATCAGTGTCCTTTTAGCATCAGTGTCCTTTTGGCACTTATCATTGTCCTTTTGGCATTAGTGTCCTTTTAGCATCAGTGTCCTTTTGGCACTTATCATTGTCCTTTTGGCATTAGTGTCCTTTTGGCATCAGTGTCCTTTTGGCACTTATAGGTTACAAACATAACCCCAGTTATCATTGGCCTTTTGGCATTAGTGTCCTTTTGGCATCAGTGTCCTTTTGGCATCAATGTCCTTTTGGCATCAGTGTCCTTTTAGCATCAGTGTCCTTTTGGCACTTATCATTGTCCTTTTGGCATTAGTGTCCTTTTAGCATCAGTGTCCTTTTGGCACTTATCATTGTCCTTTTGGCATTAGTGTCCTTTTGGCATCAGTGTCCTTTTGGCATCAATGTCCTTTTGGCATCAGTTTCCTTTTAGCATCAGTGTCATTTTGGCACTTATCATTGTCCTTTTGGCATTAGTGTCCTTTTAGCATCAGTGTCCTTTTGGCACTTATCATTGTCCTTTTGGCATTAGTGTCCTTTTAGCATCAGTGTCCTTTTGGCACTTATCATTGTCCTTTTGGCATTAGTGTCCTTTTAGCATCAGTGTCCTTTTGGCACTTATCATTGTCCTTTTGGCATTAGTGTCCTTTTAGCATCAGTGTCCTTTTGGCACTTATCATTGTCCTTTTGGCATTAGTGTCCTTTTAGCATCAGTGTCCTTTTGGCACTTATCATTGTCCTTTTGGCATTAGTGTCCTTTTAGCATCAGTGTCCTTTTGGCACTTATCATTGTCCTTTTGGCATTAGTGTCCTTTTAGCATTAGTGTCCTTTTAGCATCAGTGTCCTTTTGGCACTTATCATTGTCCTTTTGGCATTAATGTCCTTTTAGCATCAGTGTCCTTTTGGCACTTATCATTGTCCTTTTGGCATTAGTGTCCTTTTAGCATCAGTGTCCTTTTGGCACTTATCATTGTCCTTTTGGCATTAGTGTCCTTTTAGCATCAGTGTCCTTTTGGCACTTATCATTGTCCTTTTGGCATTAGTGTCCTTTTAGCATCAGTGTCCTTTTGGCACTTATCATTGTCCTTTTGGCATTAGTGTCCTTTTGGCATCAGTGTCCTTTTGGCACTTATAGGTTACAAACATAACCCCAGTTATCATTGGCCTTTTGGCATTAGTGTCCTTTTGGCATCAGTGTCCTTTTGGCATCAATGTCCTTTTGGCATCAGTGTCCTTTTAGCATCAGTGTCCTTTTGGCACTTATCATTGTCCTTTTGGCATTAGTGTCCTTTTAGCATCAGTGTCCTTTTGGCACTTATCATTGTCCTTTTGGCATTAGTGTCCTTTTGGCATCAGTGTCCTTTTGGCATCAATGTCCTTTTGGCATCAGTGTCCTTTTAGCATCAGTGTCATTTTGGCACTTATCATTGTCCTTTTGGCATTAGTGTCCTTTTAGCATCAGTGTCCTTTTGGCACTTATCATTGTCCTTTTGGCATTAGTGTCCTTTTAGCATCAGTGTCCTTTTGGCACTTATCATTGTCCTTTTGGCATTAGTGTCCTTTTAGCATCAGTGTCCTTTTGGCACTTATCATTGTCCTTTTGGCATTAGTGTCCTTTTAGCATCAGTGTCCTTTTGGCACTTATCATTGTCCTTTTGGCATTAGTGTCCTTTTAGCATCAGTGTCCTTTTGGCACTTATCATTGTCCTTTTGGCATTAGTGTCCTTTTAGCATCAGTGTCCTTTTGGCACTTATCATTGTCCTTTTGGCATTAGTGTCCTTTTAGCATCAGTGTCCTTTTGGCACTTATCATTGTCCTTTTGGCATTAGTGTCCTTTTAGCATCAGTGTCCTTTTGGCACTTATCATTGTCCTTTTGGCATTAGTGTCCTTTTGGCATCAGTGTCCTTTTGGCACTTATCATTGTCCTTTTGGCATTAGTGTCCTTTTGGCATCAGTGTCCTTTTGGCACTTATAGGTTACAAACATAACCCCAGTTATCATTGGCCTTTTGGCATTAGTGTCCTTTTGGCATCAGTGTCCTTTTGGCATCAATGTCCTTTTGGCATCAGTGTCCTTTTAGCATCAGTGTCCTTTTGGCACTTATCATTGTCCTTTTGGCATTAGTGTCCTTTTAGCATCAGTGTCCTTTTGGCACTTATCATTGTCCTTTTGGCATTAGTGTCCTTTTGGCATCAGTGTCCTTTTGGCATCAATGTCCTTTTGGCATCAGTGTCCTTTTAGCATCAGTGTCCTTTTGGCACTTATCATTGTCCTTTTGGCATTAGTGTCCTTTTAGCATCAGTGTCCTTTTGGCACTTATCATTGTCCTTTTGGCATTAGTGTCCTTTTAGCATCAGTGTCCTTTTGGCACTTATCATTGTCCTTTTGGCATTAGTGTCCTTTTAGCATCAGTGTCCTTTTGGCACTTATCATTGTCCTTTTGGCATTAGTGTCCTTTTAGCATCAGTGTCCTTTTGGCACTTATCATTGTCCTTTTGGCATTAGTGTCCTTTTAGCATCAGTGTCCTTTTGGCACTTATCATTGTCCTTTTGGCATTAGTGTCCTTTTAGCATCAGTGTCCTTTTGGCACTTATCATTGTCCTTTTGGCATTAGTGTCCTTTTAGCATCAGTGTCCTTTTGGCACTTATCATTGTCCTTTTGGCATTAGTGTCCTTTTAGCATCAGTGTCCTTTTGGCACTTATCATTGTCCTTTTGGCATTAGTGTCCTTTTAGCATCAGTGTCCTTTTGGCACTTATCATTGTCCTTTTGGCATTAGTGTCCTTTTAGCATCAGTGTCCTTTTGGCACTTATCATTGTCCTTTTGGCATTAGTGTCCTTTTGGCATCAGTGTCCTTTTGGCACTTATAGGTTACAAACATAACCCCAGTTATCATTGGCCTTTTGGCATTAGTGTCCTTTTGGCATCAGTGTCCTTTTGGCATCAATGTCCTTTTGGCATCAGTGTCCTTTTAGCATCAGTGTCCTTTTGGCACTTATCATTGTCCTTTTGGCATTAGTGTCCTTTTAGCATCAGTGTCCTTTTGGCACTTATCATTGTCCTTTTGGCATTAGTGTCCTTTTGGCATCAGTGTCCTTTTGGCACTTATAGGTTACAAACATAACCCCAGTTATCATTGGCCTTTTGGCATTAGTGTCCTTTTGGCATCAGTGTCCTTTTGGCATCAATGTCCTTTTGGCATCAGTGTCCTTTTAGCATCAGTGTCCTTTTGGCACTTATCATTGTCCTTTTGGCATTAGTGTCCTTTTAGCATCAGTGTCCTTTTGGCACTTATCATTGTCCTTTTGGCATTAGTGTCCTTTTGGCATCAGTGTCCTTTTGGCATCAATGTCCTTTTGGCATCAGTTTCCTTTTAGCATCAGTGTCATTTTGGCACTTATCATTGTCCTTTTGGTATTAGTGTCCTTTTAGCATCAGTGTCCTTTTGGCACTTATCATTGTCCTTTTGGCATTAGTGTCCTTTTAGCATCAGTGTCCTTTTGGCACTTATCATTGTCCTTTTGGCATTAGTGTCCTTTTAGCATCAGTGTCCTTTTGGCACTTATCATTGTCCTTTTGGCATTAGTGTCCTTTTAGCATCAGTGTCCTTTTGGCACTTATCATTGTCCTTTTGGCATTAGTGTCCTTTTAGCATCAGTGTCCTTTTGGCACTTATCATTGTCCTTTTGGCATTAATGTCCTTTTAGCATCAGTGTCCTTTTGGCACTTATCATTGTCCTTTTGGCATTAGTGTCCTTTTAGCATCAGTGTCCTTTTGGCACTTATCATTGTCCTTTTGGCATTAGTGTCCTTTTAGCATCAGTGTCCTTTTGGCACTTATCATTGTCCTTTTGGCATTAGTGTCCTTTTAGCATCAGTGTCCTTTTGGCACTTATCATTGTCCTTTTGGCATTAGTGTCCTTTTGGCATCAGTGTCCTTTTGGCACTTATAGGTTACAAACATAACCCCAGTTATCATTGGCCTTTTGGCATTAGTGTCCTTTTGGCATCAGTGTCCTTTTGGCATCAATGTCCTTTTGGCATCAGTGTCCTTTTAGCATCAGTGTCCTTTTGGCACTTATCATTGTCCTTTTGGCATTAGTGTCCTTTTAGCATCAGTGTCCTTTTGGCACTTATCATTGTCCTTTTGGCATTAGTGTCCTTTTGGCATCAGTGTCCTTTTGGCATCAATGTCCTTTTGGCATCAGTGTCCTTTTAGCATCAGTGTCATTTTGGCACTTATCATTGTCCTTTTGGCATTAGTGTCCTTTTAGCATCAGTGTCCTTTTGGCACTTATCATTGTCCTTTTGGCATTAGTGTCCTTTTAGCATCAGTGTCCTTTTGGCACTTATCATTGTCCTTTTGGCATTAGTGTCCTTTTGGCACTTATCATTGTCCTTTTGGCATTAGTGTCCTTTTAGCATCAGTGTCCTTTTGGCACTTATCATTGTCCTTTTGGCATTAGTGTCCTTTTAGCATCAGCGTCCTTTTGGCACTTATCATTGTCCTTTTGGCATTAGTGTCCTTTTAGCATCAGTGTCCTTTTGGCACTTATCATTGTCCTTTTGGCATTAGTGTCCTTTTAGCATCAGTGTCCTTTTGGCACTTATCATTGTCCTTTTGGCATTAGTGTCCTTTTAGCATCAGTGTCCTTTTGGCACTTATCATTGTCCTTTTGGCATTAGTGTCCTTTTAGCATCAGTGTCCTTTTGGCACTTATCATTGTCCTTTTGGCATTAGTGTCCTTTTAGCATCAGTGTCCTTTTGGCACTTATCATTGTCCTTTTGGCATTAGTGTCCTTTTGGCATCAGTGTCCTTTTGGCACTTATCATTGTCCTTTTGGCATTAGTGTCCTTTTGGCATCAGTGTCCTTTTGGCACTTATAGGTTACAAACATAACCCCAGTTATCATTGGCCTTTTGGCATTAGTGTCCTTTTGGCATCAGTGTCCTTTTGGCATCAATGTCCTTTTGGCATCAGTGTCCTTTTAGCATCAGTGTCCTTTTGGCACTTATCATTGTCCTTTTGGCATTAGTGTCCTTTTAGCATCAGTGTCCTTTTGGCACTTATCATTGTCCTTTTGGCATTAGTGTCCTTTTGGCATCAGTGTCCTTTTGGCATCAATGTCCTTTTGGCATCAGTGTCCTTTTAGCATCAGTGTCCTTTTGGCACTTATCATTGTCCTTTTGGCATTAGTGTCCTTTTAGCATCAGTGTCCTTTTGGCACTTATCATTGTCCTTTTGGCATTAGTGTCCTTTTAGCATCAGTGTCCTTTTGGCACTTATCATTGTCCTTTTGGCATTAGTGTCCTTTTAGCATCAGTGTCCTTTTGGCACTTATCATTGTCCTTTTGGCATTAGTGTCCTTTTAGCATCAGTGTCCTTTTGGCACTTATCATTGTCCTTTTGGCATTAGTGTCCTTTTAGCATCAGTGTCCTTTTGGCACTTATCATTGTCCTTTTGGCATTAGTGTCCTTTTAGCATCAGTGTCCTTTTGGCACTTATCATTGTCCTTTTGGCATTAGTGTCCTTTTAGCATCAGTGTCCTTTTGGCACTTATCATTGTCCTTTTGGCATTAGTGTCCTTTTAGCATCAGTGTCCTTTTGGCACTTATCATTGTCCTTTTGGCATTAGTGTCCTTTTAGCATCAGTGTCCTTTTGGCACTTATCATTGTCCTTTTGGCATTAGTGTCCTTTTGGCATCAGTGTCCTTTTGGCACTTATAGGTTACAAACATAACCCCAGTTATCATTGGCCTTTTGGCATTAGTGTCCTTTTGGCATCAGTGTCCTTTTGGCATCAATGTCCTTTTGGCATCAGTGTCCTTTTAGCATCAGTGTCCTTTTGGCACTTATCATTGTCCTTTTGGCATTAGTGTCCTTTTAGCATCAGTGTCCTTTTGGCACTTATCATTGTCCTTTTGGCATTAGTGTCCTTTTAGCATCAGTGTCCTTTTGGCACTTATCATTGTCCTTTTGGCATTAGTGTCCTTTTGGCATCAGTGTCCTTTTGGCACTTATAGGTTACAAACATAACCCCAGTTATCATTGGCCTTTTGGCATTAGTGTCCTTTTGGCATCAGTGTCCTTTTGGCATCAATGTCCTTTTGGCATCAGTGTCCTTTTAGCATCAGTGTCCTTTTGGCACTTATCATTGTCCTTTTGGCATTAGTGTCCTTTTAGCATCAGTGTCCTTTTGGCACTTATCATTGTCCTTTTGGCATTAGTGTCCTTTTGGCATTAGTGTCCTTTTAGCATCAGTGTCCTTTTGGCACTTATCATTGTCCTTTTGGCATTAGTGTCCTTTTAGCATCAGTGTCCTTTTGGCACTTATCATTGTCCTTTTGGCATTAGTGTCCTTTTAGCATCAGTGTCCTTTTGGCTCTTATCATTGTCCTTTTGGCATTAGTGTCCTTTTAGCATCAGTGTCCTTTTGGCACTTATCATTGTCCTTTTGGCATTAGTGTCCTTTTAGCATCAGTGTCCTTTTGGCACTTATCATTGTCCTTTTGGCATTAGTGTCCTTTTAGCATCAGTGTCCTTTTGGCACTTATCATTGTCCTTTTGGCATTAGTGTCCTTTTAGCATCAGTGTCCTTTTGGCACTTATCATTGTCCTTTTGGCATTAGTGTCCTTTTAGCATCAGTGTCCTTTTGGCACTTATCATTGTCCTTTTGGCATTAGTGTCCTTTTAGCATCAGTGTCCTTTTGGCACTTATCATTGTCCTTTTGGCATTAGTGTCCTTTTGGCATCAGTGTCCTTTTGGCACTTATCATTGTCCTTTTGGCATTAGTGTCCTTTTGGCATCAGTGTCCTTTTGGCATCAATGTCCTTTTGGCATCAGTGTCCTTTTAGCATCAGTGTCCTTTTGGCACTTATCATTGTCCTTTTGGCATTAGTGTCCTTTTAGCATCAGTGTCCTTTTGGCACTTATCATTGTCCTTTTGGCATTAGTGTCCTTTTAGCATCAGTGTCCTTTTGGCACTTATCATTGTCCTTTTGGCATTAGTGTCCTTTTAGCATCAGTGTCCTTTTGGCACTTATCATTGTCCTTTTGGCATTAGTGTCCTTTTAGCATCAGTGTCCTTTTGGCACTTATCATTGTCCTTTTGGCATTAGTGTCCTTTTGGCATCAGTGTCCTTTTGGCATCAATGTCCTTTTGGCATCAGTGTCCTTTTAGCATCAGTGTCCTTTTGGCACTTATCATTGTCCTTTTGGCATTAGTGTCCTTTTAGCATCAGTGTCCTATTGGCACTTATCATTGTCCTTTTGGCATTAGTGTCCTTTTAGCATCAGTGTCCTTTTGGCACTTATCATTGTCCTTTTGGCATTAGTGTCCTTTTAGCATCAGTGTCCTTTTGGCACTTATCATTGTCCTTTTGGCATTAGTGTCCTTTTGGCATTAGTGTCCTTTTAGCATCAGTGTCCTTTTGGCACTTATCATTGTCCTTTTGGCATTAGTGTCCTTTTAGCATCAGTGTCCTTTTGGCACTTATCATTGTCCTTTTGGCATTAGTGTCCTTTTAGCATCAGTGTCCTTTTGGCACTTATCATTGTCCTTTCGGCATTAGTGTCCTTTTAGCATCAGTGTCCTTTTGGCATCAATGTCCTTTTGGCATCAGTGTCCTTTTAGCATCAGTGTCCTTTTGGCACTTATCATTGTCCTTTTGGCATCAGTGTCCTTTTAGCATCAGTGTCCTTTTGGCAAATTATCATTGTCCTTTTGGCATTAGTGTCCTTTTAGCATCAGTGTCCTTTTGGCACTTATCATTGTCCTTTTGGCATTAGTGTCCTTTTAGCATCAGTGTCCTTTTGGCACTTATCATTGTCCTTTTGGCATTAGTGTCCTTTTAGCATCAGTGTCCTTTTGGCACTTATCATTGTCCTTTTGGCATTAGTGTCCTTTTAGCATCAGTGTCCTTTTGGCACTTATCATTGTCCTTTTGGCATTAGTGTCCTTTTAGCATTAGTGTCCTTTTAGCATCAGTGTCCTTTTGGCACTTATCATTGTCCTTTTGGCATTAATGTCCTTTTAGCATCAGTGTCCTTTTGGCACTTATCATTGTCCTTTTGGCATTAGTGTCCTTTTAGCATCAGTGTCCTTTTGGCACTTATCATTGTCCTTTTGGCATTAGTGTCCTTTTAGCATCAGTGTCCTTTTGGCACTTATCATTGTCCTTTTGGCATTAGTGTCCTTTTAGCATCAGTGTCCTTTTGGCACTTATCATTGTCCTTTTGGCATTAGTGTCCTTTTGGCATCAGTGTCCTTTTGGCACTTATAGGTTACAAACATAACCCCAGTTATCATTGGCCTTTTGGCATTAGTGTCCTTTTGGCATCAGTGTCCTTTTGGCATCAATGTCCTTTTGGCATCAGTGTCCTTTTAGCATCAGTGTCCTTTTGGCACTTATCATTGTCCTTTTGGCATTAGTGTCCTTTTAGCATCAGTGTCCTTTTGGCACTTATCATTGTCCTTTTGGCATTAGTGTCCTTTTGGCATCAGTGTCCTTTTGGCATCAATGTCCTTTTGGCATCAGTTTCCTTTTAGCATCAGTGTCATTTTGGCACTTATCATTGTCCTTTTGGCATTAGTGTCCTTTTAGCATCAGTGTCCTTTTGGCACTTATCATTGTCCTTTTGGCATTAGTGTCCTTTTAGCATCAGTGTCCTTTTGGCACTTATCATTGTCCTTTTGGCATTAGTGTCCTTTTAGCATCAGTGTCCTTTTGGCACTTATCATTGTCCTTTTGGCATTAGTGTCCTTTTAGCATCAGTGTCCTTTTGGCACTTATCATTGTCCTTTTGGCATTAGTGTCCTTTTAGCATCAGTGTCCTTTTGGCACTTATCATTGTCCTTTTGGCATTAGTGTCCTTTTAGCATCAGTGTCCTTTTGGCACTTATCATTGTCCTTTTGGCATTAGTGTCCTTTTAGCATTAGTGTCCTTTTAGCATCAGTGTCCTTTTGGCACTTATCATTGTCCTTTTGGCATTAATGTCCTTTTAGCATCAGTGTCCTTTTGGCACTTATCATTGTCCTTTTGGCATTAGTGTCCTTTTAGCATCAGTGTCCTTTTGGCACTTATCATTGTCCTTTTGGCATTAGTGTCCTTTTAGCATCAGTGTCCTTTTGGCACTTATCATTGTCCTTTTGGCATTAGTGTCCTTTTAGCATCAGTGTCCTTTTGGCACTTATCATTGTCCTTTTGGCATTAGTGTCCTTTTGGCATCAGTGTCCTTTTGGCACTTATAGGTTACAAACATAACCCCAGTTATCATTGGCCTTTTGGCATTAGTGTCCTTTTGGCATCAGTGTCCTTTTGGCATCAATGTCCTTTTGGCATCAGTGTCCTTTTAGCATCAGTGTCCTTTTGGCACTTATCATTGTCCTTTTGGCATTAGTGTCCTTTTAGCATCAGTGTCCTTTTGGCACTTATCATTGTCCTTTTGGCATTAGTGTCCTTTTGGCATCAGTGTCCTTTTGGCATCAATGTCCTTTTGGCATCAGTGTCCTTTTAGCATCAGTGTCATTTTGGCACTTATCATTGTCCTTTTGGCATTAGTGTCCTTTTAGCATCAGTGTCCTTTTGGCACTTATCATTGTCCTTTTGGCATTAGTGTCCTTTTAGCATCAGTGTCCTTTTGGCACTTATCATTGTCCTTTTGGCATTAGTGTCCTTTTAGCATCAGTGTCCTTTTGGCACTTATCATTGTCCTTTTGGCATTAGTGTCCTTTTAGCATCAGTGTCCTTTTGGCACTTATCATTGTCCTTTTGGCATTAGTGTCCTTTTAGCATCAGTGTCCTTTTGGCACTTATCATTGTCCTTTTGGCATTAGTGTCCTTTTAGCATCAGTGTCCTTTTGGCACTTATCATTGTCCTTTTGGCATTAGTGTCCTTTTAGCATCAGTGTCCTTTTGGCACTTATCATTGTCCTTTTGGCATTAGTGTCCTTTTGGCATCAGTGTCCTTTTGGCACTTATCATTGTCCTTTTGGCATTAGTGTCCTTTTGGCATCAGTGTCCTTTTGGCACTTATAGGTTACAAACATAACCCCAGTTATCATTGGCCTTTTGGCATTAGTGTCCTTTTGGCATCAGTGTCCTTTTGGCATCAATGTCCTTTTGGCATCAGTGTCCTTTTAGCATCAGTGTCCTTTTGGCACTTATCATTGTCCTTTTGGCATTAGTGTCCTTTTAGCATCAGTGTCCTTTTGGCACTTATCATTGTCCTTTTGGCATTAGTGTCCTTTTGGCATCAGTGTCCTTTTGGCATCAATGTCCTTTTGGCATCAGTGTCCTTTTAGCATCAGTGTCCTTTTGGCACTTATCATTGTCCTTTTGGCATTAGTGTCCTTTTAGCATCAGTGTCCTTTTGGCACTTATCATTGTCCTTTTGGCATTAGTGTCCTTTTAGCATCAGTGTCCTTTTGGCACTTATCATTGTCCTTTTGGCATTAGTGTCCTTTTAGCATCAGTGTCCTTTTGGCACTTATCATTGTCCTTTTGGCATTAGTGTCCTTTTAGCATCAGTGTCCTTTTGGCAGTTATCATTGTCCTTTTGGCATTAGTGTCCTTTTAGCATCAGTGTCCTTTTGGCACTTATCATTGTCCTTTTGGCATTAGTGTCCTTTTAGCATCAGTGTCCTTTTGGCACTTATCATTGTCCTTTTGGCATTAGTGTCCTTTTAGCATCAGTGTCCTTTTGGCACTTATCATTGTCCTTTTGGCATTAGTGTCCTTTTAGCATCAGTGTCCTTTTGGCACTTATCATTGTCCTTTTGGCATTAGTGTCCTTTTAGCATCAGTGTCCTTTTGGCACTTATCATTGTCCTTTTGGCATTAGTGTCCTTTTAGCATCAGTGTCCTTTTGGCACTTATCATTGTCCTTTTGGCATTAGTGTCCTTTTAGCATCAGTGTCCTTTTGGCACTTATCATTGTCCTTTTGGCATTAGTGTCCTTTTGGCATCAGTGTCCTTTTGGCACTTATCATTGTCCTTTTGGCATTAGTGTCCTTTTGGCATCAGTGTCCTTTTGGCACTTATAGGTTACAAACATAACCCCAGTTATCATTGGCCTTTTGGCATTAGTGTCCTTTTGGCATCAGTGTCCTTTTGGCATCAATGTCCTTTTGGCATCAGTGTCCTTTTAGCATCAGTGTCCTTTTGGCACTTATCATTGTCCTTTTGGCATTAGTGTCCTTTTAGCATCAGTGTCCTTTTGGCACTTATCATTGTCCTTTTGGCATTAGTGTCCTTTTGGCATCAGTGTCCTTTTGGCATCAATGTCCTTTTGGCATCAGTGTCCTTTTAGCATCAGTGTCCTTTTGGCACTTATCATTGTCCTTTTGGCATTAGTGTCCTTTTAGCATCAGTGTCCTTTTGGCACTTATCATTGTCCTTTTGGCATTAGTGTCCTTTTGGCATCAGTGTCCTTTTGGCATCAATGTCCTTTTGGCATCAGTGTCCTTTTAGCATCAGTGTCATTTTGGCACTTATCATTGTCCTTTTGGCATTAGTGTCCTTTTAGCATCAGTGTCCTTTTGGCACTTATCATTGTCCTTTTGGCATTAGTGTCCTTTTAGCATCAGTGTCCTTTTGGCACTTATCATTGTCCTTTTGGCATTAGTGTCCTTTTAGCATCAGTGTCCTTTTGGCACTTATCATTGTCCTTTTGGCATTAGTGTCCTTTTAGCATCAGTGTCCTTTTGGCACTTATCATTGTCCTTTTGGCATTAGTGTCCTTTTAGCATCAGTGTCCTTTTGGCACTTATCATTGTCCTTTTGGCATTAGTGTCCTTTTAGCATCAGTGTCCTTTTGGCACTTATCATTGTCCTTTTGGCATTAGTGTCCTTTTAGCATCAGTGTCCTTTTGGCACTTATCATTGTCCTTTTGGCATTAGTGTCCTTTTAGCATCAGTGTCCTTTTGGCACTTATCATTGTCCTTTTGGCATTAGTGTCCTTTTAGCATCAGTGTCCTTTTGGCACTTATCATTGTCCTTTTGGCATTAGTGTCCTTTTAGCATCAGTGTCATTTTGGCACTTATCATTGTCCTTTTGGCATTAGTGTCCTTTTAGCATCAGTGTCCTTTTGGCACTTATCATTGTCCTTTTGGCATTAGTGTCCTTTTAGCATCAGTGTCCTTTTGGCACTTATCATTGTCCTTTTGGCATTAGTGTCCTTTTAGCATCAGTGTCCTTTTGGCACTTATCATTGTCCTTTTGGCATTAGTGTCCTTTTAGCATCAGTGTCCTTTTGGCACTTATCATTGTCCTTTTGGCATTAGTGTCCTTTTAGCATCAGTGTCCTTTTGGCACTTATCATTGTCCTTTTGGCATTAGTGTCCTTTTAGCATCAGTGTCCTTTTGGCACTTATCATTGTCCTTTTGGCATTAGTGTCCTTTTAGCATCAGTGTCCTTTTGGCACTTATCATTGTCCTTTTGGCATTAGTGTCCTTTTGGCATCAGTGTCCTTTTGGCACTTATCATTGTCCTTTTGGCATTAGTGTCCTTTTGGCATCAGTGTCCTTTTGGCACTTATAGGTTACAAACATAACCCCAGTTATCATTGGCCTTTTGGCATTAGTGTCCTTTTGGCATCAGTGTCCTTTTGGCATCAATGTCCTTTTGGCATCAGTGTCCTTTTAGCATCAGTGTCCTTTTGGCACTTATCATTGTCCTTTTGGCATTAGTGTCCTTTTAGCATCAGTGTCCTTTTGGCACTTATCATTGTCCTTTTGGCATTAGTGTCCTTTTAGCATCAGTGTCCTTTTGGCACTTATCATTGTCCTTTTGGCATTAGTGTCCTTTTAGCATCAGTGTCCTTTTGGCACTTATCATTGTCCTTTTGGCATTAGTGTCCTTTTAGCATCAGTGTCCTTTTGGCACTTATCATTGTCCTTTTGGCATTAGTGTCCTTTTAGCATCAGTGTCCTTTTGGCACTTATCATTGTCCTTTTGGCATTAGTGTCCTTTTAGCATCAGTGTCCTTTTGGCACTTATCATTGTCCTTTTGGCATTAGTGTCCTTTTAGCATCAGTGTCCTTTTGGCACTTATCATTGTCCTTTTGGCATTAGTGTCCTTTTGGCATCAGTGTCCTTTTGGCACTTATCATTGTCCTTTTGGCATTAGTGTCCTTTTGGCATCAGTGTCCTTTTGGCACTTATAGGTTACAAACATAACCCCAGTTATCATTGGCCTTTTGGCATTAGTGTCCTTTTGGCATCAGTGTCCTTTTGGCATCAATGTCCTTTTGGCATCAGTGTCCTTTTAGCATCAGTGTCCTTTTGGCACTTATCATTGTCCTTTTGGCATTAGTGTCCTTTTAGCATCAGTGTCCTTTTGGCACTTATCATTGTCCTTTTGGCATTAGTGTCCTTTTGGCATCAGTGTCCTTTTGGCATCAATGTCCTTTTGGCATCAGTGTCCTTTTAGCATCAGTGTCCTTTTGGCACTTATCATTGTCCTTTTGGCATTAGTGTCCTTTTAGCATCAGTGTCCTTTTGGCACTTATCATTGTCCTTTTGGCATTAGTGTCCTTTTAGCATCAGTGTCCTTTTGGCACTTATCATTGTCCTTTTGGCATTAGTGTCCTTTTAGCATCAGTGTCCTTTTGGCACTTATCATTGTCCTTTTGGCATTAGTGTCCTTTTAGCATCAGTGTCCTTTTGGCACTTATCATTGTCCTTTTGGCATTAGTGTCCTTTTAGCATCAGTGTCCTTTTGGCACTTATCATTGTCCTTTTGGCATTAGTGTCCTTTTAGCATCAGTGTCCTTTTGGCACTTATCATTGTCCTTTTGGCATTAGTGTCCTTTTAGCATCAGTGTCCTTTTGGCACTTATCATTGTCCTTTTGGCATTAGTGTCCTTTTAGCATCAGTGTCCTTTTGGCACTTATCATTGTCCTTTTGGCATTAGTGTCCTTTTAGCATCAGTGTCCTTTTGGCACTTATCATTGTCCTTTTGGCATTAGTGTCCTTTTAGCATCAGTGTCCTTTTGGCACTTATCATTGTCCTTTTGGCATTAGTGTCCTTTTAGCATCAGTGTCCTTTTGGCACTTATCATTGTCCTTTTGGCATTAGTGTCCTTTTGGCATCAGTGTCCTTTTGGCACTTATAGGTTACAAACATAACCCCAGTTATCATTGGCCTTTTGGCATTAGTGTCCTTTTGGCATCGCATCAGTGTCCTTTTGGCACTTATCATTGTCCTTTTGGCATTAGTGTCCTTTTAGCATCAGTGTCCTTTTGGCACTTATCATTGTCCTTTTGGCATTAGTGTCCTTTTAGCATCAGTGTCCTTTTGGCACTTATCATTGTCCTTTTGGCATTAGTGTCCTTTTAGCATCAGTGTCCTTTTGGCACTTATCATTGTCCTTTTGGCATTAGTGTCCTTTTAGCATCAGTGTCCTTTTGGCACTTATCATTGTCCTTTTGGCATTAGTGTCCTTTTAGCATCAGTGTCCTTTTGGCACTTATCATTGTCCTTTTGGCATTAGTGTCCTTTTGGCATCAGTGTCCTTTTGGCACTTATAGGTTACAAACATAACCCCAGTTATCATTGGCCTTTTGGCATTAGTGTCCTTTTGGCATCAGTGTCCTTTTGGCATCAATGTCCTTTTGGCATCAGTGTCCTTTTAGCATCAGTGTCCTTTTGGCACTTATCATTGTCCTTTTGGCATTAGTGTCCTTTTAGCATCAGTGTCCTTTTGGCACTTATCATTGTCCTTTTGGCATTAGTGTCCTTTTAGCATCAGTGTCCTTTTGGCACTTATCATTGTCCTTTTGGCATTAGTGTCCTTTTGGCATCAGTGTCCTTTTGGCACTTATAGGTTACAAACATAACCCCAGTTATCATTGGCCTTTTGGCATTAGTGTCCTTTTGGCATCGCATCAGTGTCCTTTTGGCACTTATCATTGTCCTTTTGGCATTAGTGTCCTTTTAGCATCAGTGTCCTTTTGGCACTTATCATTGTCCTTTTGGCATTAGTGTCCTTTTAGCATCAGTGTCCTTTTGGCACTTATCATTGTCCTTTTGGCATTAGTGTCCTTTTAGCATCAGTGTCCTTTTGGCACTTATCATTGTCCTTTTGGCATTAGTGTCCTTTTAGCATCAGTGTCCTTTTGGCACTTATCATTGTCCTTTTGGCATTAGTGTCCTTTTAGCATCAGTGTCCTTTTGGCACTTATCATTGTCCTTTTGGCATTAGTGTCCTTTTGGCATCAGTGTCCTTTTGGCACTTATAGGTTACAAACATAACCCCAGTTATCATTGGCCTTTTGGCATTAGTGTCCTTTTGGCATCAGTGTCCTTTTGGCATCAATGTCCTTTTGGCATCAGTGTCCTTTTAGCATCAGTGTCCTTTTGGCACTTATCATTGTCCTTTTGGCATTAGTGTCCTTTTAGCATCAGTGTCCTTTTGGCACTTATCATTGTCCTTTTGGCATTAGTGTCCTTTTAGCATCAGTGTCCTTTTGGCACTTATCATTGTCCTTTTGGCATTAGTGTCCTTTTGGCATCAGTGTCCTTTTGGCACTTATAGGTTACAAACATAACCCCAGTTATCATTGGCCTTTTGGCATTAGTGTCCTTTTGGCATCAGTGTCCTTTTGGCATCAATGTCCTTTTGGCATCAGTGTCCTTTTAGCATCAGTGTCCTTTTGGCACTTATCATTGTCCTTTTGGCATTAGTGTCCTTTTAGCATCAGTGTCCTTTTGGCACTTATCATTGTCCTTTTGGCATTAGTGTCCTTTTGGCATTAGTGTCCTTTTAGCATCAGTGTCCTTTTGGCACTTATCATTGTCCTTTTGGCATTAGTGTCCTTTTAGCATCAGTGTCCTTTTGGCACTTATCATTGTCCTTTTGGCATTAGTGTCCTTTTAGCATCAGTGTCCTTTTGGCACTTATCATTGTCCTTTTGGCATTAGTGTCCTTTTAGCATCAGTGTCCTTTTGGCACTTATCATTGTCCTTTTGGCATTAGTGTCCTTTTAGCATCAGTGTCCTTTTGGCACTTATCATTGTCCTTTTGGCATTAGTGTCCTTTTAGCATCAGTGTCCTTTTGGCACTTATCATTGTCCTTTTGGCATTAGTGTCCTTTTAGCATCAGTGTCCTTTTGGCACTTATCATTGTCCTTTTGGCATTAGTGTCCTTTTAGCATCAGTGTCCTTTTGGCACTTATCATTGTCCTTTTGGCATTAGTGTCCTTTTAGCATCAGTGTCCTTTTGGCACTTATCATTGTCCTTTTGGCATTAGTGTCCTTTTGGCATCAGTGTCCTTTTGGCACTTATCATTGTCCTTTTGGCATTAGTGTCCTTTTGGCATCAGTGTCCTTTTGGCATCAATGTCCTTTTGGCATCAGTGTCCTTTTAGCATCAGTGTCCTTTTGGCACTTATCATTGTCCTTTTGGCATTAGTGTCCTTTTGGCATCAGTGTCCTTTTGGCATCAATGTCCTTTTGGCATCAGTGTCCTTTTAGCATCAGTGTCATTTTGGCACTTATCATTGTCCTTTTGGCATTAGTGTCCTTTTAGCATCAGTGTCCTTTTGGCACTTATCATTGTCCTTTTGGCATTAGTGTCCTTTTAGCATCAGTGTCCTTTTGGCACTTATCATTGTCCTTTTGGCATTAGTGTCCTTTTAGCATCAGTGTCCTTTTGGCACTTATCATTGTCCTTTTGGCATTAGTGTCCTTTTAGCATCAGTGTCCTTTTGGCACTTATCATTGTCCTTTTGGCATTAGTGTCCTTTTAGCATCAGTGTCCTTTTGGCACTTATCATTGTCCTTTTGGCATTAGTGTCCTTTTAGCATCAGTGTCCTTTTGGCACTTATCATTGTCCTTTTGGCATTAGTGTCCTTTTAGCATCAGTGTCCTTTTGGCACTTATCATTGTCCTTTTGGCATTAGTGTCCTTTTAGCATCAGTGTCCTTTTGGCACTTATCATTGTCCTTTTGGCATTAGTGTCCTTTTGGCATCAGTGTCCTTTTGGCACTTATCATTGTCCTTTTGGCATTAGTGTCCTTTTGGCATCAGTGTCCTTTTGGCACTTATAGGTTACAAACATAACCCCAGTTATCATTGGCCTTTTGGCATTAGTGTCCTTTTGGCATCAGTGTCCTTTTGGCATCAATGTCCTTTTGGCATCAGTGTCCTTTTAGCATCAGTGTCCTTTTGGCACTTATCATTGTCCTTTTGGCATTAGTGTCCTTTTAGCATCAGTGTCCTTTTGGCACTTATCATTGTCCTTTTGGCATTAGTGTCCTTTTGGCATCAGTGTCCTTTTGGCATCAATGTCCTTTTGGCATCAGTGTCCTTTTAGCATCAGTGTCCTTTTGGCACTTATCATTGTCCTTTTGGCATTAGTGTCCTTTTAGCATCAGTGTCCTTTTGGCACTTATCATTGTCCTTTTGGCATTAGTGTCCTTTTAGCATCAGTGTCCTTTTGGCACTTATCATTGTCCTTTTGGCATTAGTGTCCTTTTAGCATCAGTGTCCTTTTGGCACTTATCATTGTCCTTTTGGCATTAGTGTCCTTTTAGCATCAGTGTCCTTTTGGCACTTATCATTGTCCTTTTGGCATTAGTGTCCTTTTAGCATCAGTGTCCTTTTGGCACTTATCATTGTCCTTTTGGCATTAGTGTCCTTTTAGCATCAGTGTCCTTTTGGCACTTATCATTGTCCTTTTGGCATTAGTGTCCTTTTAGCATCAGTGTCCTTTTGGCACTTATCATTGTCCTTTTGGCATTAGTGTCCTTTTAGCATCAGTGTCCTTTTGGCACTTATCATTGTCCTTTTGGCATTAGTGTCCTTTTAGCATCAGTGTCCTTTTGGCACTTATCATTGTCCTTTTGGCATTAGTGTCCTTTTGGCATCAGTGTCCTTTTGGCACTTATAGGTTACAAACATAACCCCAGTTATCATTGGCCTTTTGGCATTAGTGTCCTTTTGGCATCAGTGTCCTTTTGGCATCAATGTCCTTTTGGCATCAGTGTCCTTTTAGCATCAGTGTCCTTTTGGCACTTATCATTGTCCTTTTGGCATTAGTGTCCTTTTAGCATCAGTGTCCTTTTGGCACTTATCATTGTCCTTTTGGCATTAGTGTCCTTTTAGCATCAGTGTCCTTTTGGCACTTATCATTGTCCTTTTGGCATTAGTGTCCTTTTGGCATCAGTGTCCTTTTGGCACTTATAGGTTACAAACATAACCCCAGTTATCATTGGCCTTTTGGCATTAGTGTCCTTTTGGCATCAGTGTCCTTTTGGCATCAATGTCCTTTTGGCATCAGTGTCCTTTTAGCATCAGTGTCCTTTTGGCACTTATCATTGTCCTTTTGGCATTAGTGTCCTTTTAGCATCAGTGTCCTTTTGGCACTTATCATTGTCCTTTTGGCATTAGTGTCCTTTTGGCATTAGTGTCCTTTTAGCATCAGTGTCCTTTTGGCACTTATCATTGTCCTTTTGGCATTAGTGTCCTTTTAGCATCAGTGTCCTTTTGGCACTTATCATTGTCCTTTTGGCATTAGTGTCCTTTTAGCATCAGTGTCCTTTTGGCACTTATCATTGTCCTTTTGGCATTAGTGTCCTTTTAGCATCAGTGTCCTTTTGGCACTTATCATTGTCCTTTTGGCATTAGTGTCCTTTTAGCATCAGTGTCCTTTTGGCACTTATCATTGTCCTTTTGGCATTAGTGTCCTTTTGGCATCAGTGTCCTTTTGGCACTTATCATTGTCCTTTTGGCATTAGTGTCCTTTTGGCATCAGTGTCCTTTTGGCATCAATGTCCTTTTGGCATCAGTGTCCTTTTAGCATCAGTGTCCTTTTGGCACTTATCATTGTCCTTTTGGCATTAGTGTCCTTTTAGCATCAGTGTCCTTTTGGCACTTATCATTGTCCTTTTGGCATTAGTGTCCTTTTAGCATCAGTGTCCTTTTGGCACTTATCATTGTCCTTTTGGCATTAGTGTCCTTTTGGCATCAGTGTCCTTTTGGCACTTATAGGTTACAAACATAACCCCAGTTATCATTGGCCTTTTGGCATTAGTGTCCTTTTGGCATCAGTGTCCTTTTGGCATCAATGTCCTTTTGGCATCAGTGTCCTTTTAGCATCAGTGTCCTTTTGGCACTTATCATTGTCCTTTTGGCATTAGTGTCCTTTTAGCATAAGTGTCCTTTTGGCACTTATCATTGTCCTTTTGGCATTAGTGTCCTTTTAGCATCAGTGTCCTTTTGGCACTTATCATTGTCCTTTTGGCATTAGTGTCCTTTTGGCATTAGTGTCCTTTTAGCATCAGTGTCCTTTTGGCACTTATCATTGTCCTTTTGGCATTAGTGTCCTTTTAGCATCAGTGTCCTTTTGGCACTTATCATTGTCCTTTTGGCATTAGTGTCCTTTTAGCATCAGTGTCCTTTTGGCACTTATCATTGTCCTTTCGGCATTAGTGTCCTTTTAGCATCAGTGTCCTTTTGGCATCAATGTCCTTTTGGCATCAGTGTCCTTTTAGCATCAGTGTCCTTTTGGCACTTATCATTGTCCTTTTGGCATCAGTGTCCTTTTAGCATCAGTGTCCTTTTGGCAATTATCATTGTCCTTTTGGCATTAGTGTCCTTTTAGCATCAGTGTCCTTTTGGCACTTATCATTGTCCTTTTGGCATTAGTGTCCTTTTAGCATCAGTGTCCTTTTGGCACTTATCATTGTCCTTTTGGCATTAGTGTCCTTTTAGCATCAGTGTCCTTTTGGCACTTATCATTGTCCTTTTGGCATTAGTGTCCTTTTAGCATCAGTGTCCTTTTGGCACTTATCATTGTCCTTTTGGCATTAGTGTCCTTTTAGCATTAGTGTCCTTTTAGCATCAGTGTCCTTTTGGCACTTATCATTGTCCTTTTGGCATTAATGTCCTTTTAGCATCAGTGTCCTTTTGGCACTTATCATTGTCCTTTTGGCATTAGTGTCCTTTTAGCATCAGTGTCCTTTTGGCACTTATCATTGTCCTTTTGGCATTAGTGTCCTTTTAGCATCAGTGTCCTTTTGGCACTTATCATTGTCCTTTTGGCATTAGTGTCCTTTTAGCATCAGTGTCCTTTTGGCACTTATCATTGTCCTTTTGGCATTAGTGTCCTTTTGGCATCAGTGTCCTTTTGGCACTTATAGGTTACAAACATAACCCCAGTTATCATTGGCCTTTTGGCATTAGTGTCCTTTTGGCATCAGTGTCCTTTTGGCATCAATGTCCTTTTGGCATCAGTGTCCTTTTAGCATCAGTGTCCTTTTGGCACTTATCATTGTCCTTTTGGCATTAGTGTCCTTTTAGCATCAGTGTCCTTTTGGCACTTATCATTGTCCTTTTGGCATTAGTGTCCTTTTGGCATCAGTGTCCTTTTGGCATCAATGTCCTTTTGGCATCAGTTTCCTTTTAGCATCAGTGTCATTTTGGCACTTATCATTGTCCTTTTGGCATTAGTGTCCTTTTAGCATCAGTGTCCTTTTGGCACTTATCATTGTCCTTTTGGCATTAGTGTCCTTTTAGCATCAGTGTCCTTTTGGCACTTATCATTGTCCTTTTGGCATTAGTGTCCTTTTAGCATCAGTGTCCTTTTGGCACTTATCATTGTCCTTTTGGCATTAGTGTCCTTTTAGCATCAGTGTCCTTTTGGCACTTATCATTGTCCTTTTGGCATTAGTGTCCTTTTAGCATCAGTGTCCTTTTGGCACTTATCATTGTCCTTTTGGCATTAGTGTCCTTTTAGCATCAGTGTCCTTTTGGCACTTATCATTGTCCTTTTGGCATTAGTGTCCTTTTAGCATTAGTGTCCTTTTAGCATCAGTGTCCTTTTGGCACTTATCATTGTCCTTTTGGCATTAATGTCCTTTTAGCATCAGTGTCCTTTTGGCACTTATCATTGTCCTTTTGGCATTAGTGTCCTTTTAGCATCAGTGTCCTTTTGGCACTTATCATTGTCCTTTTGGCATTAGTGTCCTTTTAGCATCAGTGTCCTTTTGGCACTTATCATTGTCCTTTTGGCATTAGTGTCCTTTTAGCATCAGTGTCCTTTTGGCACTTATCATTGTCCTTTTGGCATTAGTGTCCTTTTGGCATCAGTGTCCTTTTGGCACTTATAGGTTACAAACATAACCCCAGTTATCATTGGCCTTTTGGCATTAGTGTCCTTTTGGCATCAGTGTCCTTTTGGCATCAATGTCCTTTTGGCATCAGTGTCCTTTTAGCATCAGTGTCCTTTTGGCACTTATCATTGTCCTTTTGGCATTAGTGTCCTTTTAGCATCAGTGTCCTTTTGGCACTTATCATTGTCCTTTTGGCATTAGTGTCCTTTTGGCATCAGTGTCCTTTTGGCATCAATGTCCTTTTGGCATCAGTGTCCTTTTAGCATCAGTGTCATTTTGGCACTTATCATTGTCCTTTTGGCATTAGTGTCCTTTTAGCATCAGTGTCCTTTTGGCACTTATCATTGTCCTTTTGGCATTAGTGTCCTTTTAGCATCAGTGTCCTTTTGGCACTTATCATTGTCCTTTTGGCATTAGTGTCCTTTTGGCATTAGTGTCCTTTTAGCATCAGTGTCCTTTTGGCACTTATCATTGTCCTTTTATACATTAGTGTCCTTTTAGCATCAGTGTCCTTTTGGCACTTATCATTGTCCTTTTGGCATTAGTGTCCTTTTAGCATCAGTGTCCTTTTGGCACTTATCATTGTCCTTTTGGCATTAGTGTCCTTTTAGCATCAGTGTCCTTTTGGCACTTATCATTGTCCTTTTGGCATTAGTGTCCTTTTAGCATCAGTGTCCTTTTGGCACTTATCATTGTCCTTTTGGCATTAGTGTCCTTTTAGCATCAGTGTCCTTTTGGCACTTATCATTGTCCTTTTGGCATTAGTGTCCTTTTGGCATCAGTGTCCTTTTGGCACTTATCATTGTCCTTTTGGCATTAGTGTCCTTTTGGCATCAGTGTCCTTTTGGCACTTATAGGTTACAAACATAACCCCAGTTATCATTGGCCTTTTGGCATTAGTGTCCTTTTGGCATCAGTGTCCTTTTGGCATCAATGTCCTTTTGGCATCAGTGTCCTTTTAGCATCAGTGTCCTTTTGGCACTTATCATTGTCCTTTTGGCATTAGTGTCCTTTTAGCATCAGTGTCCTTTTGGCACTTATCATTGTCCTTTTGGCATTAGTGTCCTTTTGGCATCAGTGTCCTTTTGGCATCAATGTCCTTTTGGCATCAGTGTCCTTTTAGCATCAGTGTCCTTTTGGCACTTATCATTGTCCTTTTGGCATTAGTGTCCTTTTAGCATCAGTGTCCTTTTGGCACTTATCATTGTCCTTTTGGCATTAGTGTCCTTTTAGCATCAGTGTCCTTTTGGCACTTATCATTGTCCTTTTGGCATTAGTGTCCTTTTAGCATCAGTGTCCTTTTGGCACTTATCATTGTCCTTTTGGCATTAGTGTCCTTTTAGCATCAGTGTCCTTTTGGCACTTATCATTGTCCTTTTGGCATTAGTGTCCTTTTAGCATCAGTGTCCTTTTGGCACTTATCATTGTCCTTTTGGCATTAGTGTCCTTTTAGCATCAGTGTCCTTTTGGCACTTATCATTGTCCTTTTGGCATTAGTGTCCTTTTAGCATCAGTGTCCTTTTGGCACTTATCATTGTCCTTTTGGCATTAGTGTCCTTTTAGCATCAGTGTCCTTTTGGCACTTATCATTGTCCTTTTGGCATTAGTGTCCTTTTGGCATCAGTGTCCTTTTGGCACTTATCATTGTCCTTTTGGCATTAGTGTCCTTTTGGCATCAGTGTCCTTTTGGCACTTATAGGTTACAAACATAACCCCAGTTATCATTGGCCTTTTGGCATTAGTGTCCTTTTGGCATCAGTGTCCTTTTGGCATCAATGTCCTTTTGGCATCAGTGTCCTTTTAGCATCAGTGTCCTTTTGGCACTTATCATTGTCCTTTTGGCATTAGTGTCCTTTTAGCATCAGTGTCCTTTTGGCACTTATCATTGTCCTTTTGGCATTAGTGTCCTTTTGGCATCAGTGTCCTTTTGGCATCAATGTCCTTTTGGCATCAGTGTCCTTTTAGCATCAGTGTCCTTTTGGCACTTATCATTGTCCTTTTGGCATTAGTGTCCTTTTAGCATCAGTGTCCTTTTGGCACTTATCATTGTCCTTTTGGCATTAGTGTCCTTTTGGCATCAGTGTCCTTTTGGCATCAATGTCCTTTTGGCATCAGTGTCCTTTTAGCATCAGTGTCATTTTGGCACTTATCATTGTCCTTTTGGCATTAGTGTCCTTTTAGCATCAGTGTCCTTTTGGCACTTATCATTGTCCTTTTGGCATTAGTGTCCTTTTAGCATCAGTGTCCTTTTGGCACTTATCATTGTCCTTTTGGCATTAGTGTCCTTTTAGCATCAGTGTCCTTTTGGCACTTATCATTGTCCTTTTGGCATTAGTGTCCTTTTAGCATCAGTGTCCTTTTGGCACTTATCATTGTCCTTTTGGCATTAGTGTCCTTTTAGCATCAGTGTCATTTTGGCACTTATCATTGTCCTTTTGGCATTAGTGTCCTTTTAGCATCAGTGTCCTTTTGGCACTTATCATTGTCCTTTTGGCATTAGTGTCCTTTTAGCATCAGTGTCCTTTTGGCACTTATCATTGTCCTTTTGGCATTAGTGTCCTTTTAGCATCAGTGTCCTTTTGGCACTTATCATTGTCCTTTTGGCATTAGTGTCCTTTTAGCATCAGTGTCCTTTTGGCACTTATCATTGTCCTTTTGGCATTAGTGTCCTTTTAGCATCAGTGTCCTTTTGGCACTTATCATTGTCCTTTTGGCATTAGTGTCCTTTTAGCATCAGTGTCCTTTTGGCACTTATCATTGTCCTTTTGGCATTAGTGTCCTTTTAGCATCAGTGTCCTTTTGGCACTTATCATTGTCCTTTTGGCATTAGTGTCCTTTTAGCATCAGTGTCCTTTTGGCACTTATCATTGTCCTTTTGGCATTAGTGTCCTTTTGGCATCAGTGTCCTTTTGGCACTTATCATTGTCCTTTTGGCATTAGTGTCCTTTTGGCATCAGTGTCCTTTTGGCACTTATAGGTTACAAACATAACCCCAGTTATCATTGGCCTTTTGGCATTAGTGTCCTTTTGGCATCAGTGTCCTTTTGGCATCAATGTCCTTTTGGCATCAGTGTCCTTTTAGCATCAGTGTCCTTTTGGCACTTATCATTGTCCTTTTGGCATTAGTGTCCTTTTAGCATCAGTGTCCTTTTGGCACTTATCATTGTCCTTTTGGCATTAGTGTCCTTTTAGCATCAGTGTCCTTTTGGCACTTATCATTGTCCTTTTGGCATTAGTGTCCTTTTAGCATCAGTGTCCTTTTGGCACTTATCATTGTCCTTTTGGCATTAGTGTCCTTTTAGCATCAGTGTCCTTTTGGCACTTATCATTGTCCTTTTGGCATTAGTGTCCTTTTAGCATCAGTGTCCTTTTGGCACTTATCATTGTCCTTTTGGCATTAGTGTCCTTTTAGCATCAGTGTCCTTTTGGCACTTATCATTGTCCTTTAGGCATTAGTGTCCTTTTGGCATCAGTGTCCTTTTGGCACTTATAGGTTACAAACATAACCCCAGTTATCATTGGCCTTTTGGCATTAGTGTCCTTTTGGCATCAGTGTCCTTTTGGCATCAATGTCCTTTTGGCATCAGTGTCCTTTTAGCATCAGTGTCCTTTTGGCACTTATCATTGTCCTTTTGGCATTAGTGTCCTTTTAGCATCAGTGTCCTTTTGGCACTTATCATTGTCCTTTTGGCATTAGTGTCCTTTTGGCATCAGTGTCCTTTTGGCATCAATGTCCTTTTGGCATCAGTGTCCTTTTAGCATCAGTGTCCTTTTGGCACTTATCATTGTCCTTTTGGCATTAGTGTCCTTTTAGCATCAGTGTCCTTTTGGCACTTATCATTGTCCTTTTGGCATTAGTGTCCTTTTAGCATCAGTGTCCTTTTGGCACTTATCATTGTCCTTTTGGCATTAGTGTCCTTTTAGCATCAGTGTCCTTTTGGCACTTATCATTGTCCTTTTGGCATTAGTGTCCTTTTAGCATCAGTGTCCTTTTGGCACTTATCATTGTCCTTTTGGCATTAGTGTCCTTTTAGCATCAGTGTCCTTTTGGCACTTATCATTGTCCTTTTGGCATTAGTGTCCTTTTAGCATCAGTGTCCTTTTGGCACTTATCATTGTCCTTTTGGCATTAGTGTCCTTTTAGCATCAGTGTCCTTTTGGCACTTATCATTGTCCTTTTGGCATTAGTGTCCTTTTAGCATCAGTGTCCTTTTGGCACTTATCATTGTCCTTTTGGCATTAGTGTCCTTTTAGCATCAGTGTCCTTTTGGCACTTATCATTGTCCTTTTGGCATTAGTGTCCTTTTGGCATCAGTGTCCTTTTGGCACTTATAGGTTACAAACATAACCCCAGTTATCATTGGCCTTTTGGCATTAGTGTCCTTTTGGCATCAGTGTCCTTTTGGCATCAATGTCCTTTTGGCATCAGTGTCCTTTTAGCATCAGTGTCCTTTTGGCACTTATCATTGTCCTTTTGGCATTAGTGTCCTTTTAGCATCAGTGTCCTTTTGGCACTTATCATTGTCCTTTTGGCATTAGTGTCCTTTTAGCATCAGTGTCCTTTTGGCACTTATCATTGTCCTTTTGGCATTAGTGTCCTTTTGGCATCAGTGTCCTTTTGGCACTTATAGGTTACAAACATAACCCCAGTTATCATTGGCCTTTTGGCATTAGTGTCCTTTTGGCATCAGTGTCCTTTTGGCATCAATGTCCTTTTGGCATCAGTGTCCTTTTAGCATCAGTGTCCTTTTGGCACTTATCATTGTCCTTTTGGCATTAGTGTCCTTTTAGCATCAGTGTCCTTTTGGCACTTATCATTGTCCTTTTGGCATTAGTGTCCTTTTGGCATTAGTGTCCTTTTAGCATCAGTGTCCTTTTGGCACTTATCATTGTCCTTTTGGCATTAGTGTCCTTTTAGCATCAGTGTCCTTTTGGCACTTATCATTGTCCTTTTGGCATTAGTGTCCTTTTAGCATCAGTGTCCTTTTGGCTCTTATCATTGTCCTTTTGGCATTAGTGTCCTTTTAGCATCAGTGTCCTTTTGGCACTTATCATTGTCCTTTTGGCATTAGTGTCCTTTTAGCATCAGTGTCCTTTTGGCACTTATCATTGTCCTTTTGGCATTAGTGTCCTTTTAGCATCAGTGTCCTTTTGGCACTTATCATTGTCCTTTTGGCATTAGTGTCCTTTTAGCATCAGTGTCCTTTTGGCACTTATCATTGTCCTTTTGGCATTAGTGTCCTTTTAGCATCAGTGTCCTTTTGGCACTTATCATTGTCCTTTTGGCATTAGTGTCCTTTTAGCATCAGTGTCCTTTTGGCACTTATCATTGTCCTTTTGGCATTAGTGTCCTCTTGGCATCAGTGTCCTTTTGGCACTTATCATTGTCCTTTTGGCATTAGTGTCCTTTTGGCATCAATGTCCTTTTGGCATCAGTGTCCTTTTAGCATCAGTGTCCTTTTGGCACTTATCATTGTCCTTTTGGCATTAGTGTCCTTTTAGCATCAGTGTCCTTTTGGCACTTATCATTGTCCTTTTGGCATTAGTGTCCTTTTAGCATCAGTGTCCTTTTGGCACTTATCATTGTCCTTTTGGCATTAGTGTCCTTTTAGCATCAGTGTCCTTTTGGCACTTATCATTGTCCTTTTGGCATTAGTGTCCTTTTAGCATCAGTGTCCTTTTGGCACTTATCATTGTCCTTTTGGCATTAGTGTCCTTTTGGCATCAGTGTCCTTTTGGCATCAATGTCCTTTTGGCATCAGTGTCCTTTTAGCATCAGTGTCCTTTTGGCACTTATCATTGTCCTTTTGGCATTAGTGTCCTTTTAGCATCAGTGTCCTATTGGCACTTATCATTGTCCTTTTGGCATTAGTGTCCTTTTAGCATCAGTGTCCTTTTGGCACTTATCATTGTCCTTTTGGCATTAGTGTCCTTTTAGCATCAGTGTCCTTTTGGCACTTATCATTGTCCTTTTGGCATTAGTGTCCTTTTGGCATTAGTGTCCTTTTAGCATCAGTGTCCTTTTGGCACTTATCGTTGTCCTTTTGGCATTAGTGTCCTTTTAGCATCAGTGTCCTTTTGGCACTTATCATTGTCCTTTTGGCATTAGTGTCCTTTTAGCATCAGTGTCCTTTTGGCACTTATCATTGTCCTTTCGGCATTAGTGTCCTTTTAGCATCAGTGTCCTTTTGGCATCAATGTCCTTTTGGCATCAGTGTCCTTTTAGCATCAGTGTCCTTTTGGCACTTATCATTGTCCTTTTGGCATCAGTGTCCTTTTAGCATCAGTGTCCTTTTGGCAAATTATCATTGTCCTTTTGGCATTAGTGTCCTTTTAGCATCAGTGTCCTTTTGGCACTTATCATTGTCCTTTTGGCATTAGTGTCCTTTTAGCATCAGTGTCCTTTTGGCACTTATCATTGTCCTTTTGGCATTAGTGTCCTTTTAGCATCAGTGTCCTTTTGGCACTTATCATTGTCCTTTTGGCATTAGTGTCCTTTTAGCATCAGTGTCCTTTTGGCACTTATCATTGTCCTTTTGGCATTAGTGTCCTTTTAGCATTAGTGTCCTTTTAGCATCAGTGTCCTTTTGGCATTAATGTCCTTTTAGCATCAGTGTCCTTTTGGCACTTATCATTGTCCTTTTGGCATTAGTGTCCTTTTAGCATCAGTGTCCTTTTGGCACTTATCATTGTCCTTTTGGCATTAGTGTCCTTTTAGCATCAGTGTCCTTTTGGCACTTATCATTGTCCTTTTGGCATTAGTGTCCTTTTAGCATCAGTGTCCTTTTGGCACTTATCATTGTCCTTTTGGCATTAGTGTCCTTTTGGCATCAGTGTCCTTTTGGCACTTATAGGTTACAAACATAACCCCAGTTATCATTGGCCTTTTGGCATTAGTGTCCTTTTGGCATCAGTGTCCTTTTGGCATCAATGTCCTTTTGGCATCAGTGTCCTTTTAGCATCAGTGTCCTTTTGGCACTTATCATTGTCCTTTTGGCATTAGTGTCCTTTTAGCATCAGTGTCCTTTTGGCACTTATCATTGTCCTTTTGGCATTAGTGTCCTTTTGGCATCAGTGTCCTTTTGGCATCAATGTCCTTTTGGCATCAGTTTCCTTTTAGCATCAGTGTCATTTTGGCACTTATCATTGTCCTTTTGGCATTAGTGTCCTTTTAGCATCAGTGTCCTTTTGGCACTTATCATTGTCCTTTTGGCATTAGTGTCCTTTTAGCATCAGTGTCCTTTTGGCACTTATCATTGTCCTTTTGGCATTAGTGTCCTTTTAGCATCAGTGTCCTTTTGGCACTTATCATTGTCCTTTTGGCATTAGTGTCCTTTTAGCATCAGTGTCCTTTTGGCACTTATCATTGTCCTTTTGGCATTAGTGTCCTTTTAGCATCAGTGTCCTTTTGGCACTTATCATTGTCCTTTTGGCATTAGTGTCCTTTTAGCATCAGTGTCCTTTTGGCACTTATCATTGTCCTTTTGGCATTAGTGTCCTTTTAGCATCAGTGTCCTTTTGGCACTTATCATTGTCCTTTTGGCATTAGTGTCCTTTTAGCATTAGTGTCCTTTTAGCATCAGTGTCCTTTTGGCACTTATCATTGTCCTTTTGGCATTAATGTCCTTTTAGCATCAGTGTCCTTTTGGCACTTATCATTGTCCTTTTGGCATTAGTGTCCTTTTAGCATCAGTGTCCTTTTGGCACTTATCATTGTCCTTTTGGCATTAGTGTCCTTTTAGCATCAGTGTCCTTTTGGCACTTATCATTGTCCTTTTGGCATTAGTGTCCTTTTAGCATCAGTGTCCTTTTGGCACTTATCATTGTCCTTTTGGCATTAGTGTCCTTTTGGCATCAGTGTCCTTTTGGCACTTATAGGTTACAAACATAACCCCAGTTATCATTGGCCTTTTGGCATTAGTGTCCTTTTGGCATCAGTGTCCTTTTGGCATCAATGTCCTTTTGGCATCAGTGTCCTTTTAGCATCAGTGTCCTTTTGGCACTTATCATTGTCCTTTTGGCATTAGTGTCCTTTTAGCATCAGTGTCCTTTTGGCACTTATCATTGTCCTTTTGGCATTAGTGTCCTTTTGGCATCAGTGTCCTTTTGGCATCAATGTCCTTTTGGCATCAGTGTCCTTTTAGCATCAGTGTCATTTTGGCACTTATCATTGTCCTTTTGGCATTAGTGTCCTTTTAGCATCAGTGTCCTTTTGGCACTTATCATTGTCCTTTTGGCATTAGTGTCCTTTTAGCATCAGTGTCCTTTTGGCACTTATCATTGTCCTTTTGGCATTAGTGTCCTTTTAGCATCAGTGTCCTTTTGGCACTTATCATTGTCCTTTTGGCATTAGTGTCCTTTTAGCATCAGTGTCCTTTTGGCACTTATCATTGTCCTTTTGGCATTAGTGTCCTTTTAGCATCAGTGTCCTTTTGGCACTTATCATTGTCCTTTTGGCATTAGTGTCCTTTTAGCATCAGTGTCATTTTGGCACTTATCATTGTCCTTTTGGCATTAGTGTCCTTTTAGCATCAGTGTCCTTTTGGCACTTATCATTGTCCTTTTGGCATTAGTGTCCTTTTAGCATCAGTGTCCTTTTGGCACTTATCATTGTCCTTTTGGCATTAGTGTCCTTTTAGCATCAGTGTCCTTTTGGCACTTATCATTGTCCTTTTGGCATTAGTGTCCTTTTAGCATCAGTGTCCTTTTGGCACTTATCATTGTCCTTTTGGCATTAGTGTCCTTTTAGCATCAGTGTCCTTTTGGCACTTATCATTGTCCTTTTGGCATTAGTGTCCTTTTAGCATCAGTGTCCTTTTGGCACTTATCATTGTCCTTTTGGCATTAGTGTCCTTTTAGCATCAGTGTCCTTTTGGCACTTATCATTGTCCTTTTGGCATTAGTGTCCTTTTAGCATCAGTGTCCTTTTGGCACTTATCATTGTCCTTTTGGCATTAGTGTCCTTTTGGCATCAGTGTCCTTTTGGCACTTATCATTGTCCTTTTGGCATTAGTGTCCTTTTGGCATCAGTGTCCTTTTGGCACTTATAGGTTACAAACATAACCCCAGTTATCATTGGCCTTTTGGCATTAGTGTCCTTTTGGCATCAGTGTCCTTTTGGCATCAATGTCCTTTTGGCATCAGTGTCCTTTTAGCATCAGTGTCCTTTTGGCACTTATCATTGTCCTTTTGGCATTAGTGTCCTTTTAGCATCAGTGTCCTTTTGGCACTTATCATTGTCCTTTTGGCATTAGTGTCCTTTTGGCATCAGTGTCCTTTTGGCATTAGTGTCCTTTTGGCATCAGTGTCCTTTTGGCATCAATGTCCTTTTGGCATCAGTGTCCTTTTAGCATCAGTGTCCTTTTGGCACTTATCATTGTCCTTTTGGCATTAGTGTCCTTTTAGCATCAGTGTCCTTTTGGCACTTATCATTGTCCTTTTGGCATTAGTGTCCTTTTAGCATCAGTGTCCTTTTGGCACTTATCATTGTCCTTTTGGCATTAGTGTCCTTTTAGCATCAGTGTCCTTTTGGCACTTATCATTGTCCTTTTGGCATTAGTGTCCTTTTAGCATCAGTGTCCTTTTGGCACTTATCATTGTCCTTTTGGCATTAGTGTCCTTTTAGCATCAGTGTCCTTTTGGCACTTATCATTGTCCTTTTGGCATTAGTGTCCTTTTAGCATCAGTGTCCTTTTGGCACTTATCATTGTCCTTTTGGCATTAGTGTCCTTTTAGTATCAGTGTCCTTTTGGCACTTATCATTGTCCTTTTGGCATTAGTGTCCTTTTAGCATCAGTGTCCTTTTGGCACTTATCATTGTCCTTTTGGCATTAGGGTCCTTTTAGCATCAGTGTCCTTTTGGCACTTATCATTGTCCTTTTGGCATTAGTGTCCTTTTGGCATCAGTGTCCTTTTGGCACTTATAGGTTACAAACATAACCCCAGTTATCATTGGCCTTTTGGCATTAGTGTCCTTTTGGCATCAGTGTCCTTTTGGCATCAATGTCCTTTTGGCATCAGTGTCCTTTTAGCATCAGTGTCCTTTTGGCACTTATCATTGTCCTTTTGGCATTAGTGTCCTTTTAGCATCAGTGTTCTTTTGGCACTTATCATTGTCCTTTTGGCATTAGTGTCCTTTTAGCATCAGTGTCCTTTTGGCACTTATCATTGTCCTTTTGGCATTAGTGTCCTTTTGGCATCAGTGTCCTTTTGGCACTTATAGGTTACAAACATAACCCCAGTTATCATTGGCCTTTTGGCATTAGTGTCCTTTTGGCATCAGTGTCCTTTTGGCATCAATGTCCTTTTGGCATCAGTGTCCTTTTAGCATCAGTGTCCTTTTGGCACTTATCATTGTCCTTTTGGCATTAGTGTCCTTTTAGCATCAGTGTCCTTTTGGCACTTATCATTGTCCTTTTGGCATTAGTGTCCTTTTGGCATTAGTGTCCTTTTAGCATCAGTGTCCTTTTGGCACTTATCATTGTCCTTTTGGCATTAGTGTCCTTTTAGCATCAGTGTCCTTTTGGCACTTATCATTGTCCTTTTGGCATTAGTGTCCTTTTAGCATCAGTGTCCTTTTGGCACTTATCATTGTCCTTTTGGCATTAGTGTCCTTTTAGCATCAGTGTCCTTTTGGCACTTATCATTGTCCTTTTGGCATTAGTGTCCTTTTAGCATCAGTGTCCTTTTGGCACTTATCATTGTCCTTTTGGCATTAGTGTCCTTTTAGCATCAGTGTCTTTTTGGCACTTATCATTGTCCTTTTGGCATTAGTGTCCTTTTAGCATCAGTGTCCTTTTGGCACTTATCATTGTCCTTTTGGCATTAGTGTCCTTTTAGCATCAGTGTCCTTTTGGCACTTATCATTGTCCTTTTGGCATTAGTGTCCTTTTGGCATCAGTGTCCTTTTGGCACTTATCATTGTCCTTTTGGCATTAGTGTCCTTTTGGCATCAGTGTCCTTTTGGCATCAATGTCCTTTTGGCATCAGTGTCCTTTTAGCATCAGTGTCCTTTTGGCACTTATCATTGTCCTTTTGGCATTAGTGTCCTTTTGGCATCAGTGTCCTTTTGGCATCAATGTCCTTTTGGCATCAGTGTCCTTTTAGCATCAGTGTCATTTTGGCACTTATCATTGTCCTTTTGGCATTAGTGTCCTTTTAGCATCAGTGTCCTTTTGGCACTTATCATTGTCCTTTTGGCATTAGTGTCCTTTTAGCATCAGTGTCCTTTTGGCACTTATCATTGTCCTTTTGGCATTAGTGTCCTTTTAGCATCAGTGTCCTTTTGGCACTTATCATTGTCCTTTTGGCATTAGTGTCCTTTTAGCATCAGTGTCCTTTTGGCACTTATCATTGTCCTTTTGGCATTAGTGTCCTTTTAGCATCAGTGTCCTTTTGGCACTTATCATTGTCCTTTTGGCATTAGTGTCCTTTTAGCATCAGTGTCCTTTTGGCACTTATCATTGTCCTTTTGGCATTAGTGTCCTTTTAGCATCAGTGTCCTTTTGGCACTTATCATTGTCCTTTTGGCATTAGTGTCCTTTTAGCATCAGTGTCCTTTTGGCACTTATCATTGTCCTTTTGGCATTAGTGTCCTTTTGGCATCAGTGTCCTTTTGGCACTTATCATTGTCCTTTTGGCATTAGTGTCCTTTTGGCATCAGTGTCCTTTTGGCACTTATAGGTTACAAACATAACCCCAGATATCATTGGCCTTTTGGCATTAGTGTCCTTTTGGCATCAGTGTCCTTTTGGCATCAATGTCCTTTTGGCATCAGTGTCCTTTTAGCATCAGTGTCCTTTTGGCACTTATCATTGTCCTTTTGGCATTAGTGTCCTTTTAGCATCAGTGTCCTTTTGGCACTTATCATTGTCCTTTTGGCATTAGTGTCCTTTTGGCATCAGTGTCCTTTTGGCATCAATGTCCTTTTGGCATCAGTGTCCTTTTAGCATCAGTGTCCTTTTGGCACTTATCATTGTCCTTTTGGCATTAGTGTCCTTTTAGCATCAGTGTCCTTTTGGCACTTATCATTGTCCTTTTGGCATTAGTGTCCTTTTAGCATCAGTGTCCTTTTGGCACTTATCATTGTCCTTTTGGCATTAGTGTCCTTTTAGCATCAGTGTCCTTTTGGCACTTATCATTGTCCTTTTGGCATTAGTGTCCTTTTAGCATCAGTGTCCTTTTGGCACTTATCATTGTCCTTTTGGCATTAGTGTCCTTTTAGCATCAGTGTCCTTTTGGCACTTATCATTGTCCTTTTGGCATTAGTGTCCTTTTAGCATCAGTGTCCTTTTGGCACTTATCATTGTCCTTTTGGCATTAGTGTCCTTTTAGCATCAGTGTCCTTTTGGCACTTATCATTGTCCTTTTGGCATTAGTGTCCTTTTAGCATCAGTGTCCTTTTGGCACTTATCATTGTCCTTTTGGCATTAGTGTCCTTTTAGCATCAGTGTCCTTTTGGCACTTATCATTGTCCTTTTGGCATTAGTGTCCTTTTGGCATCAGTGTCCTTTTGGCACTTATAGGTTACAAACATAACCCCAGTTATCATTGGCCTTTTGGCATTAGTGTCCTTTTGGCATCAGTGTCCTTTTGGCATCAATGTCCTTTTGGCATCAGTGTCCTTTTAGCATCAGTGTCCTTTTGGCACTTATCATTGTCCTTTTGGCATTAGTGTCCTTTTAGCATCAGTGTCCTTTTGGCACTTATCATTGTCCTTTTGGCATTAGTGTCCTTTTAGCATCAGTGTCCTTTTGGCACTTATCATTGTCCTTTTGGCATTAGTGTCCTTTTGGCATCAGTGTCCTTTTGGCACTTATAGGTTACAAACATAACCCCAGTTATCATTGGCCTTTTGGCATTAGTGTCCTTTTGGCATCAGTGTCCTTTTGGCATCAATGTCCTTTTGGCATCAGTGTCCTTTTAGCATCAGTGTCCTTTTGGCACTTATCATTGTCCTTTTGGCATTAGTGTCCTTTTAGCATCAGTGTCCTTTTGGCACTTATCATTGTCCTTTTGGCATTAGTGTCCTTTTAGCATCAGTGTCCTTTTGGCACTTATCATTGTCCTTTTGGCATTAGTGTCCTTTTAGCATCAGTGTCCTTTTGGCACTTATCATTGTCCTTTTGGCATTAGTGTCCTTTTAGCATCAGTGTCCTTTTGGCACTTATCATTGTCCTTTTGGCATTAGTGTCCTTTTAGCATCAGTGTCCTTTTGGCACTTATCATTGTCCTTTTGGCATTAGTGTCCTTTTAGCATCAGTGTCCTTTTGGCACTTATCATTGTCCTTTTGGCATTAGTGTCCTTTTAGCATCAGTGTCCTTTTGGCACTTATCATTGTCCTTTTGGCATTAGTGTCCTTTTAGCATCAGTGTCCTTTTGGCACTTATCATTGTCCTTTTGGCATTAGTGTCCTTTTAGCATCAGTGTCCTTTTGGCACTTATCATTGTCCTTTTGGCATTAGTGTCCTTTTGGCATCAGTGTCCTTTTGGCACTTATCATTGTCCTTTTGGCATTAGTGTCCTTTTGGCATCAGTGTCCTTTTGGCATCAATGTCCTTTTGGCATCAGTGTCCTTTTAGCATCAGTGTCCTTTTGGCACTTATCATTGTCCTTTTGGCATTAGTGTCCTTTTAGCATCAGTGTCCTTTTGGCACTTATCATTGTCCTTTTGGCATTAGTGTCCTTTTAGCATCAGTGTCCTTTTGGCACTTATCATTGTCCTTTTGGCATTAGTGTCCTTTTGGCATCAGTGTCCTTTTGGCACTTATAGGTTACAAACATAACCCCAGTTATCATTGGCCTTTTGGCATTAGTGTCCTTTTGGCATCAGTGTCCTTTTGGCATCAATGTCCTTTTGGCATCAGTGTCCTTTTAGCATCAGTGTCCTTTTGGCACTTATCATTGTCCTTTTGGCATTAGTGTCCTTTTAGCATCAGTGTCCTTTTGGCACTTATCATTGTCCTTTTGGCATTAGTGTCCTTTTAGCATCAGTGTCCTTTTGGCACTTATCATTGTCCTTTTGGCATTAGTGTCCTTTTGGCATTAGTGTCCTTTTAGCATCAGTGTCCTTTTGGCACTTATCATTGTCCTTTTGGCATTAGTGTCCTTTTAGCATCAGTGTCCTTTTGGCACTTATCATTGTCCTTTTGGCATTAGTGTCCTTTTAGCATCAGTGTCCTTTTGGCACTTATCATTGTCCTTTCGGCATTAGTGTCCTTTTAGCATCAGTGTCCTTTTGGCATCAATGTCCTTTTGGCATCAGTGTCCTTTTAGCATCAGTGTCCTTTTGGCACTTATCATTGTCCTTTTGGCATCAGTGTCCTTTTAGCATCAGTGTCCTTTTGGCAATTATCATTGTCCTTTTGGCATTAGTGTCCTTTTAGCATCAGTGTCCTTTTGGCACTTATCATTGTCCTTTTGGCATTAGTGTCCTTTTAGCATCAGTGTCCTTTTGGCACTTATCATTGTCCTTTTGGCATTAGTGTCCTTTTAGCATCAGTGTCCTTTTGGCACTTATCATTGTCCTTTTGGCATTAGTGTCCTTTTAGCATCAGTGTCCTTTTGGCACTTATCATTGTCCTTTTGGCATTAGTGTCCTTTTAGCATTAGTGTCCTTTTAGCATCAGTGTCCTTTTGGCACTTATCATTGTCCTTTTGGCATTAATGTCCTTTTAGCATCAGTGTCCTTTTGGCACTTATCATTGTCCTTTTGGCATTAGTGTCCTTTTAGCATCAGTGTCCTTTTGGCACTTATCATTGTCCTTTTGGCATTAGTGTCCTTTTAGCATCAGTGTCCTTTTGGCACTTATCATTGTCCTTTTGGCATTAGTGTCCTTTTAGCATCAGTGTCCTTTTGGCACTTATCATTGTCCTTTTGGCATTAGTGTCCTTTTGGCATCAGTGTCCTTTTGGCACTTATAGGTTACAAACATAACCCCAGTTATCATTGGCCTTTTGGCATTAGTGTCCTTTTGGCATCAGTGTCCTTTTGGCATCAATGTCCTTTTGGCATCAGTGTCCTTTTAGCATCAGTGTCCTTTTGGCACTTATCATTGTCCTTTTGGCATTAGTGTCCTTTTAGCATCAGTGTCCTTTTGGCACTTATCATTGTCCTTTTGGCATTAGTGTCCTTTTGGCATCAGTGTCCTTTTGGCATCAATGTCCTTTTGGCATCAGTTTCCTTTTAGCATCAGTGTCATTTTGGCACTTATCATTGTCCTTTTGGCATTAGTGTCCTTTTAGCATCAGTGTCCTTTTGGCACTTATCATTGTCCTTTTGGCATTAGTGTCCTTTTAGCATCAGTGTCCTTTTGGCACTTATCATTGTCCTTTTGGCATTAGTGTCCTTTTAGCATCAGTGTCCTTTTGGCACTTATCATTGTCCTTTTGGCATTAGTGTCCTTTTAGCATCAGTGTCCTTTTGGCACTTATCATTGTCCTTTTGGCATTAGTGTCCTTTTAGCATCAGTGTCCTTTTGGCACTTATCATTGTCCTTTTGGCATTAGTGTCCTTTTAGCATCAGTGTCCTTTTGGCACTTATCATTGTCCTTTTGGCATTAGTGTCCTTTTAGCATTAGTGTCCTTTTAGCATCAGTGTCCTTTTGGCACTTATCATTGTCCTTTTGGCATTAATGTCCTTTTAGCATCAGTGTCCTTTTGGCACTTATCATTGTCCTTTTGGCATTAGTGTCCTTTTAGCATCAGTGTCCTTTTGGCACTTATCATTGTCCTTTTGGCATTAGTGTCCTTTTAGCATCAGTGTCCTTTTGGCACTTATCATTGTCCTTTTGGCATTAGTGTCCTTTTAGCATCAGTGTCCTTTTGGCACTTATCATTGTCCTTTTGGTTTTAGTGTCCTTTTGGCATCAGTGTCCTTTTGGCACTTATAGGTTACAAACATAACCCCAGTTATCATTGGCCTTTTGGCATTAGTGTCCTTTTGGCATCAGTGTCCTTTTGGCATCAATGTCCTTTTGGCATCAGTGTCCTTTTAGCATCAGTGTCCTTTTGGCACTTATCATTGTCCTTTTGGCATTAGTGTCCTTTTAGCATCAGTGTCCTTTTGGCACTCATCATTGTCCTTTTGGCATTAGTGTCCTTTTGGCATCAGTGTCCTTTTGGCATCAATGTCCTTTTGGCATCAGTGTCCTTTTAGCATCAGTGTCATTTTGGCACTTATCATTGTCCTTTTGGCATTAGTGTCCTTTTAGCATCAGTGTCCTTTTGGCACTTATCATTGTCCTTTTGGCATTAGTGTCCTTTTAGCATCAGTGTCCTTTTGGCACTTATCATTGTCCTTTTGGCATTAGTGTCCTTTTAGCATCAGTGTCCTTTTGGCACTTATCATTGTCCTTTTGGCATTAGTGTCCTTTTAGCATCAGTGTCCTTTTGGCACTTATCATTGTCCTTTTGGCATTAGTGTCCTTTTAGCATCAGTGTCCTTTTGGCACTTATCATTGTCCTTTTGGCATTAGTGTCCTTTTAGCATCAGTGTCCTTTTGGCACTTATCATTGTCCTTTTGGCATTAGTGTCCTTTTAGCATCAGTGTCCTTTTGGCACTTATCATTGTCCTTTTGGCATTAGTGTCCTTTTAGCATCAGTGTCCTTTTGGCACTTATCATTGTCCTTTTGGCATTAGTGTCCTTTTAGCATCAGTGTCCTTTTGGCACTTATCATTGTCCTTTTGGCATTAGTGTCCTTTTAGCATCAGTGTCCTTTTGGCACTTATCATTGTCCTTTTGGCATTAGTGTCCTTTTAGCATCAGTGTCCTTTTGGCACTTATCATTGTCCTTTTGGCATTAGTGTCCTTTTAGCATCAGTGTCCTTTTGGCACTTATCATTGTCCTTTTGGCATTAGTGTCCTTTTGGCATCAGTGTCCTTTTGGCACTTATAGGTTACAAACATAACCCCAGTTATCATTGGCCTTTTGGCATTAGTGTCCTTTTGGCATCAGTGTCCTTTTGGCATCAATGTCCTTTTGGCATCAGTGTCCTTTTAGCATCAGTGTCCTTTTGGCACTTATCATTGTCCTTTTGGCATTAGTGTCCTTTTAGCATCAGTGTCCTTTTGGCACTTATCATTGTCCTTTTGGCATTAGTGTCCTTTTAGCATCAGTGTCCTTTTGGCACTTATCATTGTCCTTTTGGCATTAGTGTCCTTTTGGCATCAGTGTCCTTTTGGCACTTATAGGTTACAAACATAACCCCAGTTATCATTGGCCTTTTGGCATTAGTGTCCTTTTGGCATCAGTGTCCTTTTGGCATCAATGTCCTTTTGGCATCAGTGTCCTTTTAGCATCAGTGTCCTTTTGGCACTTATCATTGTCCTTTTGGCATTAGTGTCCTTTTAGCATCAGTGTCCTTTTGGCACTTATCATTGTCCTTTTGGCATTAGTGTCCTTTTGGCATTAGTGTCCTTTTAGCATCAGTGTCCTTTTGGCACTTATCATTGTCCTTTTGGCATTAGTGTCCTTTTAGCATCAGTGTCCTTTTGGCAATTATCATTGTCCTTTTGGCATTAGTGTCCTTTTAGCATCAGTGTCCTTTTGGCTCTTATCATTGTCCTTTTGGCATTAGTGTCCTTTTAGCATCAGTGTCCTTTTGGCACTTATCATTGTCCTTTTGGCATTAGTGTCCTTTTAGCATCAGTGTCCTTTTGGCACTTATCATTGTCCTTTTGGCATTAGTGTCCTTTTAGCATCAGTGTCCTTTTGGCACTTATCATTGTCCTTTTGGCATTAGTGTCCTTTTAGCATCAGTGTCCTTTTGGCACTTATCATTGTCCTTTTGGCATTAGTGTCCTTTTAGCATCAGTGTCCTTTTGGCACTTATCATTGTCCTTTTGGCATTAGTGTCCTTTTAGCATCAGTGTCCTTTTGGCACTTATCATTGTCCTTTTGGCATTAGTGTCCTTTTGGCATCAGTGTCCTTTTGGCACTTATCATTGTCCTTTTGGCATTAGTGTCCTTTTGGCATCAGTGTCCTTTTGGCATCAATGTCCTTTTGGCATCAGTGTCCTTTTAGCATCAGTGTCCTTTTGGCACTTATCATTGTCCTTTTGGCATTAGTGTCCTTTTAGCATCAGTGTCCTTTTGGCACTTATCATTGTCCTTTTGGCATTAGTGTCCTTTTAGCATCAGTGTCCTTTTGGCACTTATCATTGTCCTTTTGGCATTAGTGTCCTTTTAGCATCAGTGTCCTTTTGGCACTTATCATTGTCCTTTTGGCATTAGTGTCCTTTTAGCATCAGTGTCCTTTTGGCACTTATCATTGTCCTTTTGGCATTAGTGTCCTTTTGGCATCAGTGTCCTTTTGGCATCAATGTCCTTTTGGCATCAGTGTCCTTTTAGCATCAGTGTCCTTTTGGCACTTATCATTGTCCTTTTGGCATTAGTGTCCTTTTAGCATCAGTGTCCTTTTGGCACTTATCATTGTCCTTTTGGCATTAGTGTCCTTTTAGCATCAGTGTCCTTTTGGCACTTATCATTGTCCTTTTGGCATCAGTGTCCTTTTAGCATCAGTGTCCTTTTGGCACTTATCATTGTCCTTTTGGCATTAGTGTCCTTTTAGCATCAGTGTCCTTTTGGCACTTATCATTGTCCTTTTGGCATTAGTGTCCTTTTAGCATCAGTGTCCTTTTGGCACTTATCATTGTCCTTTTGGCATTAGTGTCCTTTTAGCATCAGTGTCCTTTTGGCACTTATCATTGTCCTTTTGGCATTAGTGTCCTTTTAGCATCAGTGTCCTTTTGGCACTTATCATTGTCCTTTTGGCATTAGTGTCCTTTTGGCATCAGTGTCCTTTTGGCATCAATGTCCTTTTGGCATCAGTGTCCTTTTAGCATCAGTGTCCTTTTGGCACTTATCATTGTCCTTTTGGCATTAGTGTCCTTTTAGCATCAGTGTCCTTTTGGCACTTATCATTGTCCTTTTGGCATTAGTGTCCTTTTGGCATCAGTGTCCTTTTGGCATCAATGTCCTTTTGGCATCAGTGTCCTTTTAGCATCAGTGTCCTTTTGGCACTTATCATTGTCCTTTTGGCATTAGTGTCCTTTTAGCATCAGTGTCCTTTTGGCACTTATCATTGTCCTTTTGGCATTAGTGTCCTTTTAGCATCAGTGTCCTTTTGGCACTTATCATTGTCCTTTTGGCATTAGTGTCCTTTTAGCATCAGTGTCCTTTTGGCACTTATCATTGTCCTTTTGGCATTAGTGTCCTTTTAGCATCAGTGTCCTTTTGGCACTTATCATTGTCCTTTTGGCATTAGTGTCCTTTTAGCATCAGTGTCCTATTGGCACTTATCATTGTCCTTTTGGCATTAGTGTCCTTTTAGCATCAGTGTCCTTTTGGCACTTATCATTGTCCTTTTGGCATTAGTGTCCTTTTAGCATCAGTGTCCTTTTGGCACTTATCATAGTCCTTTTGGCATTAGTGTCCTTTTAGCATCAGTGTCCTTTTGGCATCAATGTCCTTTTGGCATCAGTGTCCTTTTAGCATCAGTGTCCTTTTGGCACTTATCATTGTCCTTTTGGCATTAGTGTCCTTTTAGCATCAGTGTCCTTTTGGCACTTATCATTGTCCTTTTGGCATTAGTGTCCTTTTAGCATCAGTGTCCTTTTGGCACTTATCATTGTCCTTTTGGCATTAGTGTCCTTTTAGCATCAGTGTCCTTTTGGCACTTATCATTGTCCTTTTGGCATTAGTGTCCTTTTGGCATCAGTGTCCTTTTGGCACTTATCATTGTCCTTTTGGCATTAGTGTCCTTTTGGCATCAGTGTCCTTTTGGCACTTATCATTGTCCTTTTGGCATTAGTGTCCTTTTGGCATCAGTGTCCTTTTGGCACTTATCATTGTCCTTTTGGCATTAGTGTCCTTTTGGCATCAGTGTCCTTTTGGCACTTATCATTGTCCTTTTGGCATTAGTGTCCTTTTGGCATCAGTGTCCTTTTGGCATCAATGTCCTTTTGGCATCAGTGTCCTTTTAGCATCAGTGTCCTTTTGGCACTTATCATTGTCCTTTTGGCATTAGTGTCCTTTTAGCATCAGTGTCCTTTTGGCACTTATCATTGTCCTTTTGGCATTAGTGTCCTTTTAGCATCAGTGTCCTTTTGGCACTTATCATTGTCCTTTTGGCATTAGTGTCCTTTTAGCATCAGTGTCCTTTTGGCACTTATCATTGTCCTTTTGGCATTAGTGTCCTTTTAGCATCAGTGTCCTTTTGGCACTTATCATTGTCCTTTTGGCATTAGTGTCCTTTTGGCATCAGTGTCCTTTTGGCATCAATGTCCTTTTGGCATCAGTGTCCTTTTAGCATCAGTGTCCTTTTGGCACTTATCATTGTCCTTTTGGCATTAGTGTCCTTTTAGCATCAGTGTCCTTTTGGCACTTATCATTGTCCTTTTGGCATTAGTGTCCTTTTAGCATCAGTGTCCTTTTGGCACTTATCATTGTCCTTTTGGCATCAGTGTCCTTTTAGCATCAGTGTCCTTTTGGCACTTATCATTGTCCTTTTGGCATTAGTGTCCTTTTAGCATCAGTGTCCTTTTGGCACTTATCATAGTCCTTTTGGCATTAGTGTCCTTTTAGCATCAGTGTCCTTTTGGCATCAATGTCCTTTTGGCATCAGTGTCCTTTTAGCATCAGTGTCCTTTTGGCACTTATCATTGTCCTTTTGGCATTAGTGTCCTTTTAGCATCAGTGTCCTTTTGGCACTTATCATTGTCCTTTTGGCATCAGTGTCCTTTTAGCATCAGTGTCCTTTTGGCACTTATCATTGTCCTTTTGGCATTAGTGTCCTTTTAGCATCAGTGTCCTTTTGGCACTTATCATTGTCCTTTTGGCATTAGTGTCCTTTTAGCATCAGTGTCCTTTTGGCACTTATCATTGTCCTTTTGGCATTAGTGTCCTTTTAGCATCAGTGTCCTTTTGGCACTTATCATTGTCCTTTTGGCATTAGTGTCCTTTTGGCATCAGTGTCCTTTTGGCACTTATCATTGTCCTTTTGGCATTAGTGTCCTTTTGGCATCAGTGTCCTTTTGGCACTTATCATTGTCCTTTTGGCATTAGTGTCCTTTTGGCATCAGTGTCCTTTTGGCACTTATCATTGTCCTTTTGGCATTAGTGTCCTTTTGGCATCAGTGTCCTTTTGGCACTTATCATTGTCCTTTTGGCATTAGTGTCCTTTTGGCATCAGTGTCCTTTTGGCACTTATAGGTTACAAACATAACCCCAGTTATCATTGGCCTTTTGGCATTAGTGTCCTTTTGGCATCAGTGTCCTTTTGGCATCAGTGTCCTTTTAGCATCAGTGTCCTTTTGGCACTTATCATTGTCCTTTTGGCATTAGTGTCCTTTTAGCATCAGTGTCCTTTTGGCACTTATCATTGTCCTTTTGGCATTAGTGTCCTTTTGGCATCAGTGTCCTTTTGGCATCAATGTCCTTTTGGCATCAGTGTCCTTTTAGCATCAGTGTCCTTTTGGCACTTATCATTGTCCTTTTGGCATTAGTGTCCTTTTAGCATCAGTGTCCTTTTGGCACTTATCATTGTCCTTTTGGCATTAGTGTCCTTTTAGCATCAGTGTCCTTTTGGCACTTATCATTGTCCTTTTGGCATTAGTGTCCTTTTAGCATCAGTGTCCTTTTGGCACTTATCATTGTCCTTTTGGCATTAGTGTCCTTTTAGCATCAGTGTCCTTTTGGCACTTATCATTGTCCTTTTGGCATTAGTGTCCTTTTAGCATCAGTGTCCTTTTGGCACTTATCATTGTCCTTTTGGCATTAGTGTCCTTTTGGCATCAGTGTCCTTTTGGCATCAATGTCCTTTTGGCATCAGTGTCCTTTTAGCATCAGTGTCCTTTTGGCACTTATCATTGTCCTTTTGGCATTAGTGTCCTTTTAGCATCAGTGTCCTTTTGGCACTTATCATTGTCCTTTTGGCATTAGTGTCCTTTTGGCATCAGTGTCCTTTTGGCATCAATGTCCTTTTGGCATCAGTGTCCTTTTAGCATCAGTGTCCTTTTGGCACTTATCATTGTCCTTTTGGCATTAGTGTCCTTTTAGCATCAGTGTCCTTTTGGCACTTATCATTGTCCTTTTGGCATTAGTGTCCTTTTAGCATCAGTGTCCTTTTGGCACTTATCATTGTCCTTTTGGCATTAGTGTCCTTTTAGCATCAGTGTCCTTTTGGCACTTATCATTGTCCTTTTGGCATTAGTGTCCTTTTAGCATCAGTGTCCTTTTGGCACTTATCATTGTCCTTTTGGCATTAGTGTCCTTTTAACATCAGTGTCCTTTTGGCACTTATCATTGTCCTTTTGGCATTAGTGTCCTTTTAGCATCAGTGTCCTTTTGGCACTTATCATTGTCCTTTTGGCATTAGTGTCCTTTTAGCATCAGTGTCCTTTTGGCACTTATCATTGTCCTTTTGGCATTAGTGTCCTTTTAGCATCAGTGTCCTTTTGGCACTTATCATTGTCCTTTTGGCATTAGTGTCCTTTTAGCATCAGTGTCCTTTTGGCACTTATCATTGTCCTTTTGGCATTAGTGTCCTTTTAGCATCAGTGTCCTTTTGGCACTTATCATTGTCCTTTTGGCATTAGTGTCCTTTTAGCATCAGGGTCCTTTTGGCACTTATCATTGTCCTTTTGGCATTAGTGTCCTTTTAGCATCAGTGTCCTTTTGGCACTTATCATTGTCCTTTTGGCATTAGTGTCCTTTTGGCATCAGTGTCCTTTTGGCACTTATCATTGTCCTTTTGGCATTAGTGTCCTTTTGGCATCAGTGTCCTTTTGGCATCAATGTCCTTTTGGCATCAGTGTCCTTTTAGCATCAGTGTCCTTTTGGCACTTATCATTGTCCTTTTGGCATTAGTGTCCTTTTGGCATCAGTGTCCTTTTGGCATCAATGTCCTTTTGGCATCAGTGTCCTTTTAGCATCAGTGTCATTTTGGCACTTATCATTGTCCTTTTGGCATTAGTGTCCTTTTAGCATCAGTGTCCTTTTGGCACTTATCATTGTCCTTTTGGCATTAGTGTCCTTTTAGCATCAGTGTCCTTTTGGCACTTATCATTGTCCTTTTGGCATTAGTGTCCTTTTAGCATCAGTGTCCTTTTGGCACTTATCATTGTCCTTTTGGCATTAGTGTCCTTTTAGCATCAGTGTCCTTTTGGCACTTATCATTGTCCTTTTGGCATTAGTGTCCTTTTAGCATCAGTGTCCTTTTGGCACTTATCATTGTCCTTTTGGCATTAGTGTCCTTTTAGCATCAGTGTCCTTTTGGCACTTATCATTGTCCTTTTGGCATTAGTGTCCTTTTAGCATCAGTGTCCTTTTGGCACTTATCATTGTCCTTTTGGCATTAGTGTCCTTTTAGCATCAGTGTCCTTTTGGCACTTATCATTGTCCTTTTGGCATTAGTGTCCTTTTGGCATCAGTGTCCTTTTGGCACTTATCATTGTCCTTTTGGCATTAGTGTCCTTTTGGCATCAGTGTCCTTTTGGCACTTATAGGTTACAAACATAACCCCAGTTATCATTGGCCTTTTGGCATTAGTGTCCTTTTGGCATCAGTGTCCTTTTGGCATCAATGTCCTTTTGGCATCAGTGTCCTTTTAGCATCAGTGTCCTTTTGGCACTTATCATTGTCCTTTTGGCATTAGTGTCCTTTTAGCATCAGTGTCCTTTTGGCACTTATCATTGTCCTTTTGGCATTAGTGTCCTTTTGGCATCAGTGTCCTTTTGGCATCAATGTCCTTTTGGCATCAGTGTCCTTTTAGCATCAGTGTCCTTTTGGCACTTATCATTGTCCTTTTGGCATTAGTGTCCTTTTAGCATCAGTGTCCTTTTGGCACTTATCATTGTCCTTTTGGCATTAGTGTCCTTTTAGCATCAGTGTCCTTTTGGCACTTATCATTGTCCTTTTGGCATTAGTGTCCTTTTAGCATCAGTGTCCTTTTGGCACTTATCATTGTCCTTTTGGCATTAGTGTCCTTTTAGCATCAGTGTCCTTTTGGCACTTATCATTGTCCTTTTGGCATTAGTGTCCTTTTAACATCAGTGTCCTTTTGGCACTTATCATTGTCCTTTTGGCATTAGTGTCCTTTTAGCATCAGTGTCCTTTTGGCACTTATCATTGTCCTTTTGGCATTAGTGTCCTTTTAGCATCAGTGTCCTTTTGGCACTTATCATTGTCCTTTTGGCATTAGTGTCCTTTTAGCATCAGTGTCCTTTTGGCACTTATCATTGTCCTTTTGGCATTAGTGTCCTTTTAGCATCAGTGTCCTTTTGGCACTTATCATTGTCCTTTTGGCATTAGTGTCCTTTTAGCATCAGTGTCCTTTTGGCACTTATCATTGTCCTTTTGGCATTAGTGTCCTTTTAGCATCAGGGTCCTTTTGGCACTTATCATTGTCCTTTTGGCATTAGTGTCCTTTTAGCATCAGTGTCCTTTTGGCACTTATCATTGTCCTTTTGGCATTAGTGTCCTTTTGGCATCAGTGTCCTTTTGGCACTTATCATTGTCCTTTTGGCATTAGTGTCCTTTTGGCATCAGTGTCCTTTTGGCATCAATGTCCTTTTGGCATCAGTGTCCTTTTAGCATCAGTGTCCTTTTGGCACTTATCATTGTCCTTTTGGCATTAGTGTCCTTTTGGCATCAGTGTCCTTTTGGCATCAATGTCCTTTTGGCATCAGTGTCCTTTTAGCATCAGTGTCATTTTGGCACTTATCATTGTCCTTTTGGCATTAGTGTCCTTTTAGCATCAGTGTCCTTTTGGCACTTATCATTGTCCTTTTGGCATTAGTGTCCTTTTAGCATCAGTGTCCTTTTGGCACTTATCATTGTCCTTTTGGCATTAGTGTCCTTTTAGCATCAGTGTCCTTTTGGCACTTATCATTGTCCTTTTGGCATTAGTGTCCTTTTAGCATCAGTGTCCTTTTGGCACTTATCATTGTCCTTTTGGCATTAGTGTCCTTTTAGCATCAGTGTCCTTTTGGCACTTATCATTGTCCTTTTGGCATTAGTGTCCTTTTAGCATCAGTGTCCTTTTGGCACTTATCATTGTCCTTTTGGCATTAGTGTCCTTTTAGCATCAGTGTCCTTTTGGCACTTATCATTGTCCTTTTGGCATTAGTGTCCTTTTAGCATCAGTGTCCTTTTGGCACTTATCATTGTCCTTTTGGCATTAGTGTCCTTTTGGCATCAGTGTCCTTTTGGCACTTATCATTGTCCTTTTGGCATTAGTGTCCTTTTGGCATCAGTGTCCTTTTGGCACTTATAGGTTACAAACATAACCCCAGTTATCATTGGCCTTTTGGCATTAGTGTCCTTTTGGCATCAGTGTCCTTTTGGCATCAATGTCCTTTTGGCATCAGTGTCCTTTTAGCATCAGTGTCCTTTTGGCACTTATCATTGTCCTTTTGGCATTAGTGTCCTTTTAGCATCAGTGTCCTTTTGGCACTTATCATTGTCCTTTTGGCATTAGTGTCCTTTTGGCATCAGTGTCCTTTTGGCATCAATGTCCTTTTGGCATCAGTGTCCTTTTAGCATCAGTGTCCTTTTGGCACTTATCATTGTCCTTTTGGCATTAGTGTCCTTTTAGCATCAGTGTCCTTTTGGCACTTATCATTGTCCTTTTGGCATTAGTGTCCTTTTAGCATCAGTGTCCTTTTGGCACTTATCATTGTCCTTTTGGCATTAGTGTCCTTTTAGCATCAGTGTCCTTTTGGCACTTATCATTGTCCTTTTGGCATTAGTGTCCTTTTAGCATCAGTGTCCTTTTGGCACTTATCATTGTCCTTTTGGCATTAGTGTCCTTTTAGCATCAGTGTCCTTTTGGCACTTATCATTGTCCTTTTGGCATTAGTGTCCTTTTAGCATCAGTGTCCTTTTGGCACTTATCATTGTCCTTTTGGCATTAGTGTCCTTTTAGCATCAGTGTCCTTTTGGCACTTATCATTGTCCTTTTGGCATTAGTGTCCTTTTAGCATCAGTGTCCTTTTGGCACTTATCATTGTCCTTTTGGCATTAGTGTCCTTTTAGCATCAGTGTCCTTTTGGCACTTATAGGTTACAAACATAACCCCAGTTATCATTGGCCTTTTGGCATTAGTGTCCTTTTGGCATCAGTGTCCTTTTGGCATCAATGTCCTTTTGGCATCAGTGTCCTTTTAGCATCAGTGTCCTTTTGGCACTTATCATTGTCCTTTTGGCATTAGTGTCCTTTTAGCATCAGTGTCCTTTTGGCACTTATCATTGTCCTTTTGGCATTAGTGTCCTTTTAGCATCAGTGTCCTTTTGGCACTTATCATTGTCCTTTTGGCATTAGTGTCCTTTTGGCATCAGTGTCCTTTTGGCACTTATAGGTTACAAACATAACCCCAGTTATCATTGGCCTTTTGGCATTAGTGTCCTTTTGGCATCAGTGTCCTTTTGGCATCAATGTCCTTTTGGCATCAGTGTCCTTTTAGCATCAGTGTCCTTTTGGCACTTATCATTGTCCTTTTGGCATTAGTGTCCTTTTAGCATCAGTGTCCTTTTGGCACTTATCATTGTCCTTTTGGCATTAGTGTCCTTTTGGCATTAGTGTCCTTTTAGCATCAGTGTCCTTTTGGCACTTATCATTGTCCTTTTGGCATTAGTGTCCTTTTAGCATCAGTGTCCTTTTGGCACTTATCATTGTCCTTTTGGCATTAGTGTCCTTTTAGCATCAGTGTCCTTTTGGCACTTATCATTGTCCTTTTGGCATTAGTGTCCTTTTAGCATCAGTGTCCTTTTGGCACTTATCATTGTCCTTTTGGCATTAGTGTCCTTTTGGCATCAGTGTCCTTTTGGCACTTATAGGTTACAAACATAACCCCAGTTATCATTGGCCTTTTGGCATTAGTGTCCTTTTGGCATCAGTGTCCTTTTGGCATCAATGTCCTTTTGGCATCAGTGTCCTTTTAGCATCAGTGTCCTTTTGGCACTTATCATTGTCCTTTTGGCATTAGTGTCCTTTTAGCATCAGTGTCCTTTTGGCACTTATCATTGTCCTTTTGGCATTAGTGTCCTTTTAGCATCAGTGTCCTTTTGGCACTTATCATTGTCCTTTTGGCATTAGTGTCCTTTTGGCATTAGTGTCCTTTTAGCATCAGTGTCCTTTTGGCACTTATCATTGTCCTTTTGGCATTAGTGTCCTTTTAGCATCAGTGTCCTTTTGGCACTTATCATTGTCCTTTTGGCATTAGTGTCCTTTTAGCATCAGTGTCCTTTTGGCACTTATCATTGTCCTTTCGGCATTAGTGTCCTTTTAGCATCAGTGTCCTTTTGGCATCAATGTCCTTTTGGCATCAGTGTCCTTTTAGCATCAGTGTCCTTTTGGCACTTATCATTGTCCTTTTGGCATCAGTGTCCTTTTAGCATCAGTGTCCTTTTGGCAATTATCATTGTCCTTTTGGCATTAGTGTCCTTTTAGCATCAGTGTCCTTTTGGCACTTATCATTGTCCTTTTGGCATTAGTGTCCTTTTAGCATCAGTGTCCTTTTGGCACTTATCATTGTCCTTTTGGCATTAGTGTCCTTTTAGCATCAGTGTCCTTTTGGCACTTATCATTGTCCTTTTGGCATTAGTGTCCTTTTAGCATCAGTGTCCTTTTGGCACTTATCATTGTCCTTTTGGCATTAGTGTCCTTTTAGCATTAGTGTCCTTTTAGCATCAGTGTCCTTTTGGCACTTATCATTGTCCTTTTGGCATTAATGTCCTTTTAGCATCAGTGTCCTTTTGGCACTTATCATTGTCCTTTTGGCATTAGTGTCCTTTTAGCATCAGTGTCCTTTTGGCACTTATCATTGTCCTTTTGGCATTAGTGTCCTTTTAGCATCAGTGTCCTTTTGGCACTTATCATTGTCCTTTTGGCATTAGTGTCCTTTTAGCATCAGTGTCCTTTTGGCACTTATCATTGTCCTTTTGGCATTAGTGTCCTTTTAGCATCAGTGTCCTTTTGGCACTTATCATTGTCCTTTTGGCATTAGTGTCCTTTTAGCATCAGTGTCCTTTTGGCACTTATCATTGTCCTTTTGGCATTAGTGTCCTTTTAGCATCAATGTCCTTTTAGCATCAGTGTCCTTTTGGCACTTATCATTGTCCTTTTGGCATTAATGTCCTTTTAGCATCAGTGTCCTTTTGGCACTTATCATTGTCCTTTTGGCATTAGTGTCCTTTTAGCATCAGTGTCCTTTTGGCACTTATCATTGTCCTTTTGGCATTAGTGTCCTTTTAGCATCAGTGTCCTTTTGGCACTTATCATTGTCCTTTTGGCATTAGTGTCCTTTTAGCATCAGTGTCCTTTTGGCACTTATCATTGTCCTTTTGGCATTAGTGTCCTTTTGGCATCAGTGTCCTTTTGGCACTTATAGGTTACAAACATAACCCCAGTTATCATTGGCCTTTTGGCATTAGTGTCCTTTTGGCATCAGTGTCCTTTTGGCATCAATGTCCTTTTGGCATCAGTGTCCTTTTAGCATCAGTGTCCTTTTGGCACTTATCATTGTCCTTTTGGCATTAGTGTCCTTTTAGCATCAGTGTCCTTTTGGCACTTATCATTGTCCTTTTGGCATTAGTGTCCTTTTGGCATCAGTGTCCTTTTGGCATCAATGTCCTTTTGGCATCAGTGTCCTTTTAGCATCAGTGTCATTTTGGCACTTATCATTGTCCTTTTGGCATTAGTGTCCTTTTAGCATCAGTGTCCTTTTGGCACTTATCATTGTCCTTTTGGCATTAGTGTCCTTTTAGCATCAGTGTCCTTTTGGCACTTATCATTGTCCTTTTGGCATTAGTGTCCTTTTAGCATCAGTGTCCTTTTGGCACTTATCATTGTCCTTTTGGCATTAGTGTCCTTTTAGCATCAGTGTCCTTTTGGCACTTATCATTGTCCTTTTGGCATTAGTGTCCTTTTAGCATCAGTGTTCTTTTTGGTTCTTATCATTGTCCTTTTGGCATTAGTGTCCTTTTAGCATCAGTGTCCTTTTGGCACTTATCATTGTCCTTTTGGCATTAGTGTCCTTTTAGCATCAGTGTCCTTTTGGCACTTATCATTGTCCTTTTGGCATTAGTGTCCTTTTAGCATCAGTGTCCTTTTGGCACTTATCATTGTCCTTTTGGCATTAGTGTCCTTTTGGCATCAGTGTCCTTTTGGCACTTATCATTGTCCTTTTGGCATTAGTGTCCTTTTGGCATCAGTGTCCTTTTGGCACTTATAGGTTACAAACATAACCCCAGTTATCATTGGCCTTTTGGCATTAGTGTCCTTTTGGCATCAGTGTCCTTTTGGCATCAATGTCCTTTTGGCATCAGTGTCCTTTTAGCATCAGTGTCCTTTTGGCACTTATCATTGTCCTTTTGGCATTAGTGTCCTTTTAGCATCAGTGTCCTTTTGGCACTTATCATTGTCCTTTTGGCATTAGTGTCCTTTTGGCATCAGTGTCCTTTTGGCATCAATGTCCTTTTGGCATCAGTGTCCTTTTAGCATCAGTGTCCTTTTGGCACTTATCATTGTCCTTTTGGCATTAGTGTCCTTTTAGCATCAGTGTCCTTTTGGCACTTATCATTGTCCTTTTGGCATTAGTGTCCTTTTAGCATCAGTGTCCTTTTGGCACTTATCATTGTCCTTTTGGCATTAGTGTCCTTTTAGCATCAGTGTCCTTTTGGCACTTATCATTGTCCTTTTGGCATTAGTGTCCTTTTAGCATCAGTGTCCTTTTGGCACTTATCATTGTCCTTTTGGCATTAGTGTCCTTTTAGCATCAGTGTCCTTTTGGCACTTATCATTGTCCTTTTGGCATTAGTGTCCTTTTAGCATCAGTGTCCTTTTGGCACTTATCATTGTCCTTTTGGCATTAGTGTCCTTTTAGCATCAGTGTCCTTTTGGCACTTATCATTGTCCTTTTGGCATTAGTGTCCTTTTAGCATCAGTGTCCTTTTGGCACTTATCATTGTCCTTTTGGCATTAGTGTCCTTTTAGCATCAGTGTCCTTTTGGCACTTATCATTGTCCTTTTGGCATTAGTGTCCTTTTGGCATCAGTGTCCTTTTGGCACTTATAGGTTACAAACATAACCCCAGTTATCATTGGCCTTTTGGCATTAGTGTCCTTTTGGCATCAGTGTCCTTTTGGCATCAATGTCCTTTTGGCATCAGTGTCCTTTTAGCATCAGTGTCCTTTTGGCACTTATCATTGTCCTTTTGGCATTAGTGTCCTTTTAGCATCAGTGTCCTTTTGGCACTTATCATTGTCCTTTTGGCATTAGTGTCCTTTTAGCATCAGTGTCCTTTTGGCACTTATCATTGTCCTTTTGGCATTAGTGTCCTTTTGGCATCAGTGTCCTTTTGGCACTTATAGGTTACAAACATAACCCCAGTTATCATTGGCCTTTTGGCATTAGTGTCCTTTTGGCATCAGTGTCCTTTTGGCATCAATGTCCTTTTGGCATCAGTGTCCTTTTAGCATCAGTGTCCTTTTGGCACTTATCATTGTCCTTTTGGCATTAGTGTCCTTTTAGCATCAGTGTCCTTTTGGCACTTATCATTGTCCTTTTGGCATTAGTGTCCTTTTAGCATCAGTGTCCTTTTGGCTCTTATCATTGTCCTTTTGGCATTAGTGTCCTTTTAGCATCAGTGTCCTTTTGGCACTTATCATTGTCCTTTTGGCATTAGTGTCCTTTTAGCATCAGTGTCCTTTTGGCACTTATCATTGTCCTTTTGGCATTAGTGTCCTTTTAGCATCAGTGTCCTTTTGGCACTTATCATTGTCCTTTTGGCATTAGTGTCCTTTTAGCATCAGTGTCCTTTTGGCACTTATCATTGTCCTTTTGGCATTAGTGTCCTTTTAGCATCAGTGTCCTTTTGGCACTTATCATTGTCCTTTTGGCATTAGTGTCCTTTTGGCATCAGTGTCCTTTTGGCACTTATCATTGTCCTTTTGGCATTAGTGTCCTTTTGGCATCAGTGTCCTTTTGGCATCAATGTCCTTTTGGCATCAGTGTCCTTTTAGCATCAGTGTCCTTTTGGCACTTATCATTGTCCTTTTGGCATTAGTGTCCTTTTAGCATCAGTGTCCTTTTGGCACTTATCATTGTCCTTTTGGCATTAGTGTCCTTTTAGCATCAGTGTCCTTTTGGCACTTATCATTGTCCTTTTGGCATTAGTGTCCTTTTAGCATCAGTGTCCTTTTGGCACTTATCATTGTCCTTTTGGCATTAGTGTCCTTTTAGCATCAGTGTCCTTTTGGCACTTATCATTGTCCTTTTGGCATTAGTGTCCTTTTGGCATCAGTGTCCTTTTGGCATCAATGTCCTTTTGGCATCAGTGTCCTTTTAGCATCAGTGTCCTTTTGGCACTTATCATTGTCCTTTTGGCATTAGTGTCCTTTTAGCATCAGTGTCCTTTTGGCACTTATCATTGTCCTTTTGGCATTAGTGTCCTTTTAGCATCAGTGTCCTTTTGGCACTTATCATTGTCCTTTTGGCATCAGTGTCCTTTTAGCATCAGTGTCCTTTTGGCACTTATCATTGTCCTTTTGGCATTAGTGTCCTTTTAGCATCAGTGTCCTTTTGGCACTTATCATTGTCCTTTTGGCATTAGTGTCCTTTTAGCATCAGTGTCCTTTTGGCACTTATCATTGTCCTTTTGGCATTAGTGTCCTTTTAGCATCAGTGTCCTTTTGGCACTTATCATTGTCCTTTTGGCATTAGTGTCCTTTTAGCATCAGTGTCCTTTTGGCACTTATCATTGTCCTTTTGGCATTAGTGTCCTTTTGGCATCAGTGTCCTTTTGGCATCAATGTCCTTTTGGCATCAGTGTCCTTTTAGCATCAGTGTCCTTTTGGCACTTATCATTGTCCTTTTGGCATTAGTGTCCTTTTAGCATCAGTGTCCTTTTGGCACTTATCATTGTCCTTTTGGCATTAGTGTCCTTTTGGCATCAGTGTCCTTTTGGCATCAATGTCCTTTTGGCATCAGTGTCCTTTTAGCATCAGTGTCCTTTTGGCACTTATCATTGTCCTTTTGGCATTAGTGTCCTTTTAGCATCAGTGTCCTTTTGGCACTTATCATTGTCCTTTTGGCATTAGTGTCCTTTTAGCATCAGTGTCCTTTTGGCACTTATCATTGTCCTTTTGGCATTAGTGTCCTTTTAGCATCAGTGTCCTTTTGGCACTTATCATTGTCCTTTTGGCATTAGTGTCCTTTTAGCATCAGTGTCCTTTTGGCACTTATCATTGTCCTTTTGGCATTAGTGTCCTTTTAGCATCAGTGTCCTATTGGCACTTATCATTGTCCTTTTGGCATTAGTGTCCTTTTAGCATCAGTGTCCTTTTGGCACTTATCATTGTCCTTTTGGCATTAGTGTCCTTTTAGCATCAGTGTCCTTTTGGCACTTATCATAGTCCTTTTGGCATTAGTGTCCTTTTAGCATCAGTGTCCTTTTGGCATCAATGTCCTTTTGGCATCAGTGTCCTTTTAGCATCAGTGTCCTTTTGGCACTTATCATTGTCCTTTTGGCATTAGTGTCCTTTTAGCATCAGTGTCCTTTTGGCACTTATCATTGTCCTTTTGGCATTAGTGTCCTTTTAGCATCAGTGTCCTTTTGGCACTTATCATTGTCCTTTTGGCATTAGTGTCCTTTTGGCATCAGTGTCCTTTTGGCACTTATCATTGTCCTTTTGGCATTAGTGTCCTTTTGGCATCAGTGTCCTTTTGGCACTTATCATTGTCCTTTTGGCATTAGTGTCCTTTTGGCATCAGTGTCCTTTTGGCACTTATCATTGTCCTTTTGGCATTAGTGTCCTTTTGGCATCAGTGTCCTTTTGGCACTTATCATTGTCCTTTTGGCATTAGTGTCCTTTTGGCATCAGTGTCCTTTTGGCACTTATCATTGTCCTTTTGGCATTAGTGTCCTTTTGGCATCAGTGTCCTTTTGGCATCAATGTCCTTTTGGCATCAGTGTCCTTTTAGCATCAGTGTCCTTTTGGCACTTATCATTGTCCTTTTGGCATTAGTGTCCTTTTAGCATCAGTGTCTTTTTGGCACTTATCATTGTCCTTTTGGCATTAGTGTCCTTTTAGCATCAGTGTCCTTTTGGCACTTATCATTGTCCTTTTGGCATTAGTGTCCTTTTAGCATCAGTGTCCTTTTGGCACTTATCATTGTCCTTTTGGCATTAGTGTCCTTTTAGCATCAGTGTCCTTTTGGCACTTATCATTGTCCTTTTGGCATTAGTGTCCTTTTGGCATCAGTGTCCTTTTGGCATCAATGTCCTTTTGGCATCAGTGTCCTTTTAGCATCAGTGTCCTTTTGGCACTTATCATTGTCCTTTTGGCATTAGTGTCCTTTTAGCATCAGTGTCCTTTTGGCACTTATCATTGTCCTTTTGGCATTAGTGTCCTTTTAGCATCAGTGTCCTTTTGGCACTTATCATTGTCCTTTTGGCATCAGTGTCCTTTTAGCATCAGTGTCCTTTTGGCACTTATCATTGTCCTTTTGGCATTAGTGTCCTTTTAGCATCAGTGTCCTTTTGGCACTTATCATAGTCCTTTTGGCATTAGTGTCCTTTTAGCATCAGTGTCCTTTTGGCATCAATGTCCTTTTGGCATCAGTGTCCTTTTAGCATCAGTGTCCTTTTGGCACTTATCATTGTCCTTTTGGCATTAGTGTCCTTTTAGCATCAGTGTCCTTTTGGCACTTATCATTGTCCTTTTGGCATCAGTGTCCTTTTAGCATCAGGGTTAGGGTTAGGGTTAGGGTTAGGGTTAGGGTTAGGGTTAGGGTTAGGGTTAGGGTTAGGGTTAGGGTTAGGGTTAGGGTTAGGGTTAGGGTTAGGGGTTAGGGTTAGGGTTAGGGTTAGGGTTAGGGTTAGGGTTAGGGTTAGGGGTTAGGGTTAGGGTTAGGGTTAGGGTTAGGGTTAGGGTTAGGGTTAGGGTTAGGGTTAGGGTAAGGGTTAGGGTTAGGGTTAGGGTTAGGGTTAGGGTTAGGGTTAGGGTTAGGGTTAGGGTAGGGTAGGGTTAGGGTTAGGGTTAGGGTTAGGGTTAGGGTTAGGGTTAGGGTTAGGGTTAGGGTTAGGGTTAGGGTTAGGGTTAGGGTCAGGGTTTGCTTCTGTGAAATACGTAATTCATAGGATGAATTACGTACTTTTCACTATTTATCCCGTACACATTCATTATGCTGCGGGTGTTCTGCAATGCGAACAGCCTGCTTTCCTATGCTTTTTGTACTTTTGCCATTAACTTTCTATCAATTACAAATTTCATAGGATCATATATTTTATGTCTTTATAGGGGTCTTCCTAAACACTAGGTGGGGTAAATGAGCAGAAAAACATGGTCTTCCCTGCCACAGGGTTGCGTAGTTGAGCATACTTTACGATTGTCGTGAGAGATCAGAACTATTAACTCCTCTGAGCCATGCTCGTGTGTGTGTGTGTGTGTGTGTGTGTGTGTGTGTGTGTGTGTGTGTGTGTGTGTGTGTGTGTGTGTGTGTGTGTGTGTGTGTGTGTGTGTGTGTGTTAGTGTGTGTGCGCGTTCCAGAGGGAAAGAGAGAGAGAGAGAGACACAGAGAGAGAGAGAGAGAGAGAGAAAGAGACAGAGACAGATAGAGAGAGAGAGACAGAGAGATCTTTTTTGTCTCTTCCAGAGAGGGACATTAACAGTAGTCATTGTGTATTACATTGCCTCAAGCTCCATTAGTTTAACATGGCAACCCTGAGAAAGAGAAAGAAACAAGATGTAAGCAACAAGACTGAGGAGCTAGAACTGGTGTTGGAACAGTTGAGATGCAAAGTGCTCCAGTTCAGGTCAAAGTGAGTTTAACTTTCACATGAACTCAGTTTGACCTGATCTCAGTTTTGTCAGAATACTGCTTCAACTTCCACATAAAACACATTCAGAGAGAAAACATACTGCTTCCAGACTGAGAGAAAACAGAAAACTCCCAAACACTTGCTGCCTCATTTGAAGCACACTTTGGTTTACCTTGTCTCTCTTCACAGTGGTTTCAACCTAACACCGTAACTGTCACAGGCTTTGCACATTTTAACACATACATCCATGAGGCGTTCAAAGTCTGGACTGTAATTTGTGATGTTTTGCTGAATTAGAGACAAGCAAACCAAAGTGTTGTGAAGAGCACTAAACTTTAGTTTACTCTGCACAACACTTTGGTTTACTCTGAAGAGAGACAGAGAAAAAACACACAACACTTTCACAACACTTTGGTTTACTCTGAACAGAGACAGAGTTGTGTGTTGTGTTCAACAACAACTTGTTGGTTTCAACCTATCACCGATTGAGTTCAGGTCGAACTGAGTTCATGTGGAAGTTGAAGCAGTATTCTGACAAAACTGAGATCAGGTCAAACTGAGTTCATGTGGAAGTTAAACTCTGTTTGACCTGAACTGGAAAACTCACAGTTGAAGCACACCTTGGTAGTGCTGATTGAAGTTGCAGAAGTTGGATTTGGAGGCCTTCAAAGTCTGGACTGTAATTTGTGATGTTTTACTGTATGTGAACACCAAGGTGTGCTGCAACTGAGGCAACAACTTGTTGCCTCAGTTCCACTTTGGTTTACTGTGAAGAGAGACAAGCAAACCAAAGTGTTGTGAAGAGCACTAAACTTTAGTTTACTCTGCACAACACTTTGGTTTACTCTGAAGAGAGACAGAGAAAAAACACACAACACTTTCACAACACTTTGGTTTACTCTGAAGAGAGACAGAGTTGTGTGTTGTGTTCAACAACAACTTGTTGGTTTCAACCTATCACCGTAACTGTCACAGGCTTTGCAAATTTTATCATATACATCCATGAGGCCTTCAAAGTCTGGACTGTAATTTGTGATGTTTTACTGTATGTGAACACCAAGGTGTGCTGCAACTGAGGCAACAACTTGTTGCCTCAGTTCCACTTTGGTTTACTGTGAAGAGAGACAAGCAAACCAAAGTGTTGTGAAGAGCACTAAACTTTAGTTTACTCTGCACAACACTTTGGTTTACTCTGAAGAGAGACAGAGAAAAAACACACAACACTTTCACAACACTTTGGTTTACTCTGAAGAGAGACAGAGTTGTGTGTTGTGTTCAACAACAACTTGTTGGTTTCAACCTATCACCGTAACTGTCACAGGCTTTGCAAATTTTATCACATACATCCATGAGGCCTTCAAAGTCTGGACTGTAATTTGTGATGTTTTACTGTATGTGAACACCAAGGTGTGCTGCAACTCAGTTGGTTTGCTGCAACTCTGCAACTCAGATGTGTGCTGCCAGTTGAAGCACACTTTGGTTTACTGTGAAGAGAGACAAGGTAAACCAAAGTGTGCTTCAAATGATGGAAGCAGTATGTTTTCTCTCTGAATGTGTTTTCAGGTCAAATTGAGTTCATGTGGAAGTTGAAGCAGTATTCTGACAAAACTGAGATCAGGTCAAACTGAGTTCATGTGGAAGTTAAACTCTGTTTGACCTGAACTGGAAAACTCACAGTTGAAGCACACCTTGGTAGTGCTGATTGAAGTTGCAGAAGTTGGATTTGGAGGCCTTCAAAGTCTGGACTGTAATTTGTGATGTTTTACTGTATGTGAACACCAAGGTGTGCTGCAACTGAGGCAACAACTTGTTGCCTCAGTTCCACTTTGGTTTACTGTGAAGAGAGACAAGCAAACCAAAGTGTTGTGAAGAGCACTAAACTTTAGTTTACTCTGCACGACACTTTGGTTTACTCTGAAGAGAGACAGAGAAAAAACACACAACACTTTCACAACACTTTGGTTTACTCTGAAGAGAGACAGAGTTGTGTGTTGTGTTCAACAACAACTTGTTGGTTTCAACCTATCACCGTAACTGTCACAGGCTTTGCAAATTTTATCACATACATCCATGAGGCCTTCAAAGTCTGGACTGTAATTTGTGATGTTTTGCTGTATTGAACACCAAGGTGTGCTGCAACTCAGTTGGTTTGCTGCAACTCTGCAACTCAGATGTGTGCTGCCAGTTGAAGCACACTTTGGTTTACTGTGAAGAGAGACAAGGTAAACCAAAGTGTGCTTCAAATGATGGAAGCAGTATGTTTTCTCTCTGAATGTGTTTTCAGGTCAAATTGAGTTCATGTGGAAGTTGAAGCAGTATTCTGACAAAACTGAGATCAGGTCAAACTGAGTTCATGTGGAAGTTAAACTCTGTTTGACCTGAACTGGAAAACTCACAGTTGAAGCACACCTTGGTAGTGCTGATTGAAGTTGCAGAAGTTGGATTTGGAGGCCTTCAAAGTCTGGACTGTAATTTGTGATGTTTTACTGTATGTGAACACCAAGGTGTGCTGCAACTGAGGCAACAACTTGTTGCCTCAGTTCCACTTTGGTTTACTGTGAAGAGAGACAAGCAAACCAAAGTGTTGTGAAGAGCACTAAACTTTAGTTTACTCTGCACAACACTTTGGTTTACTCTGAAGAGAGACAGAGAAAAAACACACAACACTTTCACAACACTTTGGTTTACTCTGAAGAGAGACAGAGTTGTGTGTTGTGTTCAACAACAACTTGTTGGTTTCAACCTATCACCGTAACTGTCACAGGCTTTGCAAATTTTATCACATACATCCATGAGGCCTTCAAAGTCTGGACTGTAATTTGTGATGTTTTACTGTATGTGAACACCAAGGTGTGCTGCAACTGAGGCAACAACTTGTTGCCTCAGTTCCACTTTGGTTTACTGTGAAGAGAGACAAGCAAACCAAAGTGTTGTGAAGAGCACTAAACTTTAGTTTACTCTGCACGACACTTTGGTTTACTCTGAAGAGAGACAGAGAAAAAACACACAACACTTTCACAACACTTTGGTTTACTCTGAAGAGAGACAGAGTTGTGTGTTGTGTTCAACAACAACTTGTTGGTTTCAACCTATCACCGTAACTGTCACAGGCTTTGCAAATTTTATCACATACATCCATGAGGCCTTCAAAGTCTGGACTGTAATTTGTGATGTTTTGCTGTATTGAACACCAAGGTGTGCTGCAACTCAGTTGGTTTGCTGCAACTCTGCAACTCAGATGTGTGCTGCCAGTTGAAGCACACTTTGGTTTACTGTGAAGAGAGACAAGGTAAACCAAAGTGTGCTTCAAATGATGGAAGCAGTATGTTTTCTCTCTGAATGTGTTTTCAGGTCAAATTGAGTTCATGTGGAAGTTGAAGCAGTATTCTGACAAAACTGAGATCAGGTCAAACTGAGTTCATGTGGAAGTTAAACTCTGTTTGACCTGGACTGGAAAACTCACAGTTGAAGCACACCTTGGTAGTGCTGATTGAAGTTGCAGAAGTTGGATTTGGAGGCCTTCAAAGTCTGGACTGTAATTTGTGATGTTTTACTGTATGTGAACATCAAGGTGTGCTGCAACTGAGGCAACAACTTGTTGCCTCAGTTCCACTTTGGTTTACTGTGAAGAGAGACAAGCAAACCAAAGTGTTGTGAAGAGCACTAAACTTTAGTTTACTCTGCACGACACTTTGGTTTACTCTGAAGAGAGACAGAGAAAAAACACACAACACTTTCACAACACTTTGGTTTACTCTGAAGAGAGACAGAGTTGTGTGTTGTGTTCAACAACAACTTGTTGGTTTCAACCTATCACCGTAACTGTCACAGGCTTTGCAAATTTTATCACATACATCCATGAGGCCTTCAAAGTCTGGACTGTAATTTGTGATGTTTTGCTGTATTGAACACCAAGGTGTGCTGCAACTCAGTTGGTTTGCTGCAACTCTGCAACTCAGATGTGTGCTGCCAGTTGAAGCACACTTTGGTTTACTGTGAAGAGAGACAAGGTAAACCAAAGTGTGCTTCAAATGATGGAAGCAGTATGTTTTCTCTCCGAATGTGTTTTCAGGTCAAATTGAGTTCATGTGGAAGTTGAAGCAGTATTCTGACAAAACTGAGATCAGGTCAAACTGAGTTCATGTGGAAGTTAAACTCTGTTTGACCTGAACTGGAAAACTCACAGTTGAAGCACACCTTGGTAGTGCTGATTGAAGTTGCAGAAGTTGGATTTGGAGGCCTTCAAAGTCTGGACTGTAATTTGTGATGTTTTACTGTATGTGAACACCAAGGTGTGCTGCAACTGAGGCAACAACTTGTTGCCTCAGTTCCACTTTGGTTTACTGTGAAGAGAGACAAGCAAACCAAAGTGTTGGGAAGAGCACTAAACTTTAGTTTACTCTGCACAACACTTTGGTTTACTCTGAAGAGAGACAGAGAAAAAACACACAACACTTTCACAACACTTTGGTTTACTCTGAAGAGAGACAGCGTTGTGTGTTGTGTTCAACAACAACTTGTTGGTTTCAACCTATCACCGTAACTGTCACAGGCTTTGCAAATTTTATCACATACATCCATGAGGCCTTCAAAGTCTGGACTGTAATTTGTGATGTTTTACTGTATGTGAACACCAAGGTGTGCTGCAACTGAGGCAACAACTTGTTGCCTCAGTTCCACTTTGGTTTACTGTGAAGAGAGACAAGCAAACCAAAGTGTTGTGAAGAGCACTAAACTTTAGTTTACTCTACACAACACTTTGGTTTACTCTGAAGCTCTACCGAGAAAAAACACACAACACTTTCACAACACTTTGGTTTACTCCGAAGAGAGACAGCGTTGTGTGTTGTGTTCAACAACAACTTGTTGGTTTCAACCTAACACCGTAACTGTCACAGGCTTTGCAAATTTTGCAGAGGTTTTGGTAGTGCTGATTGAAGTTGCAGAAGTTGGATTTGCAACTGAAACCCCAACGGTATCACATACATCCATGATGCCTTCAAAGTCTGGACTGTATGTTGTGATGTTTTACTGTATTGAACACCAAGGTGTGTTTCAACTGAGGCAACTCAATTAGCATATTAGCATCTTAGCTTAGCATGTTAGCATTAATTAGCATAATGTTGTAATTACCCCTAGTGGTAGGTTTTGGTACTGGAAAGTGCCCTGTGACGTCAGAGAATAAAATGGCGGATGCTAACTTTATTAGCATGTTAGCATAAATTAGCATAATGTTGTAATTACCCCTAGTGGTAGGTTTTGGTACTGGAAAGTGCCCTGTGACGTCAGAGAACAAAATGGCGGATGCTAACTTTATTAGCATCTTAGCTTAGCATGTTAGCATTAATTAGCATAATGTTGTAATTACCCCTAGTGGTATGTTTTGGTACTGGAAAGTGCCCTGTGACGTCAGAGAACAAAATGGCGGATGCTAACTTTATTAGCATGTTAGCTTAGCATGTTAGCATAAATTAGCATAATGTTGTAATTACCCCTAGTGGTAGGTTTTGGTACTGGAAAGTGCCCTGTGAAGTCAGAAAACAAAATGGCGGATGCTAACTTTATTAGCATGCTAAGCTAATATGCTAATAGCGTTATCATCCGCCATTTTGTTATCCGACGTCACAGGGCACCAAAACCTACCACTTGGGGAAATTTTACCATTATGCTAATTCATGCTAACATGCTAAGCTAAGATGCTAACTGTGTTAGCATCCACCATTTTGTTTTCTGGCTTCACAGGGCACTTTCCAGTACCTAAATCTATCACTAGGGGAAATAATAACATTATGCTAATTAATGCTAACTTGCTAAGCTAATATGCTAATATGCTAATAGTGTTAGCATGACATCACAGGGCACTTTGACTGTCACCTGTCAAACCAAAGTGTTGTGAAAGTGTTGTGTGTTTTCTCTCTGTCTCTCTTCAGAGTAAACCAAAGTGTTGTGAAGAGCACTAAACTTTAGTTTACTCTGCACAACACTTTGGTTTACTCTGAAGAGAGACAGAGAAAAAACACACAACACTTTCACAACACTTTGGTTTACTCTGAAGAGAGACAGAGTTGTGTGTTGTGTTCAACAACAACTTGTTGGTTTCAACCTATCACCGTAACTGTCACAGGCTTTGCAAATTTTATCACATACATCCATGAGGCCTTCAAAGTCTGGACTGTAAGTTGTGATGTTTTACTGTATGTGAACACCAAGGTGTGCTGCAACTCAGTTGGTTTGCTGCAACTCTGCAACTCAGATGTGTGCTGCCAGTTGAAGCACACTTTGGTTTACTGTGAAGAGAGACAAGGTAAACCAAAGTGTGCTTCAAATGATGGAAGCAGTATGTTTTCTCTCTGAATGTGTTTTCAGGTCAAATTGAGTTCATGTGGAAGTTGAAGCAGTATTCTGACAAAACTGAGATCAGGTCAAACTGAGTTCATGTGGAAGTTAAACTCTGTTTGACCTGAACTGGAAAACTCACAGTTGAAGCACACCTTGGTAGTGCTGATTGAAGTTGCAGAAGTTGGATTTGGAGGCCTTCAAAGTCTGGACTGTAATTTGTGATGTTTTACTGTATGTGAACACCAAGGTGTGCTGCAACTGAGGCAACAACTTGTTGCCTCAGTTCCACTTTGGTTTACTGTGAAGAGAGACAAGCAAACCAAAGTGTTGTGAAGAGCACTAAACTTTAGATTACTCTGCACAACACTTTGGTTTACTCTGAAGAGAGACAGAGAAAAAACACACAACACTTTCACAACACTTTGGTTTACTCTGAAGAGAGACAGAGTTGTGTGTTGTGTTCAACAACAACTTGTTGGTTTCAACCTATCACCGTAACTGTCACAGGCTTTGCAAATTTTATCACATACATCCATGAGGCCTTCAAAGTCTGGACTGTAATTTGTGATGTTTTACTGTATGTGAACACCAAGGTGTGCTGCAACTGAGGCAACAACTTGTTGCCTCAGTTCCACTTTGGTTTACTGTGAAGAGAGACAAGCAAACCAAAGTGTTGTGAAGAGCACTAAACTTTAGTTTACTCTGCACGACACTTTGGTTTACTCTGAAGAGAGACAGAGAAAAAACACACAACACTTTCACAACACTTTGGTTTACTCTGAAGAGAGACAGAGTTGTGTGTTGTGTTCAACAACAACTTGTTGGTTTCAACCTATCACCGTAACTGTCACAGGCTTTGCAAATTTTATCACATACATCCATGAGGCCTTCAAAGTCTGGACTGTAATTTGTGATGTTTTACTGTATGTGAACACCAAGGTGTGCTGCAACTCAGTTGGTTTGCTGCAACTCTGCAACTCAGATGTGTGCTGCCAGTTGAAGCACACTTTGGTTTACTGTGAAGAGAGACAAGGTAAACCAAAGTGTGCTTCAAATGATGGAAGCAGTATGTTTTCTCTCTGAATGTGTTTTCAGGTCAAATTGAGTTCATGTGGAAGTTGAAGCAGTATTCTGACAAAACTGAGATCAGGTCAAACTGAGTTCATGTGGAAGTTAAACTCTGTTTGACCTGAACTGGAAAACTCACAGTTGAAGCACACCTTGGTAGTGCTGATTGAAGTTGCAGAAGTTGGATTTGGAGGCCTTCAAAGTCTGGACTGTAATTTGTGATGTTTTACTGTATGTGAACACCAAGGTGTGCTGCAACTGAGGCAACAACTTGTTGCCTCAGTTCCACTTTGGTTTACTGTGAAGAGAGACAAGCAAACCAAAGTGTTGTGAAGAGCACTAAACTTTAGTTTACTCTGCACAACACTTTGGTTTACTCTGAAGAGAGACAGAGAAAAAACACACAACACTTTCACAACACTTTGGTTTACTCTGAAGAGAGACAGAGTTGTGTGTTGTGTTCAACAACAACTTGTTGGTTTCAACCTATCACCGTAACTGTCACAGGCTTTGCAAATTTTATCACATACATCCATGAGGCCTTCAAAGTCTGGACTGTAATTTGTGATGTTTTACTGTATGTGAACACCAAGGTGTGCTGCAACTGAGGCAACAACTTGTTGCCTCAGTTCCACTTTGGTTTACTGTGAAGAGAGACAAGCAAACCAAAGTGTTGTGAAGAGCACTAAACTTTAGTTTACTCTGCACAACACTTTGGTTTACTCTGAAGAGAGACAGAGAAAAAACACACAACACTTTCACAACACTTTGGTTTACTCTGAAGAGAGACAGAGTTGTGTGTTGTGTTCAACAACAACTTGTTGGTTTCAACCTATCACCGTAACTGTCACAGGCTTTGCAAATTTTATCACATACATCCATGAGGCCTTCAAAGTCTGGACTGTAATTTGTGATGTTTTGCTGTATGTGAACACCAAGGTGTGCTGCAACTGAGGCAACAACTTGTTGCCTCAGTTCCACTTTGGTTTACTGTGAAGAGAGACAAGCAAACCAAAGTGTTGTGAAGAGCACTAAACTTTAGTTTAGTGATGTTTTGCTGTATTGAACACCAAGGTGTGCTGCAACTCAGTTGGTTTGCTGCAACTCTGCAACTCAGATGTGTGCTGCCAGTTGAAGCACACTTTGGTTTACTGTGAAGAGAGACAAGGTAAACCAAAGTGTTGTGAAGAGCACTAAACTTTAGTTTACTCTACACAACACTTTGGTTTACTCTGAAGCTCTACAGAGAAAAAACACACAACACTTTCACAACACTTTGGTTTACTCTGAAGAGAGACAGCGTTGTGTGTTGTGTTCAACAACAACTTGTTGGTTTCAACCTATCACCGTAACTGTCACAGGCTTTGCAAATTTTATCACATACATCCATGAGGCCTTCAAAGTCTGGACTGTAATTTGTGATGTTTTGCTGTATTGAACACCAAGGTGTGCTGCAACTCAGTTGGTTTGCTGCAACTCTGCAACTCAGATGTGTGCTGCCAGTTGAAGCACACTTTGGTTTACTGTGAAGAGAGACAAGGTAAACCAAAGTGTGCTTCAAATGATGGAAGCAGTATGTTTTCTCTCCGAATGTGTTTTCAGGTCAAATTGAGTTCATGTGGAAGTTGAAGCAGTATTCTGACAAAACTGAGATCAGGTCAAACTGAGTTCATGTGGAAGTTAAACTCTGTTTGACCTGAACTGGAAAACTCACAGTTGAAGCACACCTTGGTAGTGCTGATTGAAGTTGCAGAAGTTGGATTTGGAGGCCTTCAAAGTCTGGACTGTAATTTGTGATGTTTTACTGTATGTGAACACCAAGGTGTGCTGCAACTGAGGCAACAACTTGTTGCCTCAGTTCCACTTTGGTTTACTGTGAAGAGAGACAAGCAAACCAAAGTGTTGGGAAGAGCACTAAACTTTAGTTTACTCTGCACAACACTTTGGTTTACTCTGAAGAGAGACAGAGAAAAAACACACAACACTTTCACAACACTTTGGTTTACTCTGAAGAGAGACAGCGTTGTGTGTTGTGTTCAACAACAACTTGTTGGTTTCAACCTATCACCGTAACTGTCACAGGCTTTGCAAATTTTATCACATACATCCATGAGGCCTTCAAAGTCTGGACTGTAATTTGTGATGTTTTACTGTATGTGAACACCAAGGTGTGCTGCAACTGAGGCAACAACTTGTTGCCTCAGTTCCACTTTGGTTTACTGTGAAGAGAGACAAGCAAACCAAAGTGTTGTGAAGAGCACTAAACTTTAGTTTAGTGATGTTTTGCTGTATTGAACACCAAGGTGTGCTGCAACTCAGTTGGTTTGCTGCAACTCTGCAACTCAGATGTGTGCTGCCAGTTGAAGCACACTTTGGTTTACTGTGAAGAGAGACAAGGTAAACCAAAGTGTTGTGAAGAGCACTAAACTTTAGTTTACTCTACACAACACTTTGGTTTACTCTGAAGCTCTACAGAGAAAAAACACACAACACTTTCACAACACTTTGGTTTACTCTGAAGAGAGACAGCGTTGTGTGTTGTGTTCAACAACAACTTGTTGGTTTCAACCTATCACCGTAACTGTCACAGGCTTTGCAAATTTTATCACATACATCCATGAGGCCTTCAAAGTCTGGACTGTAATTTGTGATGTTTTGCTGTATTGAACACCAAGGTGTGCTGCAACTCAGTTGGTTTGCTGCAACTCTGCAACTCAGATGTGTGCTGCCAGTTGAAGCACACTTTGGTTTACTGTGAAGAGAGACAAGGTAAACCAAAGTGTGCTTCAAATGATGGAAGCAGTATGTTTTCTCTCCGAATGTGTTTTCAGGTCAAATTGAGTTCATGTGGAAGTTGAAGCAGTATTCTGACAAAACTGAGATCAGGTCAAACTGAGTTCATGTGGAAGTTAAACTCTGTTTGACCTGAACTGGAAAACTCACAGTTGAAGCACACCTTGGTAGTGCTGATTGAAGTTGCAGAAGTTGGATTTGGAGGCCTTCAAAGTCTGGACTGTAATTTGTGATGTTTTACTGTATGTGAACACCAAGGTGTGCTGCAACTGAGGCAACAACTTGTTGCCTCAGTTCCACTTTGGTTTACTGTGAAGAGAGACAAGCAAACCAAAGTGTTGGGAAGAGCACTAAACTTTAGTTTACTCTGCACAACACTTTGGTTTACTCTGAAGAGAGACAGAGAAAAAACACACAACACTTTCACAACACTTTGGTTTACTCTGAAGAGAGACAGCGTTGTGTGTTGTGTTCAACAACAACTTGTTGGTTTCAACCTATCACCGTAACTGTCACAGGCTTTGCAAATTTTATCACATACATCCATGAGGCCTTCAAAGTCTGGACTGTAATTTGTGATGTTTTACTGTATGTGAACACCAAGGTGTGCTGCAACTGAGGCAACAACTTGTTGCCTCAGTTCCACTTTGGTTTACTGTGAAGAGAGACAAGCAAACCAAAGTGTTGTGAAGAGCACTAAACTTTAGTTTACTCTGCACGACACTTTGGTTTACTCTGAAGAGAGACAGAGAAAAAACACACAACACTTTCACAACACTTTGGTTTACTCTGAAGAGAGACAGAGTTGTGTGTTGTGTTCAACAACAACTTGTTGGTTTCAACCTATCACCGTAACTGTCACAGGCTTTGCAAATTTTATCACATACATCCATGAGGCCTTCAAAGTCTGGACTGTAATTTGTGATGTTTTACTGTATGTGAACACCAAGGTGTGCTGCAACTCAGTTGGTTTGCTGCAACTCTGCAACTCAGATGTGTGCTGCCAGTTGAAGCACACTTTGGTTTACTGTGAAGAGAGACAAGGTAAACCAAAGTGTGCTTCAAATGATGGAAGCAGTATGTTTTCTCTCTGAATGTGTTTTCAGGTCAAATTGAGTTCATGTGGAAGTTGAAGCAGTATTCTGACAAAACTGAGATCAGGTCAAACTGAGTTCATGTGGAAGTTAAACTCTGTTTGACCTGAACTGGAAAACTCACAGTTGAAGCACACCTTGGTAGTGCTGATTGAAGTTGCAGAAGTTGGATTTGGAGGCCTTCAAAGTCTGGACTGTAATTTGTGATGTTTTACTGTATGTGAACACCAAGGTGTGCTGCAACTGAGGCAACAACTTGTTGCCTCAGTTCCACTTTGGTTTACTGTGAAGAGAGACAAGCAAACCAAAGTGTTGTGAAGAGCACTAAACTTTAGTTTACTCTGCACAACACTTTGGTTTACTCTGAAGAGAGACAGAGAAAAAACACACAACACTTTCACAACACTTTGGTTTACTCTGAAGAGAGACAGAGTTGTGTGTTGTGTTCAACAACAACTTGTTGGTTTCAACCTATCACCGTAACTGTCACAGGCTTTGCAAATTTTATCACATACATCCATGAGGCCTTCAAAGTCTGGAAAGTAATTTGTGATGTTTTACTGTATGTGAACACCAAGGTGTGCTGCAACTGAGGCAACAACTTGTTACCTCAGTTCCACTTTGGTTTACTGTGAAGAGAGACAAGCAAACCAAAGTGTTGTGAAGAGCACTAAACTTTAGTTTACTCTGCACAACACTTTGGTTTACTCTGAAGAGAGACAGAGAAAAAACACACAACATTTTCACAACACTTTGGTTTACTCTGAAGAGAGACAGCGTTGTGTGTTGTGTTCAACAACAACTTGTTGGTTTCAACCTGTCACAGGCTTTGCAAATTTTATCACATACATCCATGAGGCCTTCAAAGTCTGGACTGTAATTTGTGATGTTTTGCTGTATTGAACACCAAGGTGTGCTGCAACTCAGTTGGTTTGCTGCAACTCTGCAACTCAGATGTGTGCTGCCAGTTGAAGCACAGTTTGGTTTACTGTGAAGAGAGACAAGGTAAACCAAAGTGTGCTTCAAATGAGGCAACAAGTGTTTGGGAGTTTTCTGTTTCCTCTCTGTCTGGAAGCAGTATGTTTTCTCTCTGAATGTGTTTTCAGGTCAAATTGAGTTCAGGTCAAACTGAGTTCATGTGGAAGTTGAAGCAGTATTCTGACAAAACTGAGATCAGGTCAAACTGAGTTCATGTGGAAGTTAAACTCTGTTTGACCTGAACTGGAAAACTCACAGTTGAGGCACACCTTGAAGCAGTATGTTTTCTCTCTGAATGTGTTTTCAGGTCAAATTGAGTTCAGGTCAAACTGAGTTCAGGTCAAACTGAGTTCATGTGGAAGTTGAAGCAGTATTCTGACAAAACTGAGATCAGGTCAAACTGAGTTCAAGTGAAAGTTAAACTCACTTTGACCTGAACTGGAAAACTCAGTTGAAGCACACCTTGGTAGTGCTGATTGAAGTTGCAGAAGTTGGATTTGCAACTAAAACCCCAACGGTATCACATACATCCATGAGGCTTTCAAAGTCTGGACTGTAATTTGTGATGTTTTACTGTATTGAACAGTTGAATGTAAAGGTGTTTTGCCAAAGTCATGAACTCAGTTTAACCTATACATTGAAAACATACAACACTTTGGTTTAGTCTGAAGAAAGACAGAAAGAAAACACACAATCTCTCTGTCTTCTCTCAGTGTTGATATCAAATGTTTGTACTTGTGAGAACTCCTTTTAAGAACAGGATTACAAATGTTTGCTCATAATAAAATTGTTTTATTTATCTATTCATTGTTCTTGTCATTCTTAGGTGATTTTCTCCCCCCTTGTATACATGTTTGGCTGAAATATACTGGATGAACACTCATTTGTTTACAACACTTTGGTTTACTGTGAAGAGAGACAAGTTAACCCAAGTGTGCTTTCAAATGAGGCAACAAGTGTTTGGAGTTTTCTGTTTTCTCTCTGTCTGGAAGCAGTATGTTTTCTCTCTGAATATGTCGATCTCTAAATGTGTCTTCAGGTCAAATGGAGTTCAGGACAAACTGAGTTTATTTGGAGTTTGGTGAGGAATGAAAGTTCTGGAAACTCCAAACACTTGTTGCCTCAGTTGAAGCACACAATAATCATCGCAATACAACTTTAAAAAAAAAGTTAACCCATTTTACGATTACTTTGGCTATTTTTCATGGCTTTGTTCATTTCTGCTTCTGTGGAACATAGATTATATGTGATGCAACACTTCTCAAACAAAACATGTCTCATGTATACTGGACATATGGGTGGTAGGAGGCAACGCATAGCACATTAAAACGATGAAAACACAGAAAAGAGGGTCAAACAATGAACCTAAACTTAACAGGATAGCTCATGGCAAGTAAGGCTGAGGTCCTTGATATTCCCTTTGCTGAGCTCCTCCGATTTTTGCAAACAGCTCTGGTACAGTTTCAAGACTAACTCTTTCTCATCATCCGTAATCGCTGCCAGTTGGCTCCACTCCTTGTTCTCATACAGCTGTTTAGCAGTCATCCTCTGTGCAGGGTTGGGTTGGAGCAGGGAAAATACGACAGCCTTCACCACAGGCAGACGCAATACATTCGGCATCAGCTTCTCCCGTGCCTTTAGCGAGCCGCCGTCGCCCGGCATGTCTATCAGCATGCTCACCAATTGGAAGTACGCACGCTCTAGCTGTTTTTTATCTTTTGCACTTTCAAGCACACTATCCCAGAATAATCTCCTCTTCTCCACTGATTCGGCTATTAAGACGCCTAGGCTCCAGTTGTCTATGTCTGTTGAATAGATAGTATTTCCGTGGGCCAGCTCAGGGGCTCTGTATAACAAAGTGCATACCCCACCACTCATCTCTGTTGAGTTGACCCATCTGGAAAAGCCGAAGTCTGCAATCTTGGCCCTCAGGTTGGCATCAACCAACACGTTATTCGCAGTCAAGTCCCTGTGGATAATACCCATCTTATGCACATGCGCAAGACCACATGCCACGTCCTGGGATACCTTGGCAACATAGCTGAGCGGTAACTTGTGTGATATGATCATTCTCTCGAGGGTAACTGGCAAGTATTCCATGGTGAAAGCGTGCGATTTTTCATTTTTTACATTTGGGAGACCTGTGAGTATCAACCCTTCGTGGACGGTTACAATGTTTGGGTGGCTACTCAGCCTACTCAGAATGCGTATCTCCCTGGCAAAGTCCAGGGGGAAAGATTTTGCCTTGTACTGTGTTGTGGCCACCTTCATTGCAAGCTCCTGGCCGCATCGTTCAACCACCTTGAACACCTTCCCAAATGAGCCCTCACCCACAAGCTTGATCTCTTTGTAATCAAGGGGTATGATTACCCAATGATTGGACTCCATGGTGCAGACCTTGCTGATAAACCTTAAGGAATGGCTTTATATCCTTCTTTAGCATCCCCTTTGTCCTTTTCCTTCAAAACGGGGCGGATCCTTAGTGTGCATTGCCCAGAAGAATTGTCTGAGGTGATGAAAGAGTAATCAGAAAAGAGAGACTACATAGTATTTCATCTCTGTTTATTTCACAGCAAAAGACACAACCTCTATCAACACTGCCTCAGCCATGCAGAAACAGCAGTAGGTTTATGTGCAGCAGTTCGACCAGAGCCACCAGCTGCATATAGGCACAACCTAGAGCATTCAGGTCCTGCCTTACATTTAGTACAAAGCGGTTCTCTAGGCTGCCCACGCTGCAACCCAGATCGTCCTTGGTCGCTCGCGAGTACCTTTGCCCCGTGACACATTGTAGCCTTACATACTCCTCGATGGTTCTCTGGTAGTCAGCATCGCAGCAGCGCGTGAGCTGCATCTCGCCTTGGTCAGACTGGGTCAAACGAACACTCAGGAGAGGGTTGAGCGCTCCGCATACAGTGATGACTGACTCCGTGCCGCCGGTGAATTTGCACATTACAGGCTCCGCACCTGCATTGGGCAGCTGCTCTAATATGTGCATAGCACACAATGAGTAGATGTTCATAAAAGCATACGACTCGGCTTGTGAGATCAAAGTCAGCGCCTTGGCTCTCACCAGGTTCTGCAGGTCAAGCAGCTTTTCCCTGAGCTTGCTGTACAGTTGCTCATACTCTGTGATCAACAACCCAGGTTTGGTAACCTTGTCGGGCATCATTTCTCTGTGCTCTCCATATGTCCTGGGCCTCTTGGGTGGCTGTTGGACACACCCTGCTCCATCACGACCCCACTCGGGTAGAGTTCCATAACAGGCCAGAATGGCAGAGGCCACAAAGAATCGGCCAGGTGTCCTGCTATCTACCTGCCCGGGCCCACACCTTTGCATAAGGGACTATGTCACCTTCTTAGGTTACCTTGCAGATGAGATAGTTGTGGCGACTGCTGAACACGGTGTCCCACTTCAGGGTTCCGTACTAACTTCGAGGTGTTTAATAGATTGCCTGGCTGACTACAGGTTGCTGGTTGCAGGCTGCTCTCTGTGGTCCCCTCGTCGTTCGGCATACACAGAATTTAACACGCAGCTGCATGGGGGCTTCTCATACCTGCGAACCTCGGGTCCGGTGTTGTTGGAATTCCTGGAGAAGCTGGTGCCAATCTATTGTCGCCTCTGCTTCCTCACAGTGAGGCACGAAGAGGCCAAGGAGAACGCACAGGCACTGGCCGCAGACCTGCGTGTTAATCACACTAACGGGGCAGCATCATTCAAGATCAGAACACTCGAATACCTGGCAACCAACCTATCAACAACAGTACCCGCAGAGTGGGGGTATCTCTCGCGCTCACCTGATGTTTCGCCCTCTTGTAAGATTGGTGCAGAATTGTTGTGGAGCCATTTGACTCTGCTGTATGCTGGACACCGGAAGCTACTGTTATTCAACTTGGGAGAATTATTTTCCAGAACCCAACCCTCACTTCAGCTTTGCCCCTGGGAGCTCAAGAATGCGTTGTTTCTCCATGGTCACGAACACAAGCCAAACTTGCCGCACAAGGTTCGAGAGAACCCCGCCACGTCCGCTCGCAAGTGTCCCATCCTGGCATGTGGACCCAAAGGCCCACGCGCAAAAGCCAAGAGCGCAAGGCTGTACGAGTCGCGGACCTCACGGCTGTGCTGGCTCACGGGCCTTTGGTGCATGGATGCGGACGTGCACCGACGTGCCTTTCGTTGGCTCTACACACCGGAGCCCTACTCAGCGTTTATCCCATCTGAGGGAAAAGTGGAAAAGCCCTAACGCAATGCTAAGGTACACAGGCAGCTGTGTGGTGCCCCTAGCTGGTGATGTCTTGCTACACGTGCTGCAGGTAAACACTGTGGGAAATCAACAGTTTCACTCAGTGGTATTCTCCAAATCCCTACGCAAATATGCAGAGGTGCAGTCCAATACCACCAAGACACTAAAGAAATCCAGGCTCAGCTTTGTTTCGCACAAGAAGAGGCTATGCTCACGCCATGGCCACAGGAACACCTACATAGAGTTCACGACCAACGTGAGCCGAAGCGCTAACTTCACATCCAATGCAAAAGAGCCACTCCAACCATATTTCAGGAGCACCTTTGAGACCATTTCGCTAGCACAGGGACGGGCTGTCACCTCAGCGAGACCGTTCACTGTCAGCAATGAGAATATCACGTGCTATATCTACGGCGTAGCCAACCCTGCTGCAGTGGTGCTGAAAATGAAGATGAACAATGTGGATTTTCACGAGCCTTTCTTCTTCTCCTCAGTCAATGTGTGCGGGAGCGAGAGTCACCAGCTTTTCACATCCATGGCCATCAACTCGCAGAAGGTGAAGAACGCAGAAGTGGAACTTCCCAACGCACTGAACAAGGTGGCCCGCATGGTTGAAATCCACGTGCACCTCAACAGGCTCTGCTGCCAGCTGGCTCAGGAACGACGCGGGATGCTCACCTCGAAGGAGAAGCTGTGTATAGTTTACCTTAACGAGACATGGTTTGCAGGGATCGTTGACCGCAGCTCGCCCAGGTACTGGCACCAGTACAGCAGTCATATACACAGGGAATTCGAAAAATACAAGAGCCCAATGTCGTTTCACCAGGACAAGGTGCTGATGAACTACCACGCGAAGAACCCTGAGTTTGTGCACCTTACCCGCTGGCTGCTTAAGAACCCCAGCGAGCAACACCACAAGATGATAATAGACCATGAGGCATACTTAAGGGCCGAGAGCAAGCTCCATGCCAGGGCGGAACTCATTGTAACCGTTTGGAAGCATGTCGCTCAACACAACGCAAGAGCACCAGAGGGATTCCCCCCCGTCTCATCTATACGTTTCGAAGATCTCGGATATAGTGAACAAGCATTACGAGAGTCTATTGGTGGATACGGGTCTCTCCTCGACTAAAGTTAAGGCTCAAGTCAACAGGCGCGATCGCAGTAAGGAAATCAGGGATCTGGTGACGAGCAAAGAGAAGAGGCTGCGAAAGCTCGAGGATGGCATCAAGGACCTAGAGAGCGTGAACTTTGCGGGGGGTTCTCACAGAGCTGAACAGGCATCCACCTCAGAGTTTGATGGTGATTGGAAGTTCCTCTACCTGGAGACCGGGCGCCCATTTGGCTACATGCGCTTGGAGGCTATGGATGTTGAGGGTAACTCGGGTACTTTCGGTCTCCCGAGTAACGTACTTGCTGAGGCGAGTTTGAAACAGCACAAACGCGGTTGCGAAGATAACCCACAAGGAGGAGTATACAGCGAAATCAAATGCCCTGCCTGCGGAAACAATTTTCACCTGTACAAATTTTGGTTTCACGCGCTTGAGGAGATCTGCCGCAACAATGTTCGAGTGCACGCTTACATGAGGGATGACAGGTGGGTTGTTCCGAGCTCCTCTGGATGGACCATTCCTATTTACCATGTCCAGTTGTTCGATCGCACACAGGAGCTGGCCAACTGTTTGAGCTTGCTCAATATTGATGCCAACCTGGATACGGACCAAAGTTTCTGTGACCTTTTGGACAGAAGATGCTTAATGCTTAGCAGTTTAACTGGAGAGTAACTATGGATGAGTCGATTGTCGAGGGATACCTTGGGAAACGTTCAATAAAATTCGATATATTTGCTGGAGTGCATATCGAAAACGGGGATCCCCAGTTTGTGAGCTATGCCACCTCGCCGCAGCACAAGAGATGCTTCGCTAACAAGATGGAGCACATGCAGCGTGTCAACCAGTTCTTGAATGCCTTGTTGAATGTAAGGCAAACTTACGAAATATTGCTATACGTGCCAAAGCCATTTCAGAACACCACAGTGTGGATCAGAGTCTCACTAGATAATATTGACTCCCTCAGCCTGGAGATCCTGTGGAGTCTACCAGGACGCGGGAGTTTAGACCCTAAGGGTTTCCTCAACCTCATGTTTGATAATGTCTTGCCCACCCAGGTGACAATCAACAGCGAACGACTGCTCAGTCTCTGCTCGACCAAAGAAAACCTGATTAGCCGCTATGCTGCACTTGCCGCAGAAGTGTTGCGCTGTCATTCACCTACCAAAGCTAACCCAAAAACCAACACAGGTATTGCGATTTCCTGCAGGGTGAAAAAAAGAACCAGATCACTCAGGGAAGGTCGTAACGTAAACACCTTTACTCAATCTTCAGAAAAGACAAAGCACATCTTGCCTGGGACTTGTAGGGGTATCAACAATGTTGAAACTTTGAACAGGAGGAAGAGGCAGAACTGGACCCGTTCCAGGCGTCTCCTGCACACTTCTGGCTCTATGAAAAGGTATGCTTCTGATGACCTCACACTTGGTACAGAGAGCCCCGTGACCCCTCCAGCAGATGGATCAGATCATGAGCAAGTGGGTCACTCCTTAACCGTTAATGACTCCCCTGCTGTGGATAAACACAAGGATCCTGATACCCATTCCGTGGCAATGCACGATCACTCTCTGAAGCCTCCTTCCGTGCACGAGGAACACAATCCCTTGGATCTGACTCCGAAATCCATGTGTTTGCTGATGTGACCTCCATTTTCTCTTTATCATCCCTTTCCCGTGGGCTGTGCTTTACGTCTGACATGCTGAGACCCAGTTTGTGAGATAGGAGCAGGGCGTAGGCTGACTGAGTCAGGTTTTCTCGCACCAGCATGATCTCGTTTACAGGCAGAGAGCCATCTGGCCTTCTGCCCACAAGGTTGTCTGCAAACGTGCGTCCTGAGATGTTGAGCAGTTCCACAAAGAAAGTGTGGAATGTGTGGCTTGGTGAGCCAGAGTCAAACTCCCGGCCCTGGTTCCTGCTGGTGTACTGGATTGCGTTGTGTCTCCTTTCGAACTGACTTAAGCCAGACAGTGTGCTGCGCCAAAAGTTGGTCCACATGTTAAGGATCTCCTCGATCTGTGATATGTTCGCAGCCGAAGGATAGTGACACAGCAGTCTGACTTCAGGGCCAAGGTCCTTGACCGGATCATCTACAGAGTCCATGGCATCTTCATTCATAGCCTTCATCTGCTTCACAACCGCTTCTGCAGCGGAGATCAGCCTTATGTCCTTGTTTGGGTTGCATTGAACTTTGAGCTCAAGCAGTGCCCTCTCGGGGTCTGTGGACAGAGTCCTCAGGAATTGGTCGGTCACGATTTTGTCTTTGCTGTCTTCGACCAAAGAAATGAGCATTGTGCTCAGTTTTTGTGTGAGACATGCAGACCTATGTGTCGAGGTGTCAGCACCTGGCCGTAATAACACATTGTTCAGAACCTCTGGTGGAATACTAAACAAATCTGAACTTCTGTCATTGATCAGCATTTCTGTCACCCTATCAATGGGACGCCTGGGAGAGGGGCCTCCTGTGCCATCTTCATTCATAGAGACCACCACTTCAGCGAACCTGCCTACAGCTGAGGAATGCAAGGATGGACCAGATGATGTGTACATGCGCCGGTTGGAGGACATGCGTAACCCCTTGACAGTCTCCTCAAATAGCGTGGACCAGCCCTTGACTGTGGCATAAGCCCTGCTGGCCAAGGTGCACACAGGAGCACAGGATGTGTCTGTCCTCAGCACCGAAATGTGCTCATACACTATACCCTGGACTGAGGCCGTCACCATGTCCGTCACTGGATCGTAGAATGCCAGGCAGCCCGAAGGCCTGCACTCAGGCACCACAGGGCAACGGCCATGCTCCAGCGTTTTGACCACCTCCCACAGATCTACAACGGATATCTTAATTTCACTTTCGCGCTTCCCGGCCATTAAAATATCACCAATCCATTCGCTGATCAGCTTGCACACAACATTGGTGAGATTGCTGGGCACAATGTTTTCCATCAACGCTTTTAGCCGATCTGGTACCTCACTGATGTCCACATTGAGGAGCAGCTCAAGCACCTTTCTATGTGCCTCCTGTTCCTGCATGGCTTCTAAAGCCGCCTCCCTAGGACCCATGGCAGATAAGTGCTTGCTTCTTACGCTTGAGCTCAGGCATCTCCCGGTAGCTCGGACAACATTTGTGTTAGCTGTCCTGCCAAACAAGCCCAAACGCAGCTCCCTGAGCTCCCTCCAGGGCACAAACAAGCAGGGAACGAAGCCCTCGAGCACAGTCCAGCGCACAAGGTTTCTCAGCGTGTCCTTGATGTGATTACCCACATGCGTGAACGGGTACTGATTGAGCAGAAATTGCACAAGCGTAGATGCACTTTCGCAGTTGCCGCCCAACACGTGGTACAGCAACAGTTGCACTGAAAGGTGTGGGTTGAACGAATTGACAATCTCCTCGATGACAATGTTCAGCTGTTGGTCCTCACCCACCAGGAGCTGTGCCTCAGTGTTTCTGTACAGTGCACTATGCAGAGGAATCAGTTCATGTTGCTTCTCACCACGCTGTCCCACTGACCAGCTAAGGTTTCCTCCTAAGCGCTCTGGGTTCCGGTTGGCTAGAGCTATCGCAGACAGTTTCTTCTCTTCCTTATCCATGGACTCGTTTTCTCTTGTACCTTTTTTCTCTAGCTGTGTCCCTCTGTTTTGTTTGTTCATTTTTCTATTGATTTGTGTTTGTTTGTTTTGTACCATGTAAGATTGTGAGTGAACCTTCAATAAAAACGTTGTTTTTTTAAGCACAAAAACTCTGAGCCTGTTGTGTTCTATTGTATTTTGTTCAGCGGGCCGGGCTGGTTAGTAATACTAACATGCTTCTGGACTGGCTTTATTGTGTTTAATCGCCTTGTGAGTCGCTAACATGCCGTTTTTCATAGCCAGACTCATATTCTGCCTGTGCAGCCCAGGAAGCTACCTGGAGGATGAGCTGGCTGAGGACAGTGAGGATGATGAGGACGGCGAACGGGACATCCTCGGCAGAGCCGATAAGAAACGAAAACAGAGGGAGGTAGAAAATGTGCACCGAGCTGTGGCGAGGATCACAAACTCAGTTATGTTTTCCCAGCGGGCGAGTGAGCACCCCAGAGACCAAACATTACTAATGAAAGCAGAGAGAGCCGAGGAAGCAATGACCAGGTCTTTGGCGGAAATCAGGCACAGAGTGCTGGGTTTTTTACCCATACAGCGCATGAGAAGCAGCACGCGAAGCAGCACGCGAAGCAGCACGAGAAGCAAGTCAAAGTGACAAATTGCACAAGTCAGGTCATCTAAATACCCCCAGATAGGACGTGGGCACTCTGTCCGCGTAAAGAGCGTGAAGATGAGCACAAATGTATTGGATAACTCCTCGTTTTCCCTTGTTCCCAGCGCCTATCTGCGATATACGGAACAGGGTGCCCCGGGATTTCTTGACTGGCAGCCAGCGGCTTTAGCCAACGCATTGGTAGAACACATATTCGGGCCAGGGGCAGTGAACTCGAGCATCAACACACAGACTTTGATCAAGTTTGCAGTGTCAGAGATAGGAAGGGTGTTATTCAGAGATAATGAAGAGCTGTCAAAGCTGCTTGCTGGCTTTGTATACAACATGATGGTGCCTATGCAACATGTTCCCAAATCTAGTGAGTTTGTGAAAAAGTTCACAGTGACTGACCAGCGAGAGGCCCAGGAGGGTGCTTATGACTCAGTGGGAAACAGCGTTCAGACCAGAGAATACAAGCAGGTGTACAGGATGATAAACCGTTTCCATTCTCTGAAATTTGGTAATTTGCTGAAAATGATCAGCCGCACTGAGGCACAGCTCCTTATCAATCAAGAATTCCAAAACGCCAGCAATTCCTGGCGGCTAGCAAAGGTTGTAAACGTGCTGAAATACTGCTCACAGCAGCCCACGCTGGTCGATATGACACTGCGCCGCATCAAGCACCCGACCCCAGCTGATCGACTCTACTGGGCGCTCCTATTCACAGAGATCTTGTGTGGAATCATCAACATATCCCCGGATGCCGCCCAAAACGTGTTCGAGGACGTACGCAGAATCCTCAACAGCGAGAAGGACGAGGTGCTGATCATGGGCCAGAGCATGTACCGGGCAATTTCCAATTGCAAGCTGAAAGAGATAACCGTCAATCCTGATACTTTTTACTATGACCTGACAGCGGAGGCACTGACTCCTGATCGCACCTGTGAGTACGTGATGAAGTGCTCAGAAGGCCCATCATCAGGCACAGAAGGAGCAGCCGACGTGCCCTTCATTAAGTCCTCGGAACAACAGCAGAAAGGGGAAAAAATGAATGTGCCAGTCATGACATTACGCGGTGGAAAGTCGTCCGAAGTGCCCATAATACGCGTTGGCACACTCCAGTTGGAGCACAACACTGAGGAAGACACTTCACTTGAGAACAAATGCTTTTCGAACCCTCAGGGGCACAAGTGGGATTACTGCACAGTTGGTTGCCTTGCTCCTGTTGTGACTATGATCAGGCCCAGCCAGATCCTGGGCACAAGCGGTGGTGAGGGTGAGTTGACTTTTCAAGATGTCATGAAGCGTTCCCCAAACGTGTCCCACATCATCCAGTATGATGGCAAGGTGGTCAGAGTAAAACTTAAAGAAATCCATAAGCAAGCAAACCCATCCATGCTGTTTGGTCCAAAACGTATAGAGGATCTCCAGAAATATATCCTAAGCACGTTCCAAGGTCGGCCCTTGGTGCCAGTGAACAAGCTGTCTCTGCTGGGTCATGCGGACAACTGGTTGGCCAAGACGGAGAACCCTGCCTGTGTGCTTGAGTTCTGCCCACGGTACATGGTGATTCCACAGACAGAAACAGACAATGCCAGTAAGGAAAACCTAGAGCCTTCACACTGGACAGTAAGGCCCCGTGTAGCACTGTTCAATTCCTCGTTGATGAACAGTGTCTCAGGCGAGCTTGTTCAAATCGGAAGCGAGCTTCTTGGCCTGCTGGGCAAAGAGCAGGGAAAATGCCTGGAGGACTACTTCCAGTTCATCCAGCAGGGCTTGAACAACTCCAATGGTGCCAAAGAGATAATGGAAATCAGGAAAAAAGCTTACAGTAAAGACACAGAACGCAAATCATATAAAGAAACAGATCCGTTGATAATGCCTGGTTTTTGTAAGCTGACAGCCATCATGAGCGACCCAATATCAGCTGTTTTCACTGCACAACATTTCAGAGATATGAAACAAGCAACACCAGAAAGTGCTGCGATGTTGACTACATTCGATGGCTTCCAACACTGTATCCTGAACATATTCCAGAGAGTGGTTGGCAACAGACGCACAAACACTGTGGTGGCTTCATTGCCTCTGTTCTGTGATCCCCCAGAAGTCAATGAGAGGTGCGAAATCGGAACAGGAAGCTACCCATATTGGTTCACCCAGGATGACATCGACTACTGCAATCTAATGTACTGGATCATCCTGCCTGTTCTTGGTGCAGACGTCTACTCTACAAAAAAAACAGACAGTAATAAACCATTCAAGCTGAATTTCGGAAAAGAAGAAACAGACCTTAACGCAGAGCTGGGCCTGCGGGGAAATGGAAATCTCACCGTTGGCAGACTGGAGGGTTGTGATTATGTATTCGCCACAGTGCAACCCAAGGGTTATGTCTGCTGTTCTCATGTTTTCGAGCCCACCGCGGGAGAACCGGAGCAGGTCGGACACCTGGGCCTAAGCTCCACGTCAGTAATCACCTACGCTTGGGCGTTCAGAGTGAATATGCTTCGAAATCTACCACAAGTTTTGCCCAAAGTGTTGTTGGCTATGCATTACACTACGCTGCTTACACAACGCGTGATAGTGGAACACTTTGATCAGGAATACTACTCTGGTTACTCGTACCTGCTCTTCCGTGGTGTGCGCTTCACAGGAGTGGGAGCAACGCTCATAGGACAGAAGTCAGTGAACTTCACCGTGGGGACCAAAATTATGTGCGCACCGACCGACCACAACACCCACGTGCAGACCACGTATACACAGTCTTGCGAGACAGTGGTGATGCCTGAGGGGCTAGAGTCACCCGGGATCCATGTGCCCAACATGTACATGAAGGACATAGTTGGTGGTGATGTGTCTCTCTCAGAATCCGACCCCTATTCGATGGTGGTGGCAGACACTTACAACAGCTTCAGCCCAGAGTCGGACGGGTCAGCAGGTTACCGCAGACCTTTCATCTTCATCTGCGGCCGCTCCAAAGACCTGAACGGGGATTTGGAGCCAGATCCCCTGGCCGGACCTGGGGGTGGACGTTTTTATTGCTGCATGCCTACACTACTCAAACCCTTCAGCTCGGTGTACTGTTTCTACCAGCGACAAAAGCAACAAAAGCGCAAGCCAATGCAAACCTTAAAGCTATTCTGCGAAGTGCGTCCCGTGTGCGACGTCGATAACCAGCTCGACGAGGCATTTTGCGGTGACCCTTTCCAAGACGCAGTGAAACGTGCTGGGAACAATTTGGGGTTGAACACTCTTCTAACCCCCGAGCTCGGCGTGGCTTTCTGTGCTACTTATGGTATCGGCAACTTCTCAGACAAGGCACTTAAGCAGCAGGATGTACAGCGAACTATCGCCAGCGAACTATCGCCAAGAATAAGTGGCACAGGTTTGTTCCTGTACTCAAATGCAGATGTTGCAAAGAACATCACAGGAATGCTGCTGTCCAGGATTATCAACTTTAACACGCACCAGCGCTACATCGTAAACTGACATGCAAGAGTGGCTGTGGCAAGGTGCCGGAGAGAAGATATGCCGTGGCCTGGCCAAGCTCGCTTTCCTTGTCATATTCAGCGGCACAAACTTTTTTGCATCACTCTACATTCACCACCGCCCCCGTGAGTCCATGCTGTGCAATGAGGAAAGGAAGAACTCCACTCTTGACATCGCGCTCCACACGATCTCCAAGTGCAAGGCTGATCTCGAGAGACGCTGCAATTACTACCGTGAGCTGAGGACACAAGCCATAGGCCAGTCTTTTTCGAAATCGGAAATCATTATTTACGACAAGGTTATCGAGTCGACGATCAGAGAAATCAGCAATTTGGACAACGTCCTCAGTATGCTGGACAGTGGCATTAGACCTGACGAACTGACTGCAGCTGTGGAGATTGCAGTGAGGCGCGCTGCTGAAAACCTCAACACCTCTGCTTACATTGATAAGCAGTCCCTAACTCTAGCCTTAACCAGGGACGTAAACATGATGAGAGTGCCAGTCAGCCCAAGCACTGTGGAAGATGCACTCCAGGATTACACAGACAGTAATGTGAGACAAGTTTCCCAAGGTAATATCACTGGGCTTGTGTAATCCCATGAGGATCCCTGTGAGAGTAAAATAAATATGTACAAAAAAAAGTACCTTTGAAGTAAAAATCTGTTTTGTGTTTTATATGTTAAGCAAACATAAATAAAAAATAAATTGAAGTAAAACAAAAAAAAACTTTGTCCATGATTATCTTTTTCCTCAAAACAAGACAATGGATGGCACTCTCGAAGTATATCAAACTCCATGTTATGCTACATGTTATGATCAATTGGTCTTAGCACAATATTGGAAGAGAGGTGTTGGCAAGACAATACCTTGGGAGCCACAGCAATGCTGCTTTCACACAGTGATAACAAGTAAGGCATGTGTAGACATGTTCTTGTTTTTATTTTTATTTCAAATAGCAAAACATAAATCAGTATTGAATTATTTATTTTTTATCCAGGCAGCAAAACAGTTTTCCCACAGCTTATCAGCATGAGGGTAATGTAGAACTTCATCTAGTTATGCATGTTTAAACTATGTTCAATAAAAAAAACTCTTTCATTCATCGTAATCCTTCTCGTCCATTCTCCGCCTCTCCAGCACCATCTCGGGTCTCTTCCAAGGCATTGGAATCTTGGCCTCCTTGCATCTGCTGCTCACCTCCCTCGCGGCCCCCCTTGATCAGTAAAGCTCTCGGCAGACTCCCCTTGCCGTACTCTGCCGCTGCATCACGTCCTCTCCTCAAATGTAGGGCCTCTTCCACCATCTCCATCGGAGAGGCAAGACTAGAGGTGTGCAATTTCCGCTGTACAATGACAGTGTCCTCTCGTTCGTAGAACAGAATGTAGGCTGACTTTTGCCGATTGCGACAGACTGACTTACCCGTTGTTTGATACACTTTGTGATCATCATAGATGAGCCAGCGGTCTGTCTCAGGACGATACAGCCCGTCACAGGTGAAATGGCCTTCACAAACATTGGGTCCAAAATGGTTGACTACACTCGCCAGAGTGTACATTGCTCTATGGTCATTGTCTGATGCACTGACTAGCAGCTTCCTGGACAGGTGCACCTCAGTATCTTTTGTTTCATTCCAATTGGAACGATTAAGGTGGAGAACCAAGATATTAGGCAGGTTTACAAATAACCACTGCTGGGCGGATCTCAGATGTCCGCACTCACACGTGCATTCCAGATCTGTCTCCTTTAGGTATTCGTCGAGACATCTTTCCACGGATAATCCAGGTATCACAGTCAAGGACAGGTTGGTGAATTCCTGCTGTGTAAAGGACAGCCTGCAACATCCTTCACAGGTCCGGGTGTTGCACATCAAAAAGCTCAGGTGAGCCTTAACAGGACAGGTGTACGTCTGTGTTGCTGCCTTCAGACTGGGGTACTGAGACCTAAGCTGTTCCAGCACACAGATTAGGAACTCATGGGCGTCCTTTTGCTCGTTGTCACGAAATATCTCATACTCTTTGCCCTGTGAGATCCTCCACTTGAAGATGTCCAAGATTTTTTTTTTAAAGTCCACATCACTGGAGAAACGTGACAGGTCAACAGTCACCAAAAGAAACAGTATTTCAGCCTCAGGGACTATACTTAAAACAGTACAACAGTATGTTTTAAGTTGAAGGTGAAGCTCATCCCTGAATGTTTTCAAAGTCAGTAGGCTCTGCAGGATAGAGTTCATATAGCACGTTTGCCCCACGTTGTAAAACCCAAGGTCGGAAAGCTTTTCTGTTTCACAGAGCTGGGGGATGGCTGAGACTGAGTGCTGAATGTTTGAAAAACACACTGTTACACCTGCTGGAGTGAAGTCCTTGAGTTGAAAATATGGTGTTACACCTGCTAGTGTCCCTATATTTGAATCTTCCTGTTCCCCCACTCCGTTGCCATGTGAGCTGACACGTTCTGTAAGCTTGTCATTTTTATCCACAAACTTCTGGACTACTGCATTCCGTTGAGCAATTGTTGTCTTTGTTGCAGTAACTTTCGACAAATCCGTTGGTTGCTGAACAGGACATTGTTCAAGTGATGTTTGCACCCTTTGCTTAGAGGTCTGAATTTGCAGACTGCTCCTCCCGTACCCGAAACGCCAGCGTCTCTCCATCCTATACATCTCTACTCTACTACATCTACTCATACTACATCTACTCATTGGTGAAGTGCACCTTCAGTAACGGGTCTCCATTGTAAATGCATTGCTGATTCTTCTGTGCATGTTATCCTGGATTGTCTTCTAGAGCCTTGTGGTATCTTATACTGATGACTGAGATGATGAGGATGATGATGATGATGATGATGATGATGATGATGATGATGATGATGATGATCTTATAGTGGGGGAAGGTGTTGCACATTGAAAGAGTTGAAGTCTTACACAGTCTGTTAGGCTTGCATTACCACATCTACAACCATCATTCATCTGCATTCATACCCATTCATGGAGAAGCTGAAGGAACAACTCTCTACCAATGCATTCAAAGTTCTTCATATTTATATATGTGTGTGTCACAGTGTGTAGATAGGAGATAGACAACTCTCAAATGAACTCACAAACTCATGAACTCAGTTTGACCTGAACATTTGTAGTTCAATGTCAGAGTGGCCGGTGTTCTAAAGGACATCAAAGCTTACAAGGTTAATTAAGAAAACCACACTAAGGGTTAGAGCAAATCTTGTTTATTTTTCATTTGGTGTTAATAACTTCCATTATCACATCAAACAGTGAATTACAGCATTACACTGATACACTCATACACTCATACACGTTTTCTGAACGCCACTCTTGTCCAGTTCGCTCGTGTCCAGTTTGCTTTCTGTTCTGCCAGCAGAAAAATCCCAGTAAGGATGAGAGTAATAATGCGACCAACATAACATTAACAGCAACCAATCCAGCTTGTACAAAGTCTGTGACAGTCGTAGTTCCATGATCTCTGTTCTTTTGACCAGCTTCCGGGAATAGTGGTTGTTCCTCAAGAGTGTAGTTGATGTGTTGTAGGTGGCCGTGTGCTTCAAGAGTGTAGTTGATGTGTGGTAGGTGACCACTTGTAGTTCCATTCTCTCCGTTTTTTAGACCACTCTCCGAGATGAAGAGCAGTGTGACAATACAGTTGCATGTTGGCAAAAGCCACTCTAAGCCAGTGTTCTCATCAATTGAACCAGAGGCAGGAACGTAACACCTGTACTCTTCTTTGTCTGACAACTGAACACTGGACAGCTTCATTGACAGGTTACCTTGAGACAGATCCTCAGCAGAGAGGGCTGTCACAATTCTCGGGTGTAGACTCAACATTTGAGCAATATGAAAAAATGGTACTACACGATGTTTGTACAATGGATTCAGAAGATCTGTAACCAAACTTCCATCATGCTGGACATACACATATTCTGGCTCAAAGTCAGGTCTGGTCCACTCTACTGTTGTATTGTCAGCATCAAAAGGTGTGTCAATTTGACAAGGAAGTGTTACATTATCTCCTACTGTTACCAGCATTGTATGAGAGGACTCCATCACCTTGTGTTCTCCTATTGCATGTGTGATGCTGCTCCATAGCATCAGGACATTATGGAAATAAACCCAAGTGTACATAATTTCAATTAACCAGAGTTGTTACTCAAAAAGAAAAACTTCTCAAGTGGCACACTGACCAAAATGTAACAGGCTTCTTTTCAGCACCAAGTGGGGCCCTTTGCATTTGCAGTAGTTTTTGTTGGTTAAGCTCTATACTTCCTTTGGAATCAAAGACCAGCTCAAAGATCTTGCAGAAAAAGCTAATAAGGCAGGGATCTATATATAACGCGTGCCAACATGTCTTCACCATGGGGGGCGTGGCATAGTAGCTGCAGATATACTTGTGGGAGGCAATGTTAAGTCAACCTGTTTGTCCGCCGCTACCAAATGACACTTTTTGATGCCCCCTTCAGGATTCTTGACATGCACTATAACAAAATGAAACAATAATTACTAACAATCTTTATCCTTGCCTGTCCACAGAGAGATCCAAGGCCACAATGGGAGAAACAGGTTTTCATCCATCGAAACTGACTTGTTTTACCACAGTCATCGGAAAGCTCCAGTCACAGGAGTTTCTGCAGGTTAGGGAAAAGATCAAGGATCATGCCTCAATCGCCTGTACCTATGTGGTTGTAGACAATATCACCTCAGACAGCCTTTTTGCTGAAAATTTGAACACAGAGTTTGTTCGAATGAAAAACAGCAAAATTGAGAGTTTGAACAAACATGAGCCACTTGAGCGTCTCAGAATTATCCGAGACTACGAAATATTCAACATGCTGACTCAAGGGGAAGATGTATTTGAGGATGGGATAGAGGTGTACAAGAAGCTGTTCTCAGAATACAAGGTTTATTTGACTTTGGAAATGTGTGAGTTGGCTTCTTATTTGTTGACATTTGCGGTTTTTGCAGCGTTCCGCAAAAGGTCAGACCAGCTGGTGTACTTCAACTTCGGGATAGACATGAGCTCCCTGAGCCAGGAATCCCTCTTGGAAATGAAGCATGGCAGTGGATTCAAGGTTGCCATGAAAATTGAACCATGTCAGCAGGCTGCCAAAGGGCACACCAACAGCATGCCCTCACCCTTCGTCAGACCAAGGGATCTGCTCTCAAGGAACCCTAACTTGGCCCTGGCCAGATGTAGGTTCACAACAGACCTCATGTACATGGCCGGAGGAGGTATGGACACAGGCGGGGTGCGGGACGTTTTACACGTGAGCAAGCTGCAGCTGAGCATGATCGAGCGATACCGTTTTGACCCAGTTTCCCATTTTGATTTCACACCGGGTCTCTATGCACTCCCATCAGTTGAATCAGTAGCAATTGCAGCATTGGGATGTGTTAAGGGAGAAGATGTTTGGGGGGGGGAATTTTTGGTTTCTCATGATACGCAGACCGAGATGAACATTTCTTGCCAGCCTGTCAGTTACAAGACACTAGCGCAGAAGTTCACAGAATCCGTTGGTCTCCACCCACTGGAGCAATTGATGGAGACAGTATTCAGGCAGGGTAATTTTCAAAACCTCAGAAACACCCAGCACGTGAGAGTTGGGTCAGTGACACTTTCCGGAACTCATAACGGGCTAAAAAGATTCATCCTGTGGAGAATCCTGGATCCAGCCTCTGTCCGGCTGTTGCACAAGAATGAAAATTCATTCAAGTAGGTGCAAAAAACACAACAAATTTGTTCAGCCTTCTGGTATATCATGATAGTGATGATGGTGATGATGGTGATGATGATGATGATGATGATGATGGGGTCTGCATATATATACTGAACTGAAATGTTACAAAAGTCTGTCATTCTCCCTTATCACCCTCAATATGGAAGCACTGCCAACTGATGTGGTGAAATTTTATTTAGGAGTTATGATGAGAAAGATGTACATGAACACCCACTTTAAGTTTAGACTACAATTTGCAATTCATGCCGACATCATCACAGGATTCACAGGATACACACATAGATACGACAACAAAGAGCAAAAAGATGTTTTTGAAACAATCAAGAGTGAGCCCAGTTTTCTCCAAAGATGCTCTAAACTTGAATCTAAGGTGGAAGCCAGCTGCAAAGAATTTATCACTGTACTGCGCAGAAGTCTATTGAACTCTGGTGTGTTTGGCTCTGAAAACCACACCTACCCCTGGATTCGCACAACGGAAAACACACGGGTGACATTCTCAGTTGAGTTTAGAAGCATTAGAGAGACAAACAAGTGGATCGGGTACGGCTCTGACCTTGAGGCAACCAAACACATAAGAAGGCACTCACTGGCCATGGTTGAAGTGGAACAGGTGTGGGATGATCTAGATTCACTGATGCATTACTGTCTACTGGAATACCTCTACTGCATCTACCAACCGGGAAATGGCTATATCAAGAGATTAGGCCCATTTCATCCTCTTGGCTTGCCTGTTCCATTCGTGCACGTAACACCTAGAAAGAAAACTTGGTTTAAACCTGTCATGGCTGCCTTGATTAAGACCATTGTTATGGAGGGGAGGATGTTACCTGAAGTGACTGTGATGCTATCTTTAAGAGTGAATTTTGTCACAGGACCCAAAGCCCTGAAGATTGCTCACAGCCCTTTCCCCGAGTTGGAACAGATGTTGAGGAACGTAGACACCGTGAGAGATAAAATTGTATCCCTCTTGCAAGAGAGCTGCAATGATTTCTCTTCTGCTGTTCACCAAGATCTCAGTACAAACGGCCTGCCTTTTGCTCAGTCTTGCGATGAGGTGTTTTTCACTTACCTCTGCTGCAACATGAAATTGAAGACAACAACATTACACTTCAACGAGGCCTCAACAGAAAACATCCGAAGGCACTCGATTGGTCGGAGTGAAGAGAAACGAGTTTGGGCTGATATGGAGGATGTCACATATTACTTCCTGACAAAAGCCTTAGGAGATTTTGAGCGCAACAAGGAAGGATCCTTCGATCGTGGAAAAAATGTGTTAACAGTGACAAACAGCAATAGGGAATCAACGTGGACGGATCGAGTGCTTCATGAGTTCACCTTGTAAAATGAATTATGTATAATGATTTATATGATATGTGTATGCGATATATGGAGTGCCCATGGAGTTGCTCTGAAAATTGGGACACTACTTATTGTTACTTCTGTCAAAAATGAAAAGCATGACAAACAGAAACAGCTCTGAAAATGCTTGTTCACAATGTTACACTGCCATACCTATAATTTCTGTACATGTGACAGAGAGTTTATAATAACAATAAAAATAAACAGAATGAAAACGTCATGTGGTTATTTTTGTTGCGGCGGGTCAGAGTGCTGTGTGTGCGGGTGTGCTTCTTGGCTGAGTGTCTGAGAAAAGTGTATTTTTCTGAATTGGGGTACTGGGGCATAAATACTGTCAGAAGTGGGATTCTAACCCATGTCTCCGAGGAGACTGCATCTTGAGTGCAGCGCACTAGACCACTCGGCCATCCTGACATGTGTAAATTTTATTTATTAGTAATGGGTCAGAGTGAGTGTGTGTGCTGGGGGTGGGAGGGGGCTGTTGCACTTATAAAGACTTGAAGTCTTACAGAGTCTGGTATTCTTGCAGTACCACATATACAACCCTCATCCATCTTCATTCATACACAGTCATGGAAAAGCTGACCAGTGCCTTCAAAGGTCTTACAGGCGTTTTAATGAGAGACATGACAAAGGTCCCTGAATTTCTTATGGTATGGGGAGTTAACGTGAATATCTTCACAGGACTCCTGCAAGTGACTCGTGGTGCAGAGCTTGAAAATGTTCTGAGAGATATTGAAACTAGACCTGACGACTTCCCCGAACATGGCAAGCTAGCATCAGCTTTGAAGAATAGCTGCAAAGAATTTGCCTCTGCCTTATGCCGAGATCTGGAAGAAGCCGGCTTGTTTGCAGCTCAATCCTGCGACTGTGACAGAGAGAACGATGTGACATTCTGGAAGACATTGAGTCCTACGGTAGAACGCATGTGTTTTACGTTTGGGAAAGGCGCAACTGAAGATATCCGAAGGTACTCACTGGCCATGGTCCAAGCGGAAAGTGTATGGGCTGATCTAACTTCTCTGATGTATTACACACTGCTTGAATCCTTCAGCCGCATCGATGAGACTGAGTCGGAATCCACCGCCAGGACTGAGACGTACGCCGGTGTGACTCACAAAACGGAGAAGAAAAGTAAAAGCATAGTTCATACTCTTTTCTTGCAACTTGTCCTTCCAGATCAGCTCGAGGCAAAGGAAAAAACCTCTAACTCAATGAGGTTTCTGAAACCTCTCATGGCCTCCTTGGTTAGGAGAATAGTTACAGACGGGAGGAAGTTGCCTAGGTTTATACTGCAGCTACAATTTAATCTGAATTTCCTTCTGAATGGACGAGGACCCACAGAGCTGTATATTAGTTGTACCCCTTTCCCGGAGCTCAAACAGTTTTTGAACAGAGAACTATTGTGGAAAAGCGTTTTTTGGCATGCCATAGATGAGAGCTTGGATGATTTCTCATCTGCTGTGCAACAAGATCTCAAGAGAACCGGATTGGGTTCAGCCAAGTTGAGCGACAAGGTGATTTTTACACTGCGCTGGTCGAACCTGGTTGATAAAACGACAATGATGGCGTTCGGTCAGCATGCCACCGAACACATCCGAAGACAATCATTGTGTCGGAAGGAAGAGATAGTGGTCTGGGCAGCTATTGAGAATTTGCTATACTACATTTTGAGCAAAACCTTCCAAGATGTCGATCGCAGCGAGGAGGCTTCTTTCGAGCGTGGTGAAGCCAACTCAACAAACTCAGCCAGTGGTGTGCCCAATGGAACTGATATTGATATTGTTCAGGAGGACAAGTTGGAGGATTTTTATGTAAATTATACACCTATTAAAAATATATCCTGAACGTCTTCATCTCTAGACCATGGCTAGCAACAGACAAATGCAGACAAGTCAATTACAAATAAAAGTAAAGCATTGCAAAAAACTACAAATGTGAGTTCATGAAAAAAAAAAAAAGAGAACCACCTGACCATGCATATATAACAGTGCTTCCACTGATCTGGCAGACACACTACGGTTGTCTTTATTGCTGTTTCTTCCAATATGTCCCATACTAGCATAGGGAAGTATCTTAAGATGAGCCGCAGGAGGGGAATTGCACTCAAGCTTAGGGGATACAACCCTCAGAAGAAGCAGAGATTGAGAAGATGTAACTTGCAGAGACTGACAAAGAACAGAAGGGCTTTGGACAAGTGGCACAAGCCTTGTCTGGAGATCAACCAGTATGGCAGCAAATGCCAAACCCTGGAGAGTGTACTGGATGCAATACACCCCAACCTCAAGTGGGAGACATCTATTAGTCATCCCGACTTGTCACAAGTAGCACCGGAGTTGCTGTCGCAGGTCGCAGATTACCGACTTAGTATTGTGGCATGGTTTGTTCATTGCCTAGACCTAAAAAACTGGTATCCCCATGATTTATTCAACCTCATCAGCTTTGTGGACAGGAACTACATTTTTCATAAAGCCAATATTGAGTCGTTCCTGAAGGCTCACAGTAAAACTTCAATTTCCGTAATGGTGGCCTCGCTGCTCGCAGAGGTGAAAAAGAAGTGTTGCATTGAGATTGATGCGGACAATGAGACTATAGCTTCTGCTATAATGTGGCCAAACAGGGCATATGATAACAACTTGTCTCAGGAGATCCCTGTGGTGTGTACAGATGATGTCCACAAGATGGAAGCGGCCCTATTGCTCCTGCCTACTGCAATACAGTGTCCAGTACCAGAGAACATTGTCAATCTTGTCTGCTACTACTTGGTTCTCTGGCTGACATGCAATAATGTGGAACATAGCGAGGACAATAACATTGATCTTGTCAGGCTGAGCAAGTTGGCAATTAAAAACGCCTGGTGTTTGCTGTTGACAATGCATCTTGACATTGGTCTCGCCTGCTTGCCTGCATGGAAGTGTGCCATAGTAGCTTCTGAGATTTCTGTTGGCGCTGCCTGCCAGAGAGTTAAGTGGAAAGAATGCAACAAGGGAGTGCTCCGCTTTGCCTTAAGTGAGTTGCTGCACAAGACAAACACAGACTTTGAAGACCTTGCCGAAGTGCAAAATATGTTCCAACGGGGTTGCTTGCTGTGCAAAAACAGCAACTTTATAAATGTTGAAATGCGATGTTGCCTATTGGTAATAACAAGCTTGACATGTCCAAAGTGTGAAGAAAACGCCAGAAATTAAATCCTTTTGATCATTCTGTATGTGATCAGGAGAATAATCGTATGTTTTCATCAAAAAGAATAAAATAAAGATTGTGTTTTTGTTAACCTTTGCAAGCCCTGCTTTCTTCCTTTTACTGGTATATTATCGGGTCATCTGAGCATCTCTGCAGCATAAGCACATATGCATTGAACACTTTATTGGTGTGAGGTATGAGGGTGAAATATAGTATATTATTTTTTAAACAGAGTACAAAACATTTTAAGTGTGCCATAGTCTTTGTGGAGATATTCTTTGCTGTACATTGTTTATTTAACAATTTCATAATGATTGGACAGATAACAGCAAGTGCATGTAAAAAGTCATGTTTTATTACAAGTAGCATCAGACACAGGTTACATTTTCTCAATGTTTGGGATTATCCAAGAACAAAAAACGATCACAGGAGCAAAGCAATGCCTGGTGGTTTATCTTTCGGTCAACCAGTAACTCAGATGGGTTGGTTAGGTTCACCTCTTCTTTTTCTTCTCAGGAAGGCAACTGAAAATCTAACTTTTTACATCAACCCAACTTTTTTGGAGAGGGAATGGTCGGTGACCTGGAGAGTTTGAATCATATTCGAACACGCTCTATGTCCCTTATTCCTTACTGCATCTATGACTGAACGAGCCTTCTCTGTAACCACCTGTTTCAATTCCAGTAACTCGTATTCTGCATAGCAAATAGCTTTCTTTTGCAAAAGCTCATCTAGGACTACTTGAAGAGTGTGAGCTGAAATGCTTTGGACCAACTGGGACCGCGCTTTAAACAGTTTTTGTTCAGCTGAATCAATGAGCTCATCCTGTTCACAGGCAGAGGTGTTATTCTCAAGCAGGTCTTGAAATAATTTGGGGTCAGTGTCACTGAGAACATCTATCATTTGAGAACATGCTGTACATCCCTTGTTCTGTAATGTATCTATTACAAAACGTATCTTGTCATATATTGTTCTGCCAACAACGTGTTCCATGTTCGATGCAAATACAAACTCTGGATAAGATAACACCTTACTCTGCCAAAGTGCATCCAGGACCATGTTGAAAGTGGATGGTGAAATGGTGTAGATCAACTTGCTCCGCAAATTGAACAGCTTCTGTTCACCCTCGCGCTCACAGCCAGAGGTGTTACTCTCAAGACTCTTCAGCATAGGTCTTGTCTCTCCAGGCCAGTATCCCAGTGTTTTTGACAGGAATGGGTCGATGTCACAGAGAGCCTCTATCATTATCAAGCATGCTGTTTTTCCCTTCTTCTTTACTGTATCAATGACAAAACGTGCCATATCTCTAACCCACGGGTTCTCTGCATTGGCAGTCTCGTATTCTCCAGAGTTGATAACATTCTTCTGCAAAAGTGCATCCATGACCGCTTGGAGAGTGGGAGTTGAAATCCTTCTGATAATCTCTCCACGTGAATTGGCCAGTTTTTCTGCAGGTGAATCATTACTCTCCATACTCTTTTTCTAGGTATTGTTTTTCTGGAAAAGTCAGATGAAGCTCAAGTAGAGAGAACAGTAATGTGTGTTTGAGATCACTGGGAGCACTCCTATATAAACCTGTTTTCTCCCAGAGAGAGGCGGACCTATTCAGAGCCATGATGGCAGAACATAGAGAAAAAAATACTGTCAAGTATAAGGGATAAGATAACTTTTATCTTTGTTTTTGTTATTATAGGGAAAATCTTTCATGAATGAATGAATGAATGAGCATTTTGAATGAACAGAGGTTATACAAAAAAAAACAATAACCCCAGTTGTTTTGCATTAATTAAAATGTGTCTTTAATAATGCCACGGATAATTTTGCCTAGGATAATAATACCAAGGATAGTTGAAGTTGTCCCATCTTAAGTCCGGAAAACCGTACCAATGTCCTAATGGAGGCCTCCACTTCTCATGCTTGTAGAGGCAGCTTGGGTAGGGACATAGATTTCCTTTGGAATGGTGCCAACACCTCTGGTTGGCCATGGTGGACTTTTTCTTCTTGATTTGCATTTTTTTTGCTTCCGACCCATCCTCGAGCCACTCATCGGAGGGGATTATGAATGGCGACTTCACCCTGCACATGGGGCAACCCCATCTTGTGGGTTTCTTGAAGGCGAGCGCTTTTCTCCAGGTCACTATGCAGTCGAGGCAGTAACAGTGTCTGCAGTTGGGAAGAATTCCAAACTTACCCCTGACCTGTTCCCAGCATACAGAGCAGGTCATGGGCTTCATGTTCCTTGTTTAGGAGCTGTTGTCCTGCCTGAGTGGTACCTTTTTAAATAGCTCTCTTTGTCTCACATCTGGAATTAAGGCTGAAGGCAGCACACCTTGTTACATGATAGTCACCATGTCTAACCATATTCTTAACATGTGCTTTTCCTTTTATACAGAAGACATAAAAAAAGGCATTTGGGATTGGCTGTGGGTGGGGTAAAGCAAGTACATCCAACTTGGAGAGACGTATGGAAACCTTTAATATTCAGTCTAAAAAAACACACCACTGTGAACATAGGTAAACAAACGCGAAACACTGCATGATATCCAGCAGTTGTCAAACATTTAATTTAGAGTGCTGCTGTATTTGCAGCAACCAAGCATTGCTGTCTTTACATTACTGTCTGCTTTACTTCATGTAGAGCTTACAGGTTTCCCTAATGCCCTTCCAGCTCGGAATCCTGATATTCCTGATCAGATACCAGTCATTTTCAAGTTTTTTGCGAAACCTCCAGTCGCCAGTGCAAGTGATCCTATGAAACCCGGAGTCGCTGGTGCAACTTATCTTATTTTCTCCCACATAGACAACTCGATCACCTCCGTACAATTGATATGCCTCTAGTGCCTCTCTGGCCATGGAGGTATCACAGGGAGGCCATACCATCATTAGAACCGAGCGTTCTGCTTTCCCACCACCAAAATATGCACAGCAAGCATTCGCAGCTGTGGTCTTCTCCACTGCAGTCATTTTCTTCCCCTCTGCCTTGTCCACCGCGTGGATCTCGCACTCATACTCGTGCGCCCTCAATCCCAGCAAAGCGCTCCACAGCCCCGACCCGGCACCCATCTCCACGATCTTCCTTCCTTGTGCAAACTTTAAGATTTCGGTTACTGCGGGCTCGTTGGGTATGCCCCAGGTAATCCGCCTGCAAACCTGCTTTCCACCATTACTCTGCCTATCACAATAATAGCAGCCCTGGAGGTAAGGGAACAGTTTGAGGTAATCGTAGATGCTGTTTGCCTCATTCTGCTTAAGCAGTCGTTGCAGATCTTCGAAAACGAGAATGCTTATTGTATCGAGTTCGTACACTTGTCGAGTACTCATTTTAGTCATGAACCACTTATACACAGCCTTGTTCATCCTTCGGGAAGAAAACAGTTTAGTCAAACTCGGCGGCTGCCATTCATCTTCCAGTTCCTCTGCTCCATCGTCTTCTGAGCTGATGCTTTCAGTAAGCTTGGCCATGGGGTTACCTAACCCCTCATTTGAAATATTCAGCTCTGACATCTTTGCCATCACAGGAACTGGTGATCAGAGAGAGGTTAACAAGCGGATTTACCCAGCTTGCAGTAAAGTTCTTATAAAAAACAATGATCTGGAATTCCCTGCCCCAACACCTGCACCCCCCCCCCCCCCCCCCAGACAGGCCCAAAAGGCTCTACCTCAAACTCACACATCACACACACACAGCCAGAGGCACAGTTACTTCAAAACCTTGGACAGCAGCTGCTGTGACAGTTTTACTTCCCATGGCCCATGGGGTTACCTAACCCTTCATTTGAAATATTCAACTCTGACATCTTTGGCATCACAGGAACTGGTGATCAGAGAGAGGAAGATAAGGTGCAAAAGAGTAAAATCTGCAACATTATCACCGGTGGTGCAGCAAGGAAAAGAGACATTGCAATAAACAATAGTGTGAAGGAAACAAATATTGTAATCGTCACAATGAACAGGTCCTAACTCTATCTTATAAATAAATGATAGTAAACCATCTTTGGTGTTCTGTTTCTTTACATTGGATACATTGTTTTTGATGACTCTGTTCTATTAGCTTTATGAAAACAAAACATGATCTAACATTTAGTCCCAACACCGGTTTGTCAGAAAAACCTCAAACTGTCGAACAAACTCAGTTTGACATGAAGTCACAGGAAAACACACCACCACTCTTGCAGATGTATTTTATTAAGTTCTTTTACTAATTTTACAGGAATGCAATTACAATGCATAAACAGCGACATTTGTTACTTGCAAAAACATACTGTATATGTAGATCAAGCTCATTCTAAGGAGATGAGAATTTTCCAAAGAAAAGTATGGAATCGGTCTTGTTGTGCCTTATGATGAAAAGGAAGGGGTGATCGGCAATGAAGTCTTCTCCCATCCAAGTTGGGCGGTCAGAGAATATCGTAGAAGTTGCAGCAGCGGCCTCTGAGCCCTTCTCATTGACATCAATGCATGCTTGGTGAGCCAGCACATCAACGCAGAGACTATGGTGACCATAGATTCCAGAGAGATCAGCCTTACCGGACTGGAACAAGTCCTTAATGCCCAGTTCTGTGAGAAATGTCTTCATGTCATATGTCTCCTTCAATGCAAATTTTGGCAGGTGCAAGTTGATTTCACATGGTCTTGTCTTTTTGAGCCAATCCTTGAGTTTTGCAGCAGTCAACTCATTCTCCAGCTGTTCCAGCGGGTCTTCCCCGTGGTTGGGTTTATCGGGTAGTAACAAGATCATGCTCATGTCACCCGAGGCATATGGCAACTCCAGCACCTGTAACCTTTGTTCCTTGCAGTGGTGGTAAGGTAGTTTGGTACTTTCAAGATGCATCATGAGTACAGGCACACTCCTATTTGCGGTAATGTGAAATTGCCTCTCCCGGGTGTCGGATTTTTTGAAAGGCAAACGCCAGTTCCCTTTGAAGTACACAAAGTCGAGTACAGCAAGTTTAGTGTGCTCAGTAAATGAACCTTCTGGCACTGCCTGCTGTATCATCTGTTCGGTTTTTGTCGCGACCCACTCGTTCAGTAGCACTCGAGCTGTTTCAGGGGATTCTTTGAAATCGGCTGCCGTGATTTCGGCACCGTGCACATTCCGTATCTGTTGTTCGAAATCGGCTTTGAAATTATAACTCTTCTCCCTGCACAACAGCGTACCGAATTTCAAAGTGCATGAGGGGCCTGAAGATGCCATAATGGCACGTTTTGAGTTGATGTCTTGATCTTGATGGTATGAGAGGACCCTTTCAATCTGCTTAGCAGTATCGCCCTTCGCTCCCAAAAATATCATGTACATGGCGGACCTTACGCTGATGGGGGAGAAGAAGACATTCCCGGAGTTCTTGGATTTGCTCAAAGCCTTAAACAAATCCACCTCAAAGACAAAATTTGAGATTGGCACCATGATCACTTCACCTGCTAGTTACAGTATGACTCGGCTATGTTTGTCTTTATCCCTCCAGTTGGGCTGCTTCTGCTGCTGCTGAGTTAGTACAGAGGAAACAGTCAGCAAAGGGGTAGCATAAATTTTAGCTCTCTGTCTCAAATCCAATGCTTTACCACACTATATGTGTTTAAACTGCTTTCCCTTCTGAGATATGAAAACCTTTATGTAGGCATCTTCAACTGCTTTTTATGGAGGGTGGAGCTTATTAAAAGTAAATGCACCACCCATAAAATAAGTGGTTGTCAGTTGCAGTTGTCATCAACATGAAGGCGAGTCACGTCAGAGCTCTGTGGTGTGTCTGCTTGTTGGCAGTGGCTGGACTCTGCCTGTCATCAGCCCAACGAGATGTGAACTACATACCATTGGAAGGCCGCGCTACGAGCTTGTAGATCTGCTATTTGGGTTGCAAGGCTGTGTGTGCGCGACTGTGCCTCTGGCTGTGTGCTGAAAAAAGTGAATTTTTCGCGCACCCTCTATAAAAGTGTCCAGCAGAGGGCGGCGGCGAGTTTGAGAGAAAGTTCTGGAAGGTGGTGTAGGAGGGTTGTGCCGCAGGGTGTTGTCCAGCAGAGGGCGCTATTGTATCATTTTTGAATTAAAGTTTGTTCAAAAAGTGTCCAGCAGAGGGCATTGGTCAGGGGTGGAATTCCCTGCCCCCAGAGCACACCTGCACCCCCCCCCCCCCCAAGACAGGCCCAAAAGGGAACCTAGGCCCAAAAGGGAACCTACCCAGTCTCCCCTGGTTGCTGGTTGTCCCGCGGACCGCCACAAGTGGGCGCATGTTTTTCTTGGCCGGGTGCCAAAAACAGGGGGGGAGCAGGACCACAGGTTCCAGTGCCCAGGGTTCCATGGTGTAAAACTGTAGTCTAAAGGCTGTCAAGCACACATTGACACTTGCACATCTGGTATGTAAAGGAGAGGAAGATGGGAAAAACACTTAACAAGCATAGGGAAATATATCACTTCTGCATCAACTGCATGTAAAATACATACACACAAATACAACAACAACAACAATAAAAATATTAAACATTTAAAATACTACTACTGAAAACTCAAACAACCAGCAGGGGGGGGTGTTTTAGAATCAGGGTCCCACTGTCAAATACACAACTTAACCTGCAGGGGGTTGCAAGGCTGTGTGTGCGCGACTGTGCCTCTGGCTGTGTGCTGAAAAAAGTGAATTTTTCGCGCACCCTCTATAAAAGTGTCCAGCAGAGGGCGGCGGCGAGTTTGAGAGAAAGTTCTGGAAGGTGGTGTAGGAGGGTTGTGCCGCAGGGTGTTGTCCAGCAGAGGGCGCTATTGTATCATTTTTGAATTAAAGTTTGTTCAAAAAGTGTCCAGCAGAGGGCATTGGTCAGGGGTGGAATTCCCTGCCCCCAGAGCACACCTGCACCCCCCCCCCCCCAAGACAGGCCCAAAAGGGAACCTAGGCCCAAAAGGGAACCTACCCAGTCTCCCCTGGTTGCTGGTTGTCCCGCGGACCGCCACAAGTGGGCGCATGTTTTTCTTGGCCGGGTGCCAAAAACAGGGGGGGAGCAGGACCACAGGTTCCAGTGCCCAGGGTTCCATGGTGTAAAACTGTAGTCTAAAGGCTGTCAAGCACACATTGACACTTGCACATCTGGTATGTAAAGGAGAGGAAGATGGGAAAAACACTTAACAAGCATAGGGAAATATATCACTTCTGCATCAACTGCATGTAAAATACATACACACAAATACAACAACAACAACAATAAAAATATTAAACATTTAAAATACTACTACTGAAAACTCAAACAACCAGCAGGGGGGGGTGTTTTAGAATCAGGGTCCCACTGTCAAATACACAACTTAACCTGCAGGGGGTTGCAGGGCTGTGTGTGTGCAAAGGGAATTTTCTGCTGTAGGAAAACAAAAAAATAAGAATAAAATAAAATAAATAACACCAGATAGACACAATCTTTGTTATTTGCAGATTTTATTATTTAGTTCCAAATTCATTTTAATTAGTTCAATATGTTTTGGATTACACATGTGACATTGCAGATACAAAAGTCAGAGTCGGATAAGGTTCATCATGGATTTCATGGAATCATGGATTGGATGTCAGGTTCATTTCTTGATGACTTTAAGACTGGCTCTTCCGTGTTGCTCTGTTTGCTCATAAACCGTATATAGTCGGTCTCCTCTTTTCAGTCCCTTAACTCTTGACTTGACTTTTTTTCCACGCACACTGGCAGCAGGGACTCTTGCCCTGACACTTTTTTCACACACACTGGCAGCAGGGACACTTGTAGTTCTGTACCATGGCATTGTCTTCAGAGCAGGACACCTTTGTATTAGAGCTGTCTCTTGTAGCAGAGACAGGAATGCCTTACAAGTTGTTTCACCCTTGCTCATCATTTTGTCCACGATTGCAGTGGCTGGGTCTACGTATATACAGGCACAAAATCTCATCAGTCTAATGTGCTCACTTTCGTTGATTATGTTTCGTCCATAAAGAAGGTTGAGGACAACACCTGTGACCTCAATATCTGAGCTCAGGATAGCTTGAAGTGTCACCTTGTTTTTTCTTATCATCTCACTTGCTTCCTCTCCAGTTGTCTCCAGTTGTCCGGCGGCTTGAGGACTGTACCATGGCACTGTCTTCAGGTCAGGTATCCTCGCTGTAACTCGATTCTCTTGTAACATAGACAAGAACACTTCACAAGTTGTTTCACCCTTGCACATCATTATGTCCAAGAGCTCCATAGTTGTTTCGGAAGGGTAAGAGATTGTCGACAGCTTGTAGTACTCATTGTGGGTAACCAATTCGGATGAATAAGCACACTGGAAGATATAGTTCACATCTTCGAGCAGGATGCTTATCAGTTTGACCTTGTTTCTTCTTATAATATCTTTGAATGTCATGCCTTGCATGTAAATAAGTCTCTTTCCGGCTGTTTCAGTGCAAGCCATTGCTGCAAGACTGTACGATGGGATTTTCTTCTTCAGATCAGGAAAGGTGTCTGTTAGTTTTTTGTCTCCTAGCAGAGACAGGAACGCATGGCAAACTTTTTCACCCTTGCCAAGTAGCTTGTCCAGGAGTTGCATTGCTGCTTCGTAAGGGTCAGAGATATCCATCAGTTGGGAGTACTCCCTGAACACCAATGGTCTTTCCTCTAATTCAAAAACACACTGGATGGCATATTTGATATCTGACATCAGGACAGTTTGAAGTGTCATCTTGTTTTTTTGAATCATCGCTACAACTTTCAAGCCTGTGTCGGTGCTAGCCATGTCTCCAGGACTGTACCAAGGCATTTTTTTCAAATCAGGAAACGTTTCTGTCAGCTCTGTCTCTTGCAGCACTTGCAGGAACCTACTGCAAGTGTCTTCCCCGTAGACCATGATCTTTTCCAGGAGTGCAATAACTGCCAGGGCTGGGTCATTGTTACACATTGTTTTGACAGTTATGTAGTCCGTGTCATCAACTAAACCATGTTCAGAAACAAACTGGAGGACATATAGGATATCACTCATCAGTATTTGTTGAAGTTTGTCTTTGTAGCTGGAGATCGATCTCCTACTGGGATATCCTTCATAGCTGCTCACAAACACTGCCTGATCAAGTGGGTTGATCAGTTTGATCAGGCAGTGATCCAGCTCATCAAAGGAAGAGGAGCATAAGGATCCTGAGGCAGACAGCACTGCCTGGTCCTCCTCCATCAGTACCACGGCATGATCGTTATGCTCCTCTTCCTGTGTTGAGCTACAAGCAGACTTCATCGTGTCCACCAGCTCCAGGACGTTATGCACCTCTTCCTGTGGTGAACTAGAATCAGACAGCACTGCCTGGTCCTCCTCCACCAGCTCAAAGACAGGATCCTTATGCTCCTCTTCCTTTGATGAACTAGAGGCAGACAGCACTGCCTGGTCCTCCTCCATCAGTACCACGGCATGATCGTTATGCTCCTCTTCCTGTGTTGAGATACAAGTAGAGCGCATCGCGTCCACCAGCTCGTTATGCACCTCTTCCTGTGAAGAAGCAGACAGCACTGCATTGACCCCCTCCAACAGCTCCAAGACAGGATCCTTCTCTTCCTGTGTTGAGCTTAGATCAATTTTTGGCTCTTTTTTGGGGGGTTTCTCATCCCCAGTCAGCACCACCAAAATATCTTCAAAATCTGCACTTTCTTCTTCGCAGCTGTTGCTCTGTAGACAGCTGCAGCTGCCACTTCCACTGCATCTGCCATGAGAGTCCCTGCTGGATCTACAAACAGACTGCATCTTGTCCTCCTTCACCAGCTCCACAAGCTTCAGGATCTTATGCTCCTCTTCCTGTGGTGAGCTAGAAGCAGACTGCATCCTCCCAAACCAGTACCAAAGCAATGGAAAGCACATAGGGCTTGTTTTGCCAACTAATGTTTATAGTGGATGGGCTGTTCCAGCACAGCAGTTGCCTGTTTAAGCTCCTCCCCCACCACAGACCCTCCTGTGCCAAAAGTAACTGCAACCTTTGATAATTGCAGATGTATTTCAAACCAAGACATGTCTCTCCGACGATGAAACGTGTTTTCTGGTCGAACGAAGCTCACTTGACAGTTGGGAGTATTCGGAGGAACCAGTCTGTTGGAAAGGAACGTGTTTTGCAGTCAAATGGAGCTCTTGTAACAGTTTATGTTTTTTACACTATGTTGATGCATGTCCATATATGTTATAAGAAAATAGCCTAGGTATAAAATAGGGATCCGCAAGCTGTTTGTGTGCTCCTGTCAGGTGGGTGTTTTAGTGGTGTGTGTGTGGGTGCATGAGAGCTCCGTTTGACTTCAAAACATGTTTGGTTCGAAAACTCCTGTGAGAACTCTTTCTACTGAGTTTGCCTGAAAGTTTCACGTATAAGGGTAAATCATTTTTATAGATTCAAGGTGTGTTAGGACAAAAACATGTGTCCTAACCCTAACCCTAAAAGTGCACTGACTAATTACATTTCAACAAAGATAAAAAGGACAGCCAGACAATATGGTTGGTGGATTTTATTCAAAACACATATTAAGTACAAAAATAAAGAGTGATCAGATTAATGAAGAAAGACATATTTGAACACAAAATGCGTTTTTTTCACCACTGATGCGGAGGTAGTCCCAGTTACAGATTGATATACTTCCATAGTGCAATGCCAGTCTGCAGAATATTTTCAGTATCAACCTCAGAGCATATTTTGTGAAATGTTTCAGGATCACACCCAAATGGGAGTTCCTGATTGTCACTGAGCTTACTTGCTGCTCCATTCAGAACTTTCATTCCCTCAGATGCTTTTCAGGATCATCAATTACCTCAGAGTATATTTTGTGAAATGTTTCAGCGTCAAACCCAAATGGGAGTTCCTGATTGTCACTGAGCTTACTTGCTGCTACATTGGGAACACACAGACTGCAATTATTCTCCATGTCCTCATCAGCCTGCAGATGCTTTTCAGGATCATCCATTACCTCAGAGCATATTTTGTGAAATGTTTCAGTGTCAAACCCAAATGGGAGTTCCTGATTGTCACTGAGCTTACTTGCTGCTACATTGTGAACACATCGACACCTGCAATTCTTTTCCATGTCCTGTTTCAACTGAAGCAGTAAGTGTTGGGAGTTTTCCAAAACTTTGATTCCCTCTTCAGTAAAAGAAAGACACATTTCAGTTTCCCTATTCAGGATGCCAAGATTGAGCAATATCCGTGTTATACAACCTTTATATATCTGGCAGCTTCGGGACAAGTGTACTCTGCCACAAATGATCAGCGATGTCATCATTTGCAGAGTGGCTCTAGAGAACTTTGGCAAGTCTTCATGGCACAGCTGGTAAGTGCCTGTGTATTTGTAGCAGTAATAGTATCTGCCTTTCGCATCCTTCACTCTTTTTCTCTCCACCATGCCCAGTGTCAACATTACATGGACAGCTTCGATCACGCGTTTCGGGTCCTTTAGTAGATGTCTAGAGAGTTGGATAGTTGTAAACTCCTTCCAGTTCTTTATAAGCTTTATCATCTCTTCCATTTTCTACCTTTTTAGAGTGCAAAGCTGCACTGACTCAACAAAAAGGGAAACATCTGCATTTGTATCCAACTTAGTCTCCTGTCTGCATAGCCCCTCCCCATTTACTCAACAAAAAAGGAAACATCTGCATTTGTATCCAACTTAGACTCCTGTCTGCATAGCCCCTCCACATTTACTAACAATTACTAACAATGGCTACTGGGAAAACATTGGGAAAACTGGGTTTGTATAGGGAAAAGGGTGTACAATGTGGGAATTTCACACAGAGTGGAAAGACCTTGGGATCATGACCTGCTTGGTCCTGAGCACTCTAGCACTGCTCTTGATTATATTTGCTCTCATCGTGTTCACTCGCAAGGCCATGGAGAAAAAACTAGACAGGCATTCCTTGTCGCCCATCTACCGAAAACTACCAGCGCGATCCACTGCTGTGTATGGGTGCACAACAACCACAGGTCCTTGGGAAGTGGAGAGCAAAGAACAGAGCCTATGGGAGGAGAGATCACCCTCCGTGTTGTGACAGTAGTGATAAATTAAAGGTTGGAAATCTCAACCCACATGTTTAGCAGGGCATGGTCAGAGTTGTGTGTTAGACTCTGTGCAAGTTCAAATCTCAACCCTATTGATGTACACAAATGTTAAGTAAAAAATGTTAAGTAGTGAGGACATACCAAGCAGTACAATGCATTTCACCATCAATGAGGTTCTAATCGACCATAACATTACAGAGTGTGAGGCCAACACTCCCATGTTTGTGCAAATCCCGCTGAAGCATTTGGTGGGAGCTAATGGCATAAGCCCATTGTTCATGGTCGAGAGATTGGAACTGAAAGCCTATGCTGAAGATGATCACCGGGAGGTGCCTGTCAAGTTCACACTCATGGACTCCAAGGCCCGGAGGGTGCTCACCTGTGAGCCCTCCATGTGCCCTGCTGAGTGGGTGAAGAGCACAGATAGGCGCAAGCTCCCGACGCCTGCAGCAGCTACCAATGAGTACCCATTCAAACGCCTCTACTCCTTGGACGAGGAGGACAACAGGGTGAGCGTGATTAACGCACTTCGCTTCCTAATGTCAAGAGTGATTTACATTCAGGTTCCAGGCAGTTGCACCTTGCCCACCATAACAGAGGGGCTGCAGCATCACACCCTAAAGTTTGTGTGTGAGAGCTGCCAAGAGCCTGCATTTTACATTCTAAATAATCAGGGGCTAATGTTGCAACAGTGCCCACAACAAGAGCTTGATGATCCAGACTGCTTCCCCTTGTCACCTTTTTGCACTCCCAGAGAGGACCATTGCATTGGCAAAGATGACATTGCCCTGCAATCCCTGGTGAACATGTATTTCTCCCTAGTAAAACCAGACCAGTTTTGCTACCCTTACGAACAGATCAGTGGTGAGTTTGGACACATCATCGTACCGCGGAGAAATTTTGAGCATGTAGCCAAGCTCTACCGGTGTGTTTCTGGCTACGCAGAAAACTTTTGTGTTCTCACCGAGGGTAATGCAACGGTAAAGCTCATGTTCGAGAGCCCACAAAAGATTGGGCTGTTAAGGGGGAAGATGTCTCTGAACCTGATCTATGGAAAATCACTGGCATCGATCCATGACACCATCCTAATTGAGGAGAATAGGCATATCCAGGACGAGGGCAACAATGATGATAGTTTCCCACTGCCCCAACAGGCTCATGAGGATGTGATACTGAGGCGTATATTGATGGATATCTGTCTAGTCTCTGATATGAGACTAGAGGAATATGCTGCCTACCTCTATGATGACCCACAGACACATCTCAGAATTTGATGTTTTTTGTGTTTAATGAAAAAACAAATGAATAAAACTCACAATACTCAAAATCTATGTTTGATGCATTTTTTATTATTGTACATTATAGGTGTTTAAATAAAAAACAATTTGTTAACTAAACAGAAAGATATGTGATATTATTTTTTTATTACAAGTTGCAATAGACATGGGTTAACTTTTCCCCAAACCCCTCTTCCATTGGATAGCATGCTCTGCTGCAGCTGGACACAGTCACTTACCAGTGGTTCTCAAAGTGTGATCCAAAGATGGTAAATGTGTTAGGAAAGTGCAGAGAACCTAAGCCTTCCTCTTTTAAATGTGAGTAACTTAAGTGACTGAGCTAAAGGGGTGCGAATTCAACTATGAATAATAGACATGTCCTTGCTTAGATAGTTCTCTCACTGGCCACTTGTTCTTCTAAGGTATTATTCTGACAAACGTGTGGTGTATTTGGGTCAGGTCAAACTGAGTTCAGGTCAAACTGGTATTCTGACTGGATGTCCTGGCTTAGACAGTTGAGCACTATAAAAGAAGCATGCCTGGACATGTGGTTGCATTCAAACAAACCAAAGTGTTGTGTGTTTTCTCTCTCTCAGGTCAAACTGAGTTTATTTGAGAGTCAAATTGTCAAATGTACTCAGTTTGACCTGCTCTTCTTAATATTAGGGATAACCCAGTTTGAACTGGTTGATTGATAATCCCGCAACCTCCCTCTTCATTGGATTACTTTCCTTGAGTACATAGATCTGCCCATTGGATACACCTCTGTTATTACACCATAGTGCATGCTGGATGGTTAGGTTCTGATACTAACACATTTTTTTTATCCAGTCAAGTACTTTGGCAATACACTCTAGCGCTGAGAAGAGAAGATTATAGATCACTGAAAACTTTTGTAGCTCAGTCACCATCTCTCCACAAAAACAAACAAACAAGTAAACGAAAAATGTCCCAACAACTGTGTTTTCTCTGTGGTTCCACTAGCGTGCTGCCTTGTTACACCGAAACCTGTTTGAAGACACTCGATGTTCTGCACAATTTTGAATCCTTTCTTGTGAAGCAAGATTCAGATGATTCTGTGATATCCTCCACCTTTGATGTTTTCATAGAACTGATCAGAAACGCACACCATAACACACATCAGAGCCCTGAGTTTTTGTTTTGCGATGCGGATTTCTGCTACAAGCACCTTAAGTCTCACACCCTGGCGTGGCTGCACATGTATGTGGCCGACTACAAGGACGTTAGCTCCTTGGAGTTCAAGGAGCTTATGGCTGCTCTTGAAGGGCTCCCAGAACCAAAGGAGCAAACTGAGGTTCCCCTACGCTCCCCGTATGCACCGCAGAAGCAGTTGTACATCGTCATATGGGATGATGTTCTATGTGAGCTCAACAAACTCGAGCTGAGCAAAGTGTACCTGATGCTCACGCTGATCAACAGCCAGACCTGTCTGAGCCACAAGTTTCAGTTGCGCCATCCACTAGAGATAACGGCAAGGGACATCAGCCTGTGTGCCCGACAGTGCTTCCAGTCCCATTTTGCCTGGGTTGCAAGGGCAGTCCTTGAGAGGCTGGGGCTGTATGATACGGGCATCCGCAAAGCAAACTACCTTAAGCTTCGGCAGTTGAACATGTTCTGCGACAGTAACGAGGCATTGGTTCAGGTCTATGTGCCGGATGAGCTGAATTTGACAACCGTGGCTAGAGTAGACAAGAAGGAAGCGCTCAAGCAAGAAGAAAGCTACATTAAGCGCACGCAGCAAAAGCACATAAGAGTGGCAACGTTTGAGCAGCTGCCCTTTTGCCAGATTCCGCTTTCGTTTAATTTACACCATATGGGTAAGCGCGACATAATCAACATCCTATCTCTCTCCATCAGCCCAGTGCTCTTGCCGGATGTATACCACTACTTTGCAGTACTCAACTTCGATGACCCGCTCAATCCAGGTGGCTACCTACGGCTTGACCTTGCTCGCGGGCTTGATGCTCAGCAGCCGAGAGTGGAGCATCTCGTTCTTCTTGCTAAGAACAACGGTCTGAGCACTGCAGCCGTGTGCCAGGGTCTGGAACTGATCCTGCGTAATGTGTTTCGGATGTCGAGCGTAGCTAACACAATGATAGAGCTTATTGCAAAGTTACCTGTTGAACCAAGTGTCTCGTACTGCCTCTCCAAAGATCAAGAGGATCTTAGCAGGATGACAGTGGCTGTGAGTAAGCTTCAGAGGTGCCCTTTAGCACTAGATAAAGTAATCGATCATTGCAATCACCAGAACACCATGCTTGTAGAAGGCGCATTCGTCACCGTAGGTAGAAGCGGAGCTGTCACATATAACGCTATGAACATTGTCAAAGCCTGCAACTCTAACTATGTACACTTTCCCTGGGGGTGGCTTCAAACTTTGCTATGGGGGGACGCTGATGACCCTGTTGGACATGATCTTGACGAGGAGGACTATGGCCGCTACGTAATGTATGCGAAGCAGCTTACCGAGGGAAGTAGAAACACAGGAACTGTAAGGAGTGGTGAAGAGGATATGGCAAGGATATGAATTATTTTGCTTTTTATTGTGGATGTAAAAAAAATATATATGTATGTTATCACAAAATATTATGCATCAACCTTCAGTTCCCCTGTTCTTTTTCATTTAAAACAATATATCTCATTCACTTTATACTCTGCTCAGCACACCCCTAAGGATGCCAATAAAAGCAACTGCCTCCTTTTTAATCGAAAACATGTAACGTAACTCAGATCAAATAAAGAATACAAAAATATCAAAGATTGTGTCAAAACTTTATGATCTTTATTTATTGTTTCATTGCAATCATTTCATGATATCCTGCAGCCGCAAGAAGCGGCTTCCATTCAACTTGGACAAGGCAGTAAACATTTCCATGCTGCTACCCTTCATCTTCTTCATCTTCTTTCCATCTGTACAGCTGCTGCACTGATGCTGCTGGTGCTCTGGTAATCCTTCACGGTCAACATTAATGAACACAGGCCTGGTGCAAAGGTACTTGTCCTGAACATTTCTCCAGTCCATCTGCAAGTGCACTTTAGTGAGCTTGAACATAGCTCCATCAGCACAGTGCCACACAATGCCTTCAATCTGCCCTTCTGGCCTATCCTTGAACCAGAAAAGCAACTGCTCGCGGTTCAGAGAAGGAGGTTTTTTCACAAGCAGAGTTCCATGAGCCACCAGCATTCGGATGTTCAGTTTATAAGGGTTGCCGTTGATCTTTGGGCCAATTAGCTCAAGGGTCTGTCCCATTAGTTCTGCCAGTGGAACCAGAGCCAATTCCAACAGGACTTCCTCTTCAGAGCTCTGCCTGAGAACCAGGGCTGCACCATGGTTGACTACAGAAGAATGCAATGGGTACAACTTGTCACATTCATGTACAGGAACCCAACCTAGGACATTTCCAAATTTGTTAACTTCAGATTTATTTTCCCCAACGTGAGCAGGGATCCAATATTCTGGGATGTTCTTAAAGTCCTTCTTAATGTTGTATGTGAAGCCTTCGCGAATACCACGGCGGTGTGCACTGCGATTTTCTTTGAACCGTTCCCATTCAGGTTCTTTGAGCTTTAGTTCTCGCTTTGCCCAGAGGTATGGTTTACCCTCGAACTCTGTAACATAACAGCAGGTGCCATCCACCTTTTCTGTGACAAGTGCACTGTGAATGTCAGATTTCAGCACTAGGTCATTCAGTTTTTCTGTTGTGACAACCTTATATTGCTGGTCCTTGTGCTTGCTAGATGGTCCGTCTTCTATGGTTCTCTCAAATAAACACTCCATTTTCTGTTGTACAGAACCTAAACGAGGCATTTTATCTGTCTTGTTTAATTTTAGTTTTATTTTTTGAGTCCTACAAAATGTTACATGTGATGTCTGTCCTTCAGAGTCTGTCCTTCAGATGCTGTGTTACAAGTTTTATACTATCCCATACCACGCCCCTAATGACATCTCTGAAACACATGTGCCGAACCGCCTCCTTCTTTTGGAATCATCATACACTGCTTTCTCCAGCCTGGAAACCGGAATGCGAAGAGCTTTCAGCTCCTTGAAGAATTTTTTGCATCCTATGCAGTGATACATGGGTTTCTGTTTGTTCAACCATCCTTTTTTAGCAAATGTTACAAGCCACTGGTGAACTACCTGCCGGTCACTGTTGTAATATGGCATGATGACAAGGACCTTGTCAGGCAGTGGAGCAGTGTACATGGGAAAGGCTTCTGGCTCATAAACCTGCTTTGCCATGACTGCCTGGTACAGGCTTCCTGTCAGGTCAAGTATCTCACCTTCATCAAACTCACCCCCCTGCACTGATATCCATGTCCCTTGAGCACAAATACCGGCGTTGTCAAGCAGCACCCGAGGCACGCTCACTGAAATGCATCCCTTGTCAGTTTGCCTATCTTCAGTGAGCTTAAGGGTGCCCTCACGAAGGGTTTTGGACAGCAATGCGCCAAAGGCAGCAATCTCCGACCGGTACACAGTGTCCGGGTTTAGGCCCATGTCCTGGATGATCACTACACCAGCCAGCTTCAGCTTATCGACTGGGAACCGCAAGTGAGCGGTCCTGCGTGCTGTAATGCTCTGAAGCTCCTGGCGCCCGCAGCTAGGGATCATGTGTAGTGGACAGTTATTCATCAAGGTCAGGAACACTTTACTTGCCCTTTGTACTCGTTCGGAAATTGCATTGAACCTTTGGGCTAAGTGCTTGCGGCAGGACTCCATGGTCTCTTTGTCATGTGTTTGGCTGTACATGTAGCGGGACAGGCAGTAATCCACCACACAGTACGCGGTCATATTGGATTGACTGCTTATAAGGGAGATTTTGGCATCTCGGCTCACCAGCACCCTTGAGCTAAGCATGTTGTTGCTGCCGGGAGGAAAAGTAACCTTTTCCAGCTTGCCATCCGCTGCTTGTTGGGCTACTGTGCTCGCTTGGAACAGATCCCCATCTTGTTCATCTGAGTTATAGCAACTAGCTGAGGTCCTGTGTCTCTTGCTGCTTGGGCCCTCGTTATCGGTCTCTGCAGAATGAGATGAACACCTGGGCCTCTTGCTGCCCCTAGGCTCCTCTGCCTCTGCTCCACCTTTTAAGCTGCCAGTCTTGATTTTGAGATCCAGAGGGTACCTGTAGAAAACTGCCTCGCAAGGCTTTACCTTTTCATCGCCGGGCCTCATGGATGGCCTTAATGAAACACTTGTGATTTTCTGCAGATTCTGTGTGTGCTTCACTGTTTCCAAGTATGTGGTCCTGATGCTTGTGCTCTTGACCCTTAGCCTGTTGAGCACTTCCGGTTTCAGGTTGATGTTTTTCTCACATTTCAGCAGCCTGTGCCATGGAAAGAACCCAGAAGCTAACTTAGATGCCTCTAGCTCTGCCGCATGGCACGCAATCAGGTCCCTTCGTATGGCTTCTGCTGAAGAAAAGAGGTGGTTTAGGCAGTATAGCTTGTCCTTGTACAGCGTCATAACCTCAAAACACTCAGCATAGGTACCATTGCTGAGCGTTACAGACACGGCCGTGAACCCGTCATCTAGCTCCACTGCCTTTACCAGCTCGACCCTATGGCGGTCCAGTGCAGTTTCGCATTCCACCAATCCCAGCCATAGGCCCGTGGCACGGTCAATCTGCACCTTACGGCGATTGAACAACACACAGTCTCCCATGCTCAACTGGTGCCAGGGCAGGGTGGAGAAGCATCGGCTGATGTCGGGCTCCAGCTTCAGGCAGTCACCTCGCATCACGCAGGCGATGAATACGTTGGCCATCGCTTCGTCACATGCAGTGCGGACACTCTTGCAAACTGAGACGCCTCGCTTTTTCACTGCCACCTTCGCGAGCTCGCCCGTCTCGTGGTTTAGCGTGTGGCTCAAGCTGATGTACATCCCCTTGGCCTGATAGCATATGACCGAGCTGCTGTTTTCGTACTTGAGATTGATCCTATGGTTCTTCACGAAGGGGCCAGTTATATCGAGTTCAGGTCCGTCAGACATCTTGACCAGGTATGTTGGGTACCCAAGCGTTTCTCCACACTTTGGGTCCCTGAAGGCTCGGTGTGTAGAGTTTCCAGGCCCTATGTAATAAAGTCTACCAAGCACATCCTCAATGATCCTCTTGTGCACAAATTCACAGAATTTAGGTACCATTGTCTCCGTTCTGGCAAACTTTTGAGTGATTGCATCACGTGCCTGTGCTGCAAATGCTGCCAGCCCCTCTCCCTCTGCACCCGGCTGAACATTGTCTACTCTGTCTTGTAACTCATGCTCAGGCTGGTCTTTGGGTCCGTAGCCCACCACCATCATGATGCTGTCCGTGTGACTATACACCATGGTACACTTTGAATCAAAACATTCTGACGTGCACTCCTTGACCACCTTCATCTGCTGCCTGCCTGCAGCTGAGATGAGAGGTCCGCATATACCAGCAATGCCATAGAAGGAGTTCATCAAGATCTTACACTCAAGCACCAGAAGCTCAAAGTAAGCTCGCTTCTCTTCGCTTAGCCCCGACGCACTAAGCAACTGCTTGTACTCGGCACGGCGCTTGTAGTATCGCTCCATGGACGAGTTCATGATACCATCATCGCGAACAAAGCTTCCTTCCACGTCGTCATACTTCATGATCAGAGATGCACACTTGAATCCCTCGGCCTCCCAGTGGTAGCACAACCACCCGGTGAGGTCGTGGTCAAACTCTTTCGGTGGCCAAGGTACTGTGGACTCAAAAGATACGTTGAGCACACTCATGATCGACGGGTACATGCTAGCAAAGTCGAAAGACAGCTCCAGTCCCATGCCGGGTCCTGAGTAGTGAAGCCCTGTCATGGGATCGCACACAGAGCCGCCCTGGCATGATTCCTTGCTGAACTCAATGGTCCAGGGCTTTCGTTTCTTCAGTTTACGCCCAAGTGGACCAGCGACACACCTGAGGTTATCCAACTTGTACTTCAGCTGAGGGATCTGCACGGCGTGTATGCTTTGCACAAAGCCTTCAAACGTGTTGTAGCGGCCATGTACGATCACGTCGATGTTGAGCGTGGCGCGGCAGCGATGGAACAGGGAGGAGACTGGGTCCAGCACCTTGGCCAGCCTCGCGCACAACTGCGAGTCTTGCAGGTTGTAGACAAGCACCTTGAAGAGATCCTTTCCACCTTTGCGGATCATTTCGTCCTTGCAAGAGTCACTCACCTCCGATACTTTGTACAGCTTTCTAGGGTCCTTGAGCGTTAAGCCCCTTTTCAGTCTCTTGTCGCCAACGACGTAGCGGACAACGTCGTTAAGTTTCATGCTGGGACAGCAATACTTAGTGGACTGTGTCCCTGCCATTCTGAACAGGTCGATCACACTGGCACCACAGCTGTTGCTCTTGAAATGGCCAAGCTTCTTTTTTCCATTCCTGAACTCTTGAGCTGCATGGGACACACAGGGTTTATGCGCTGTGACCATTGATTCGTACATCTCAATCATACGCACCATCTCGAACTGAAACACAGGCTTCATCCTGCTCCCAAAGTTGTCAGAAACGAACAATCCGTACCAGAGCGTATGCAGCTTACCACGACTTTCGGCACTTAGGTGGTAATGGTGACTGCAACAGCTGCTCAAGTAAAACTGAACTCGCTGCTCAAGCACCCTAAGGTGAAAGTCGGCGTTGTACATGTATAGCAGCTCGATGTTCTGTTCTTTCAGTGCCAAGAGCACCTGACAAATCAGATAATACTCGTTTTTGCACTCCACGATCCTGATCCGTTTTGGATCTTTGATGGCCGCAGTAAGTGCAACCTCAGCGCTCACCTCAAGCTCGGGGCCGTTCTTCACCTTGCTTTTGTTGTAGAACACCATCAGGCTCTTCCTGTGTTCACCCGGCTTCTTGACTCGGTCCCCACGCAGGGACACGATGGAAAGGCAGGTAATCTCGTGCTGTTTTCCGGACACATCTTCGGGAAGACTTGGGATATCCACGTGTGATGAGCCTTGTGGGTTTAATTTTCCTTCCAACTCTCGCTTCAACTGGAGAGCACTGGCATTGAGCTTTTTCACCTTATTCTCTGTGCAATAGGGGGATTTTGACGCAAATATAATGCACCGGGTTGTTGGATCTCTATATCTGTCCTTGTAAACCGTATCAATGTGGAGGCAAGCGACATTGTAGAATATGTCACGATGTTTTGTCTCAAACACTAGAGCCTCAGCCTCAGAGAGCTCGTGATCATAGATTAGGTTCTGTGGAGATATCTTGGTGCTCTTCTTCTGCCAGTCAACATTTGCAACTGGCAGGAAGTAGAGTCGGCCAAACATTATGCCTGTGCACAGTGCTGGGACATTACCATCACTTGACATATAATATCCTTTTTCTACATTGAAATCACCAAAGTTCAGCGCTCCCTTAACTTTTTTAAAATATTTTTCTGCAGAGTTCACAGAAGCCAGAGGGAATACCTGAGCGTTCACCTGCTTCTTGATATCGTCCTGACGGACCAATACCTGTACAGGATCAGCAACCATATGCTGCTGCCAGTTGGTCCTGACTCCCTCCCAATTCTCATTTGAGGAATCCTCAATCTCAAGATCATAGCCCACCACTGGGTGGATGTTAGTCACATGCATTGAGACAGAGCTGTGTAGGGACTCTTTGCTGATTGAGTGCACAACCAGGGCCCTGCAGAGCAGGCTGTTTAGCTCGTGATCATACATGACAGACTTTATGAGGAGACCCACTAGGCTGGGTTCTTGAACTGTGTCAACACTGCGCCTTGTTGGGTACATGCCGGGGAAGATGGACATGAAGGGAAAAGGGCCATCCATGGTGGAAAAAAATTGTGCTTTGCTATGTTGACGACAACTTTTTGAGGATCTACAGGGAGTGGGCGGGTAACGGTGTTCACTTAGTGGATTGAATTAGGCTCCACCCCAGTCACAGTAGGAGAAATAGATAAGAGAGAACAAAATAAAATGTCTAAAATACAGCAGGGGGCTTTAACCTTACGAGGATCCCTAGGATGCCTCGTAAGGGCAAGGATGAGAGTCTGGGACCTCAGGTGCCCCCACGCAACTGGTGCACTGCAGCTTTCCCTGAGGTAGCTTTACCCAAAGAAAGGCATGTCATGTTCCTTGCTATCGAGAAGAACCTTCTCTATGACAACTCAACTGACATGCACTGCTTTGCAGCGCTTGAGCTCAAGCAGCGTGCACTGTTCCAGCTGCTGTTGTACATTACCTACTGCTTCAAGGGCAAGGTGTTGCAAATCACTATAGAGAATCGCGATGTGGGAAAACTATCATCGCCCATACGTGAGGACTTTGCAGAGGCACTTCTTTTTTGCTTTGTGCTAGACATGTCTGAGGAGCCTGATGTCCAGATTTCTATAAGTGAGCAAGAGACCTCCTCTGAGGTCTCTTGTGAGGAAAGTGAGGAAAGCGAAATGGAGGAAAGTGAAATGTTGGGGAGTTTAGGTGTGTTACATACAAATTACATAGACGAAGAAAATAGTACTGATATAGACGAAGAAAATAGTACTGATATACACGAACAACATACTATGGAAAATGTACACCAAGAGGCATTCGCTGGATTCATGAGGCTGTCTCTAGTGAAGCACAGGATATCTTCACTCAACTATGCCATGATCAACATGCGTGACAGCAAGGGCGAGATGAGTGCCATGTTCAACTGCCTTCACTGTGTGTCCGACAGCTTGGTTTCAAAGAATATGGAAAAGAGTAAGGTGCAGCAGCTCATGGGCTCTGCGTACATTCCCATGATCTCGGCTCGCGGAGCACACGCCGTACCCGCCACAATCCAGGACCTAAGCCTGGAAGGTCTGAGGCAGTCCTTGTCAGAGATCATTGACTTACACTTCCCATGTGGTGAGGGTGACGGCAGGCAACTCTTTAAAACCCTGATGGATGCCATGTCTTGTGAACAGTTGTTGTCCCAGGGCTGCTTTGCCAAGGAACAGGAGACATTCTTAGATGAAATCCGAGGGGTGGTTAACAACTTAGCCGAAAGCGGCAAGGGGAGTTTGGTGAATGTGCGGTCCCTAATTGTGTTTGAGTACAACATGGTCTCGCTGATTAACAGGGAAAACCCTGCTGCCTTTCTAGACATAAGGATTCACAAGCATGTATCGGTGCCTAAAGGCACAATGAGCAGGATGATGGAAGACATTACAGCATGCCGCAGGAATGCAGCACAAGCCAGTATTTTCCGTAAACTCCGCTGTGGTTGCTTTCCACGTTGCACGCAGGAGTGCTTAGCATGCTACACTTGCCTGTACAACACGTCGCCTATCCACCCTTTCCTAATGGTGAGCCAGGAGGAGACCATAGAGAGGCTGTTCCCACACTTGGCAAAGCTGAACCGCCTTGCCACAGAGATGAAGGCTAAGCACAAGTTTGAGAACAGCGCACATCTCTTTGAGACCATGGCTAACAAGATGTACACGTGCCTGACTGAGGGCCGGTTCAGTGCTCCCAAGCCAGTCAAGGACCTCTATGCTCAATTCCGTTCACTTACCGAAGGGTCTCGGGAGAATTCTGCTCTGTCACTTGGCAGGAGGTGTACCAACGTGTACTCAATGTTGTCTAGGGGCGTGAGGGGGCACCTAGAAACTTCCAGCTTCAACGCACTCAAGCTTTATGACAAGGCTCTGATCTCGCACATGTTTGTGGACACATTCAAAGTCCACCGGCTTTTCCAGGCATCCACTACGTTAAACTATGTGATCACCAATACCGCGCCTCGTTACACTATAGAGAGGTTCATGTTGTTTAATTTCACAGGTGCAGGAGAGGGCAAAACATTTATCAACAAAGTTATCAAAATCATGTTTCACATCACACCCACCTGCATGGAGGACCTGACTTCGTTCACAGATCAGTCATTCAAATACAAGAAAATTCGTACTTCATGGACTGTAATGATTGAGGACACTCACAACACGCAAAAGGGCACACGTGGTACAGACCGAGATTCTGCAAACATGCCCAACCAGTTCAAGCACCTCCTGGACGATAGTGTTTTTGAGAGTGACACCGTGATCTGTGACCCGGCTACTGGTCTCCTGGACACAAAGAAGGTTCAGGCGGTGCATAACGTAGGGTTTGTGTGGACAAGCAACTCACTGGAACACACCAGCCCTGCTTGGCTGGACAGGTGTCTTGTGATGTCCTCAGAGTTCACAAATAGCTCCTCGCGAACTTGTTCCTTTCAGAGTATTGTCGACACTGTGAAGGAACAGCAAATGGATATAATTGCCTCAACCTGTCTCTTCAGACAGAACTTAGTTCAGTGCGTTTGTATGATCGGCTGCTCCAGCTTGCTCCAGTTCAGCGAGTCTTTTGACACAGCTAGAACCAGCTGCATTGATATGATGAGGAAAACATTCGTGATGAACCCTGGTAGACGGGGCCGGGACAACATGAGGATGCTGGGCATCATCAATCAGCTGGTGTTTGGAGAGGCTATGAAGCTAGCTTGCCACTTTGTCTTTGATCTGTGGGTGCCTCCCTGGACTAGGGTGCCAGATACATTATCTAGCTCTGACTCTCACTTCATCTCCAAACTCAACAAGGAACGCATGAAGGCGCTAGACATGCTTTCATTTGGCCAGCTTTGCCTCGAGGTGTGCTCTGTGTTCAAATTGTGCTCGGCAGCGTGCCTCCCTGACGTACTGCCCAGGGTAATTGATATGAATGCAAACTTTGCTTGCCAGGTTCTGGTCTACGTATTGAAGCAAGTGAAGGTGCAGAGCTGCCTGAGCCAGTCCCAAAATAAGGACGGTCACATTCATATTTCGGGTATTGCCCAGCTGTACTTCCCAGATGATCAGCTACCAGCTAGTTCGATGGCACACGAGATGCTGGCGGAGTGCGCCTCGTGTACCTTTCCACCACGGATCCACGACGGAGACATGAGGAAACGTAAACTTTGCACATTTGTCAAGGACAAGAAGGATAAGGAAAATGCATTTTACGGTAAGATGCCGTACAAGACCCATTTCAAGGTTTCATCTGTGACTGTGTGCCTTGAAGTAGTATACGATCTGCTGGCTTTATACGCTCCGGAGAGCCATGAGGCGTTCTGGGGAAAGGTAGGCAGCGCAATGTTGGATGCTTTTGAGGCTCGGGAAGCTTTTGAGGCTCAAGAAGCTTTTGAGCAGCCAGGCTCAGACTTTTCAGAAGAGTCCGCGAATGAAGAGGAAGGGGAAACGAATGAAGAGGAAAGCCTTCGACCCCCACCGATCCCTCCAACTCCTCCAAGCATCACCTTCAACCTGGACTTCACTGAAGATCCCGTGCAGGCATTGATACTTGAGGCGACCAAAGGGGTGCCAATGTTGAAGGAGATGACGTTCCGAAAAATCGGCAACCTGGAGCAGCACTGTTACGAGTGTTCTGCTCCAATATACTATGGTAGTGTGATATACAGAACTTACCCCGAGACACGCGTCGCGTATAACACGGACCACTTGAACGAATCTGGTTATGGCACACCAGAAACCTTCCACTGGCCTAGGCTCAAGGTATGCAGCCCAGAATACTCTGGGGTGCCCATCGTAAACCTGAGCAACTTTTGCAATACACGCACCATCTACTACCAGGACAAGATCATGCTGAGACTCAACGAGGAGCCACAGGAATACCACGCGCACTACAAGGTACTCGAAGAGGACTGGGAATGGAAGGATGCTGTCGCAGCATTGAACAGCATCTACCCTGAAGACCCGTTTACAGTGGAGAACCTCAAGTCTGACTACGCCTCTACCATGGCAACAGTACATCAGCAAGAGCAGCTTTCAGGCAGGGACGCTCTAGCCAGGAGGAAGGTCAAAAGTCTGGCCAGGCGGGTGGACGAGAATATCGAACCGGGTTACACATACGCGTCTTCACCGCAGGCCGAGGAAGATGTGTATGGTAGACACAAAGGAACGGGACGCATTGTTGATCATGTGTCCAAACGTGCAGGGAGCAGTGGAACAGAAACTAGGAACCCTTTACAGCCTATTTCGAACCTCATTCTTTCGCAGTGTTACGAGAGTCAACATAGTCATCCCTCCGGTAGTGAGCACAAAAAGAAGTCTAAGACAAAAAAGCACACGCACAAATCAAAAGAAGGCAGGAGCAGTCGATCCAAACGTAGGACCCCTTCTTCGTCATGTTCCGATAGTGAAATGGTAGAAACCCCAAAGTGTGACCTACACCAATCCGTAAGTCAGTGCAAAAAAAAGAGAATGTAAAGCCAAAGCACCATGAAATTACTTTAGTGCAACCTCACTCTAACCATTTATTTCATTTAATTTAAATTTAATTTGTTTAGAGCTTGCAACTAGGGTAATGCGTTTTTAGCCTGAAGACAAAATACATGCATCATTGTTTGATACTGCTGAATAAAGACCGGGTAACAAAACATTGTTATCATTTGACTTTTATTTTCTCCCGTTATTGTAATCATACATGATGCCAACCATAGGACTCAGGGAAAAAGAAAGACACCCACTGGATACAGTCATCTTACACAGCATAGAGATCACAGATAGGAGAGAACAGTGGCACCCCAATACTATAGGAAACACAGATCCATTTTACACCCTTTTCCATACTCTAGCACATGAGTGGCCATAACATTGTATGTGCAGTCGACATGGCTGTAGTACAAAGTATGCACAACGGCGGTGAAATCACACACACCGATCTCCTTAATAACTTCCAAAGACCTTGTGTCCGGGGCAGGCAGTGTAGAAAGTGCCCCTTGCTGCAGCCTGCCTTGGGAAAGTGGGGTTGGCCTGCCTTGTAGTTGCCCCTCCGACAGCCGGTACCATTGACCCAAAGTCAAATGACCTGGGTAGCCCATCCGCATAATACCATTAGGCAGCTCCCCAATCGCCAATTTTGCCTTATTAATGTCACCCTCGATATAGATGTGCATGAAGTATGAGTGACTATGGTCAGGGGGCTGAGGAAGCCCTGCAGTTGACACCTTTGCTGTTTTGAAGGCAAACACATCCTCGTGTGCAGAGTTATCAATAACTCTTATAAAACCATCAGGTAAATCCATGTTGGCTCCATGGATCCATGCTACTATGGATTCTTCCACTGCATGTGAATCAGCATTGTTGTGCCACAACAATGCTATAAGCCCATGGATCTTTGGCACAGCGAGGATGCAGTCCGAGATTAGGTCGCCGGCCTTCCACCGCAGGTCAACTACACACTTCTGTGTGTCACGCAGCGCTATATTGGCAAAATCGCAAAGTGTACAGACTTGCTCAAGTGGGTGAATCAATCCCATATACAGAGTTTCACTGTACATTCGGTTCCCGTATTCAATTGCACCTCCTGTTGTCTTCCTTTTAATCAAGTACATTGCGCTGCAGTTATCTGTGCCTGGGTAAACCCTGACTGCGATAGTTGCGGGAATGCTCTCCGCCACACTTACTCCGTACTGTGCCACCACCCCTAGCATGTATCCCTTCTCGGGATCCGGATTGCTGTACACATACAGCCCGGGCGGTAGTCCGTGTGACTTCCTCAGCCTCACCAAAACAGTTACTCCGCACGCGGGCTGGTATTGCTTCCTCAATGTCAGAGATACTTGGTAAGCTTGGTAAACTTGGAAAATTTCTCTAGGCCACAAGAGCTTGGTCAGGTTGTTATGCAAGGCCCCTCCCTTTTCTGCTATAAAGCCTGGGTTTTGCCTGCTCTTTTCTTCTTCTGCACTCTTTACTGATTCCCTCCGAAGGTTCTCTAGTATCTCCGGTATTGAGGTTATGTGCTCTTCACAGATGTTTTCTGGCAAAAGAGAAAGCTCGTCTAGTGGCTTGCCAACTGCACCCTTGATAAACACAATCCCGCCTATCACAGGCACCGGATCAAGTGTCAATGCCTTTGCAAGCTCACAACAGAGTAGTTGCAGCCTGGACATGTTTGACAGTCCTTCGTTCACAGGTGTCGTTCCTGAAACTCTGCTTGCTGCATGCGACGAGATGCGTTCTGAGAAACAAGCAAATCAGGTAAACAAGTGTACAGTCATGTACAGGAAGGTTGCGTCAACACCATACACGCAGCGTAAGAAGATGTACCTTCCTCGCACCCCTGTGAAAGGGAAGGGAAGCAAATGCTTGGTGTGCCACACAGGCTTGGTGAAGACTAGCAAGCAGCTGATACACTCTGGGGTGGTGATCAACTGTGGCTGCACGGGTGTGCGTGTGTGTCTTGTATGCTTTGAGAACCCATCAGCTGAGGTCGAGCCCTGGTACATGCAGAAGCCCCACCACGACGAATGCCTCACACTAAAATTATCCTTCTGCAGTGAGTGCACTGTTTTTAACCGAGTAAGAGAGAGGGTATGCTGCCGTTGGTTGTGTCCCGGATGTGCTGAAAACGCAAAGAGGGTGGAGCATTGTGTCCAATGCTCCGCAGCTTTCACCAATGGGCCCAGTGAGATTCAGACTTTGTTTAAGCAGCCAAACCTAACCGGGGTAGGGTCAGATGAAGGAAGCACAGATTACGAAGGGGATAATAACATTGGTGCGGCAAAATCTGAAGCATACAGAAATGCAATCAGGGATCGAGTGATGGCTAAGGTGCAGCAAACAAGACACCTGACATATGAAAACATCCGAGACTTGTTCCCTGAGCGCCCTCCTAACCCGAAGCTGTGCACTTGCTCCTCAGGTGGATTCCCTAACGCAATGCACAGTTGCTGCTCATGGGTGACCACTGTACTGAAACTACTGAACGCAAACTCTGAACCTTTGTTGGCAATGTTCGCTGATCACGCTGTCCCCGGTCGGGCACTCGCGCGAAATGAATACAGCAAGGCTATGCTGCTAAAAATGTTTAAAGACTCTAGGCTGCCGCCATGTGCGAACAGTGACCATTGTAAGGGGAAGCTGCTGATCCGGAGCAATGGTCAGATCCATGACAAGCCCCTCCCTTCGCTGCTATCTCCAAAAGCCTACCAGACGCTCACCACAGAGCCAGTGAACCCATGCTCATGCATCCTTTGTCTGCTGTTTCACCAAAACTCCACTGTCTTGGCGAACGCTAGCTCTGAACGGTTGAACCTGCTACCCTGTCCAATAGAACCAGTATATTACTTCAACATCAAGCTGAATCCCGATGTGGGTGTTCAAGAACACAAAGTGGATAACATCGGCAAACAATTGATCCACTTCCAGGGCCACGCTGTGGGCTTCCAACCGGAATTCTACTACAACTGGCGCGACTTCTTTGATGCCCTCAGTGTTGATGAGAGAGGCTCAGTGGTCTTCAAGGAATCGTCTTCCTAGAATAATAGTAGAGTCCATAGAGTGATCTATTACAATATGTATTAACTCCCAAGAGTGATAATATCAGAGACACTTTTGTATTTTGATTGCATTTAGTCTTTAATGATTGGCTTAACATATCATAATTAAAGAAAGCATGTTAACCAACTTTTTTGTGTTCAGATCTTCCTTGTTAATTTGAGTGAATACATTTTTGTGTCACATAAAGCTTCTGACAGTTTCTTTCTGTCTGTACCATTCTTAATCTCGATCATAACCAGGGTCAGGTGTTGCTTCCTTGTTCCTTCCATGACGCTGTCCATTTTCTGATGGCTAATCCGTCTCCAATTGGATATGTAAAATCTGGAAAAATGAGACATTATTCTCCTGTAGGGAAATCCAAAGAAAATAGTGGTCGGTTTTTGAACCTGATCTTTCCACCTGAATGTGAAAATTGCTGTATCCATAGCTGAGAACTTAACTGAGATCCTCTCCAATCTACCTTAATGTACCGTAGCCTTCAATATGAGGCCTACCTACTTGTGAGTAGCCCAGGCCTCCTCACAAGTAGGTATGTTTAGTGTAGGCTATCATCCAATCACAGCCTAACCCATGATAAAAAATAAAACAAATGTGTTACTTATTTATTCATTGTTCTTGTCATTCTTGGGTGATTTTCTCCCCCCATTATTACATATTTGTTTGAAAGGTTCAAACGGAGCAGGAGCTAAGTTCCACACACACGCGCGTACACGAGCACACTCACATGAACACACACACAGACACACAAAAATACATGTGTATTCTTTACAATTTAGGCACTTTCCCTTAAATTGTTGTTCCTCATGCCTGCCAGTTCCGCTAATACAACTTTCGTAGGTACAAAACACAAGAGAATACTGGGTATAGTCAAATAATGTTTTTTATTTATTTTCTACATCATCATGATCATGATCCTCATGCCTGCCAGCTCCGCTAATACAACTTTCGTAGGTAAAACACAAGAGAATACAGGGTATAGTCAAATAATGTTTACAATTTTTGATAAAAAGACACCCTGTGAGCAGAACTGCCATTTTTACGTAGCCAAAGATATCGAATAGGGCACATATCCTTTCCCGGATTGACTGGGTCAACGCAGTCAACCCTTTTCAAGTGAACAAATGTTAGTGGTAGTGGTAGTAGTAGTGGTAGTGGTCGTGGTCGTGGTAGTGGTAGTGGTAGTGCTAGTGGTAGTGGTAGTGGTAGTGGTAGTGGTAGAAGTGGTGAGCCTGGTTGAAGTGGTGAGCCTGGTGGAAGTGGTGAGCGTTCATCCAACGTTGCTTTAATGTGATCCATCATTTCTTGAAAAGGTTTCAAGTCACCAATGTGCACAGCCAACTGTATAGGGAAAGCGTCTTCCCTTTCGATATCAGTTGCTGGTAGCCAGGAGTCTTCAGGGATGGAAGTATGCATACATACACGGATCAGTAGCCATTGGTAGTCACGACTGTAGTCGATGATGTATGACCCAGGTCCTAAAAGATTGCATTTCCCAGCTCTGGAATGGTCAGCGTAGGTATGGTACCGTGGTAAGGTGAGCAAACGATGTACAACACTCTGACACTTCTCATAAAAGGCTTTGTAGCTAGTCCCATCAATCTCTATTTGACGGAGGAAGGTGTGTCCCAAAGACTGGCGAGTTTGACGGGTATAGATGGCAACTCTGCACCTTTGTTGATGCTTCTTCTGTGGACCAGTGAATCTGACCCCAATTTGCTCAAAGTGAGGTCTGCTGGCAGAAAGCAACCAAAAACGATCAGCCATATTTGAACACATTTTGTCTTCCTAACAGCATTCTGTGGATGTATCTCTATATATACTTTTTGAAAACACCCTACAGTGACAGAGGGAGGGCTCTAACATTTTGCGGGTGCCTCCCCTGCCAAGTACTCTGACAAAGTGATATCAGGTCAAACTGAGTTCATTTAAAATAAAGAATTGGTAGTTACCTGACATCATCGGTGACAAATATTAACATTTGAGGATTCGTTGGGAGGTACTTGCTCCGTTCGGATAAAAGGACCCAAACCTTTCAGATGTCACAACACACGAGAACATAATGGCAACCAGACTGTCTCCTTCTGAGTTAGAATGCACCTGTCCTGTGTGCTGTGACATCTTTAAGGATCCAGATATCTTGTTCTGTGGTCACAGCTTCTGTAAAGACTGTCTTCAGAAGTGGTGGAGACAGAACGTATCCAGGACATGCCCTCTCTGTAAGGAACCGTTTACAATGCTTCAACCACCCCGTAATCTGGCACTGAGAAATCTCTCTGACAACTTGCGGCGAGAGAAAAGACAAAAAGCTTCAACAGGACCAGATCTCTGCAGTCTTCACAGCAGTGATATCATGATCCGCTACCCCGACCGAACTGAAAGTTTCACTGAAGTATTTCATTTCGAGAATAGAACCTCACCTAAAACTATGGGAATTGCTAACGTTGTATTGAGTTTGCAACTTATTTGGGCCGCCGTGTCAACGACTACAAGAGTTGGCCTACGAAACGGTCTTGTTGATAATGTCAATCTCGCTAAAATTGTACAACAAGGGATTTTTGAAAGGAGTTTAGGATCTATTGTGAAAATATACAATTGTGTAATTATGTGTGACCCAACAAGTTGCAGCGGATGGTTTAAAGTGCATCTGGTTGTGAAGACATCAGTGACTTTTCCAGGCGTAGCTACTCCGTCTACACGTTGGATCATCAGGGCTGTGGGGAGAGGAGTTTTGAACATGCTCTACCATGATAAGAACATTTCACAGGTGCTTGTGGGCGATGTGAAGGGACATTTGGAGATGATTTCAAAAACAGGAGTGGGCTGGATACCTTGCAACGACGTACCTTCAACTCAATGCATTTGCAGTTCTGAACCAGCCAGCTTGCAAGCTCGCCATAATTATTACAAAGATGTAATTCTTCCCCGTATATTAGATACATTTAAGATGTGTAATGTATCATCGAGCTGCGACGGCATGTTACTCAGTGCTTTGTGTCACATACAAGCTTCTTGTAAAAGGTGTTGTTGGTGGTCTACACTTACAGAGTCACACATGAAAGCGCGATTCCGTTCTACTCCTGAGGGTCGTGCTATGTTACAATACATCAAAAAATGTGCTAGATGGGTTTTTCAAGGTTTAGGCAATTTTCTGATTCCGATTTCATTACAGTATACACAAATACTGGAGAATCATGGAGATATAGCTTCACACATTAAAGTAATGCCTTGTTGGCCTCTCTATATTTTCTCAGACAATAATGCTGTTTCAGACATATATTTGTTGAGTGATTGTCAACACGAATCACGAGCAACTATGTATAGTTGTTATAGGACGGAACAACAAGTGCCTCTCTATATGAATACATTGTTTTTGGATTGGATTGACAGAGAGAGCGAAGAAGAGGAAGAAGATTCACAGACTTAGATGAGCCAGAGTCAGTCTCCAACGCAAGTCTTCACATACACCTAACCCTCTTAGAGTAATTGGTTTGGAAATGTTGTTTGTTCTGTATTAAAAACATTTTGTTTCAATGAATGTGAATAAATGTATTTGTATATATATATAATTGTAATCTGTATTTATTGCATTTACTCTATTCTTTGTGTTAACAAAGACATTCACTATTAAAAAAAAACATATTTCTTTTATTCAGGTTTTCATATAGCAATAATAAAGTAATCTTCATATAGTTACAACATGCAACAACATTGTCATGATTTTGTACATTTTGCCATCGTACAAGTCTAGCTGTGGCATCACAACTGCTTAGGTACCCTTAACCCCTGGATGTTGGGTTTATAATACTTTTACAGTCTCAACTATAATAAAGAAGTACAAAACACATGGAGTTTTCATTTTGTTTATTTGTATTATTATTATGAACTCTCCTTCAAATGTACAGGAATTATAGAGAGCTGTTTCTATTTGCTAGTCTCCTCATTGTCAGAGAGATTAGCATAGTACATATTGAACCTGAGATACACTAGATATCGGTGCTGCTGCTCAAAGCAGTAAGCAATGCTCTCCTCCATCTTGTGACATCGACGAAGGAATCGAGAACGGTCCCTTGCCAACGTTTCCCAGGGCCCGCGCCGATCCTCATTGCTGCAGCTTACGAAAAATATTTCGATATCCTCAGAAAAATGTACCTTTTTTCCTCTTTTCTGTCTTCTCCTCCTCCTCCTCCTCCTCTTTTGCTCGATTGTGCAAAGGGAAACTGCTGGAGCAGTGTGAACAGGGCGTAGGAAAGGCAACAAGGATTGGCAGCCAGACATTGGGAAGGAGTAGTTCACAACAGCCCTGTCCAGCCAACCAGGGCTAGGTAAGTCCAGTAAAGAGTCAGAAAACGTTATTGTTGAGGAGGTACATTTTTCCATGAAGCTTTGTGTTTTTCTGGATGAGCTTTGCTGAGCGTTTGATGTCCTGGATCTCAAGATTTCCCTCAGTGTCTTTCCAGCTCCAGTGTTTCCTGAGGTGATTAACCAGCTCAGAAATACAAGTATTGACAGATAGTTGTGGTATGTGTGAATAAGTTGTTCTACACATTGGACACATACACACGGTTGCAGTCTCCCAGTAATGATTAATACAGATTTTGCAGTAGTTGTGCCCATACAGATGGAACACAGAAACTGCTCTTTAGAAGGGATCAAGAATAAATTACATTTTCCCCCCATGTTTTTGTCTTGGTAAACTCTCACTAGATTTTGAGAGGGAAAACCCAGAGCTGCAATGTTATAAGTGAGAGCCTTTAAAAAGAAGATCACTTGACCCCTCATGTGTGTGAATGAAAGGAGAGCAGAAGAGCATGTGCATTTGCTTTCTTTCGGGGTCTAGCAAGTGAAAGAAAACAAGAGAAAACAACAGTTTTATCTTGCTCTACTAAAGGAAGGGCAAGTTCTCTGTAGCTCCCGCAGTTCAAGGTCCCAGCTTTCTGGAATTGGGATTGAACCATCTCTGCCATGGCTTCCAATACTCCAACTTCAAACTTGAGCGAACGTGTGGTTCGCTTAAGAAATCGCGAAACTGCCAAACTGATCAAGGACACAACCTCTGATTTGAAGGGCATGGGCTTCTACTGGGGTAAACTCACCAAAAAGGAAGCACACAGAAAGCTTCGAAATACCCCTCCAGGAACCTTTTTCGTCCGACAGACTGATTATAATAGCTTTTTTTTCACTTTGACATGGATGTCAACGCGTGGAGCACGCAGCACACGCATATCAGTGGATTCCCTGTCCTTCGGCTTGGAAGACGAATTAGACAGGTTCCCCAGCATGTATGCTCTGTTGAAAAAATTAACAGTGGAAGAAGAAAACAAGGCTTTCGGTCTACTACATCCTCTATACTGCAATTACTACCAGCAGCAGTCTCGTTTTAAAGGGCTGTTTGGTTGCAAGGACAGGAAGAGATGTTTTCTTCACATGTCAAACAAAACTTGTAACATAACAGCACAACAAAGGCACGAATCGTATATCCGTGGAGAATGGAAGTCCTCAGATGATGACTATGCTGAGTCATCAAGTTCAGATGAGCCATCATCAGATTCTCGTCCTTTTGAGGAATGAGAGAAGTTGAAAAAAACACAGTGCAAACTCTTTACTCTACTACTAAGGGAGCGTGTCTTGTTACGTTTTCTTTTAATATAGCAGCTGCATTGTAGCTCTCATAGCAGTGGCCTCCTGGCTTTTACTCTCAGCCAGGTTTTTTTGTCTTGAAAATCTGTCTTAAAGTTCTACTTGCTGTGTGCTTTTTCCTTGTTGTTTGGTTGCAGTGGGTTACTACTTCAGCAAAATAAAAAAATGTAAAAATCTAAAAGTGATGTACAGCATGATTTTTTAAGTACGCAAAATAAATAGAAATTCAAAATCAAAACGTGTTGTACAGCATGCATTTTTGGTTTCATCTAGGGAAGATGGTTGACACATGAGCTATCGGCACTCACATATACAAGGTTAGACAGAAGCATGAATAGTAAACATGGGCAGAGAGAAGAGAGAGACAAGTTTGATTCAGGTTGTTTATTACAATAATCATCATCACCACCACTACCACCATAACATTTCAGAACAGGGAAAAATACTCTCTTGCCAAGCTACGGCAACAGTGATCAAATCACTGTTCTTATTCCAGAGTTTTTACGACAGTCCTTCATCTCATCACAGCTGTGGCACAGTAGAAGCATGGCCATGAGCATATCATCTCTGGTGTACTCGCCCTTAACGGACCTCTTGGCACCGGTTTTGACTGTGGCACCTGCACCGTTGTCCGAATCCTGCACGGTGACTATCTCCATCTCTTCCCTCAGCTTCGTTAGCAGCAGTTGGCCATATACTGCATGCTGTGCGTCTGTCAGCTTCTCATTGGAAAGCATCAGCTGACCTGGGGCGTCAAGCAAGTGAACTATGAGCTGGTCAGAAGTGTTGAGGCCCCGCTTAGAATTTCGGTACATGTGCATGTCCATGCCAGCTGAGCCATGAACATTAGAGCTGACCGAGGTGCCATAAGGACCACCCAGGGTGTTCCTTAAGAGGCTGACTTTGCTCGTAGCCCCAGCGAGCACTGCCCAGCCCAGAGACATGACTGTGTCAAAGTACAGCAGCCTTTTCTTGTTAATGTAATTGACACATGAGAGCACCATTTCTAACTTGACCTTCTTGCAAACATGCTTACCCAGTAAGGGTTTGCTGCTATTCCTAGAAAACTTGTGGTAGAACTCAAGCTGTATACCCGAGTTGCAAAGCTCATTCTGCACCAAACCTTTAACATCCTCCAGCGAGCAACGGTACGTGTTCTGCTCGAAAATCAGGATAACTTTCACTTTTTTCCAGTGCACAAGCGGCAGCATCACATGCAGGAGCCTTACGTGGGCGCTCAGCAGTGAGGCATACACTTGTGTCACTTGCTCCAGGTCCCTGATCTCAAGCTCATCCAGGCCCATGATCTGAGGACAGAAAAGTAGAGAGAACACAGTGATTTTGTAACCTTCCATATTCATTGAGCTCAAAGAGTTTAGAACGTCATCACATCAACCATATTTATCCTCTCCCCTCTCATGAAGAAACCTTAATTGCTGAATCCCACTGCTTGGAAAGCAGATATGCTCTGCGCTGAGTGTCAACAAGCAGCGCTGGATGTCGAGCACCTCGCCCGAACGCCATGGTCCGCGTTCCTTTCGAACTTCAAGTTCATGATAGCTTACAGCTCCTTCCGTTGGCACTACATATTACACTCAAGCATGGACAAGGACCAGCTGATGTGTGCCTTTATCCAAGCAGTAGATAACTCTGCACCTAGGGTGGTGCAGGCAATGCAGCTTATCAATAACTACGTACAGAGGCTGCCCTCTGAAGCTCCTAGCAGGCTGCTAGAGGCAATCTCTCTGATGCTTGACGGAAGCGTCTCACAGCATCTAGTAGCTCGCTGTATCAACGCTGGCCACTCTCAATGCTGGGCACTGCCAGCACTAGCTTGTATGACCTCAGTTGAGCTTGTGCGCAAGGGCCCTCCATTTGCTTTCCTGGTTAAGCTTGAAACCTTACATGAAGCTCCAAGCTATATGCGGCTCATTACCTCCATGGCATTTATTGCATGGCTCAGGGACCTCCAGGGTTACAGCTGCGAATGCCGAATCTGGCAGCATGCATGCGCAACTATCTCGTCAGCGGCCCCAGAGCTGGAGAGCACACTGACAATCCAGGACGAGGTCACCCGCAGCAATTACATATGTACACTGCTAGACATCTCCCCACCGCCAGATTCAGTAGATGTGTCTGCAAGTGCTGGCCTCAAGGACCCAGTGGACTACAGAAACCTATTTCGTAACCTTCTGGTAAACAACATGCCCTTGCATATCTAGATACTAGCCCATAACCCTCCCACCCTCTCATTTCCCCATGCCTAGCTCTATCACATCCCTAGTCCAGACTTACCACGAGACTTCCATCAGCAAGCTCAACAGCAGAGCATAGTCCAGCTCCAGACATGGATCCCCCGCCGAAAGTTGGGTCGAAGCACACATAGGCCTTGACAACCATTAAGTTGTAGATATCTTCTATGGAGATGTTGTTTTGCAGGAACCTGGCTATGACTGCGTGTCCAAAAGGTTTGCTGATGTCAGTCTTTACATCTGTAGAAAGGCATTCACCACTTCCGGTGACTTCGTTCTCAAACCCCCTGGGCGAAACCATATTCATCAGCTGTTTAAGGTTGTTGTCTACTGAGATATGCTGTGGGCAGTATATGTTCAAGCAGCAGCATGTCAAGCCCGGGGTCTTGGCATGGTACTTGCATTTGAAACTCTGTGATACCACGTGGTATGCTGGCTCTCCCTTCTGGTTTTTGAGCCCTGCGACCTTGTTGATCCATGACGAGCTCCCAACGTGACTGGTGATGTGCACCTGCTTTCGTCCCTGGAACGCTATGTTGGGCAGCACAGCAAGGAGGACCTTTGCATTCACGAACCCCACTTCATCAACCAGAGTCAGATCTGGGGTCTGCCCTCGGGCAGCCTGTTAAAAGTGAAAGTATAACAGCTTAGATCAATACCTTACGCTACAGGGGGTAGCATTGCCGTGACAATCACATAACTGCAACATTGCCCATCATGCAGAGGCGAAGCCCATTGTGCGAAAGCAGAGCAGCAGCAAAACAGAGAAGCGGCAGAAGAGAAGAGATGGAGGAGCGGAACATGCAGAGAAGGGAAGACCACAATAACGAGTACTCACGTGCCTTTGGCTTAAACATACATTACCACGCAGACTTCTTGCACAGTCCTGAATGGATAGAAATGTGTCTTAGGGAAAAGTGTGACTTTGTGCAACACGGTGACGCGTGCGTGTGTCAGGTGCACTACTCTGTGCACATTTGTTCGTCAAAGACGTGCAGGACAACAGCGTTGATGGCCGACGAGCCGTTTGGTCCAGACGGCTGTCCCATTCAAGAGCGCCTCATGTTCCAAAAGCCGCAGGCCGAGTTCCGTTCAGCCAACTTTCTGGTTGGCAAACTAGGAGCTGAGCCGGGCTACGGCTGCGCAGAGCAAAATGGGGCACGGTGCGGCGGCAAAAAGATAACAGCAATTGAGGGAGTAGTTGAACTCAGAGAAAAATTACTTAAGGCCAGTGTGCCAGTGCTGGTCGCACTTTACTCAACACTTATCACCAGGAGCTGCATTGCTTGCTACCACAGCTCGAGCGAGGGCTCGGGGAGCCCTAGCTGGATGGAAGTGGTTTCCCAAAGATCCAAGACAATATTAAGCAATGGGCGCATGACATGCCCAATAAGCGAGAACCTGAGGCTCGCTGTGAGGGAGGCAACACTCTGCGCGCTCAAAGGCTTTGCGGTTATCTTCCAAGCTAAGACAGCCCCACGGTTAGTAATGGAATTCATGCAAAATTATAACGCAGTGCAAAATAAGGGAGCGCCTTGGACCATGTTTGTGACAACAGTGGTGATGCTTGCACTCTGCACCCATCCCTATCTCAACCACGGGGCCAAGTATAAATGGTTGGCAAAAAAGAGCCTGGCTGTCCACTTCTACAACAAGAAACTAGCACCACAGAAGCGCTGGTCTAACCTTGGTAAGCATATCAGCAAACAGGTACAGGACAATAGGTCGCTCCTACGCAGACTCAACATGAGCAACTCTGCATTGCCAGCAGTGGTCATCGTTATTGTGGATGATATGACTAGTGTACGGGAAGCTACCTCTCGGTCCTCGGCCTACGTGGTCCGGAGTAGGAAGCAACATGCTGGTGGTGACGGCGATAGAGTGGGCTTTGTCGTGGAACTTGGGCATGGAAACCACAGAGGGCTTGCAAGTGCTTCTGAAACAGTGAGGAAAA